>NW_012099210.1:7311182-7334827 GCF_000951045.1 Mandrillus leucophaeus
CAGGGCAACACTTATGCTGATAAGGTAGCTAAAAAAGCAGTCATCAAAAGGCATCAGATCCCATCACTCAGGACAATGCTTATGCTGATAAGTTAGCTAAAAAAGCAGCTAGCATTCCAACTTCTATCCCTCATGGCAGTTTTTCTCCTTCTCATTTGGCCACTCCCACCTACTCCCCCACTAAAACTTCCACCTATCAATTTCTTCCCACACAAGGCAAATGGTTCTTGGGCCAAGGAAAATATCTCCTTCCAGCCTCACAGGCCCATTCTATTCTGTCATCATTTCATAACCTCTTCCATGTAGGTTACAAGCCGATAGCCCATCTCTTAGAACCTCTCATTTCCTTTCCATCATGGCAATCTATCCTCAAGGAAATCATTTCTCAGTGTTCTATCTGCTATTCTACTATTCCTCAGGAATTGTTCAGGCCCCCTCCCTTCCCTACATATTAAGCTTGGGGATTTGCCCCTGCCCAGGTCTGGCAAATCGACTTCACTACATGCCTTGAGTCAGGAAACTAAAATACCTCTTGGTCTGGGTAGATACTTTCACCGGATGGGCAGAGGCCTTTCCCACAGGGTCTGAGAAGGCCACCACGGTCATTTCTTGCCTTCTGTCAGACATAATTCCTCGGTTTAGCCTTCCCACCTCTATACAGTCTAGTAACAGACCGGCCTTTACTAGTCAAATCACCCAAGCAGTTTCTCAGGCTCTTGGTATTCAGTGAAACCTTCATACCCCTTACAGTCGGTCCTCAATCTTCAGGAAAGGTAGAATGAACTAATGGTCTTTTAAAAACACACCTCACGAAGCTCAGTCACCAACTTAAAAAGGACTAGACAATACTTTTACCACTTGCCTTTCTCAGAATTCAGGTCTTCTTGGAATGCTACAGGGTACAGTCCATTTAAGCTCCTGTATAGACACTCCTTTTTATTAGACCCCAGTCTGATTCCAGACACCAGACCAACTTGGACTGTGCCCCAAAATCTTGTCATCCCTACTATCTTCTGTCTAGTCATACTCCTATCCACCATTCTCAACTACTCATAAATGCCCTGCCGTTGTTTACACTGCCGGTTTGCACTGTTTCTCCAAGCCATCACAGCTGATACCTCCTGGTGCTATCCCCAAACTGCTACTCTTAACTCTCTTTTTTTTTTTTTTTCTATTTTGAGATGGGGTCTCGCTCTGTCATCCAGGCTAGAGTGCAGTGGTGCAATCTCTGCTCACTTCAAGCTCCGCCTCCTGGGTTCATGCCATTCTCCCGCCTCAGCCTCCTGAACAGCTGGGACTACAGGCACCCACCACCACTCCCGGCCAATTTTTTTGTATTTTTAGTAGAGATGGGATTTCACCGTGTCAGCCAGGATGGTATTGATCTTCTGACCTCGTGATTCGCCTGCCTTGGCCTCCCAAAGTGCTGGGATTACAGGCGTGAGACACTGCGCCTGGCCCCGCCACTCTTAACTCTTAAAGTAAATAAATAATCTTTGCTGGCAGGGCTATGTTGAACCTCCTCAGGCACTCTCTAATTAGATGTCCTGGGTCCTCCCAATTCTTAGTCCTTTAATACCTGTTTTTCTCCTGCTCTTATTCTGTTTAGTTTTTCAATTCATATCATACAAAACCATATCCAGACCATCACCAATAATTCTATACAACAAATGTTTCTTCTAACAATGCCACAATATCACCCCTTACCACAAAATCTTCCTTCAGCTTAATCTCTCCCACTCTAGGTTCCCACACTGCCCCTAATCCTGCTCAAAGCAGCCCTGAGAAACATCGCCCATTATCTCTCCATACCATCCGCACCAAAATTTTCACTCCCCCCAACACTTTAGCACTATTTTATTTTTCTTATTAATATAAGAAGAAAGGAATGTCAGGTCTCTGAACCCAAGGCTAAGTCATCATATCCCCCGTGACCTGCATGTACACATCCAGATGGCCAGTTCCTGCCTTAACTGATGACATTACCTTGTGAAATTCCTTCTCCTGGCTCATCCTGGCTCAAAAGCTTCCCCGCTGAGCACCTTATGACCCCACCCCTGCCCGTCAGAGAACAACCCCCTTTGACTGTAATTTTCCTTTACCTACCCAAATCCTATAAAACGGCCCCACTCCTATCTCCTTTTGCAGACTTTCTTTTCAGACTCAGCCCACCTGCACCCAGGTGAAATAAACAGCCTTGTTGCTCACACAAAGCCTGTTTGGTAGTCTCTTCATACGGACATGAGTGAAAGAGATGTCCTTTATGGAAGTACAATCAAGGCTGTGGAAGTCCAGAAATGCACATAATTAATCTAGAGGAAAGCCATTTCTGGATAATGACTTGATAAATATTTTCAAATATTGAACAACCCTCGTGGGAAACTGGGATTAGATTATTATCTGTGACAAAATATTTTGCTCTCTATTTTTGTCATTACTTCCACTAAGCCTGAAAGCATTATGGTATTTTGGTTATATGGGCAATTTTGGAAAGAGAAAGAAGACAGTACATGTGGGAATCAAGTCTATGGGAACTGACTCGCTATCTAACCATGCCCAAGGCTCCATAACTTGCACTTTACCTTGCTGATATCAGAAGCCTAATAAATTAGGACTGGCTTAGAAACGAGGCAGTGCTGAATCTAGCACTCGGCCTCAGTGCCTGTGACTGAACACAGCTAGAAAAGGCAAGGCCTAATATGAAAGAAATGGATATAAAGAAACATTCTGGTCTATTATTTTTTTAAAAGTGGTTTTTCCCTTTTAAGAAAGGTTTCTTGCTTTTTGAAAATGGGTGTGAAATTTTATAACTACCAGATTTTCTAATAAAACAAGATAAGCTTTCAGAAGAAAACAAATACCAACAGGGTTTCCTAAACTGTTCACCTCCTCTCTACCCAAAAGTGATAAACAAAGAAGCATAGCACCTTGAAGGTAGAGAACCTCTGAGCATGGACCAAAGTTGATAGACAATTTACTAGCAAGCAAAGGCATAATCTGCGATAAAGACTTACAAGTGAGGAAAGAGAGAGACCCTCTCATATTGTTTAATATTGTTTTATACTCAGTACCTGTTTTATGGAAAAAAAAAAAAATCACTGAAGTAAAACCAAAGATAGGCAGCCTGGCGCCAAGCCCGGAACCAGGCCTGGGTCTGCCTGGCCTAAACCCAGTAGTTAAAAATCAACCTATGACTTAGACACCGATGTTCCTGACATTGTATAGAAGGACATTGTGCAACTCCCTGCCCTGTTCTGTTTGTCTCTGACTACCAGCGCATGAGACCCGTCACGTATTCCCTAGATTGCTTACTCAATCACAACCCTTTCATGTGAAATCTTTAGTGTTGTGAGCCCTTAAAAGGGACAGAAATTATGCACTCGGGGAGCTCGGATTTCAAGGCAGTAGCTTGCCGATGCTCCCAGCTGAAAAAAGCCCTTCCTTCTACAACTCGGTGTCTGACAGGTTTTGTCTGTGGCTCGTACTGCTACACAAGCACAACACTGAAAAATACTGAGGTTAATATCTGATACCTTTGATATATTTTCTAAAATAAACTTTCCTTTTAGAAAAGTTTTAGATTTACAGAAAAATTACTATAATTCAGAATTCCAATTTCCAGTTTCCCTATTAACATCTAGAACTTTAGTATATATGTGTATTACAATTAAAGAACAAATATTGATATTTTATTACTAACTAAAGCCCTTATGTTATTCGGATTTTCCCAATTTTTCCCTGCTCTCCTTTGTCAGCTCCAGGATTCCATCCAAGATGCCGCAAGACATTAGTCATCATGTCTCTTTAGACTCCTTTAGGCTGTGATGGTTTCTCAGACCTCCCATGTTTTTTATGATCTTGAAACATTTGAAGAATACTAACCGGCTATTTTGATATATTGCTAGATAAATGTTCTGATATTTTATCGAGGATTTTTACATCCATATTTATCAGATGTAAATATTGTCTTTCCTTTTCTCAGAATATCTCTATTAGGTTTTAGTATTAGGATAATGTTGGCCTCATAGAATGAATGTGGATATGTTCCCCCCACTTCTAACTTCTGGAAAAGATTTGGAGAATTGGTATTATTTAATCCTTAAGTGTATGGTAGAAATCACCAGTGAAACCATATGGGCCTGTTGCTTCCAGTTTTGAAAAGTTATTAATTTTTGACTCAATTTAACAGATATGGGTCTATTCAGATTATTTATTTCTTGATTCATATATGTTATACTTTTAGTAAATGTTCCATAGTGCTTGAATATACTGTTCTGTTATTTTCAGTCTTCCCTTTGCATTTCAGTTTGGAGAGTTTCTATTGGCATATCTTCAAGCTCACTGACTTTTTTTCCTTGTTCATGTCCAGGCTATTGATAAACCTGTCAAATACATTCTTCATTTCTATTACAGTATTTTTTTAAATTTCTAGCATTTCCTTTTGATTCTTACAGTTTCCATCATCTCTCTTCTCACATGACCCATGTGTGCTTGCATGTTGTTCACTCTTTCCATTAAAGCCCTTACCATATACATCATAATTTAAATTCACTGTTTGATAATTCCACATTTGTTTCCTATTCAAGTCTGTTTCTGATGTTTGCTTTTCTCTCCAGACTATTTTCCTTACCTTTAAGAATGGCTTGTAATTATTGGTTGAAAGCTGGATATAATAAACTGGGTAATTGGACTGAGATTAATAAGTATTCAGCATGAGGTTCTCATGTTAATCTGACAAAGAGACAGCCTATGGTTAATGTTTTCTGTAGCTGTCGGTGCCAATAACAAGAGATTTCAAATACCTGTAATGTCCTTGTTCTTATCTTCCCTATTGTTTCTGGGCTTTCCTTGGAAGTCTTGCTCAAATAGAGTATGTGGGTAAAGTACTTTCAATTGTAATCCACTGTTTTTATACTGAAGGCCTCTTGGTATAGCAGTAAGGTATGGGAGTGGGGAAGCATGCTATAATCTTAAATTTGACTCTTTCAATGGGCTTATCCCCCTTGGTTATGACCTTTACAAGTGTTTTTCAGCTTTGTCTTCTCCTCTTCCCCTTCTCTCTCCCATTTTGGGGAGACAAGAAGGCTAAAGGGCACTGGAGTTGGAGAAATTCCCTTCTGCAGCAATGGATAAGGCTCTGGGGTAAGGTCTTTTTCCCTGGCAAGTAGAACTGTTATTGAGAACGCTTTGGTCTGTTTCAAATGGTTACTTTTCCACTCCACCTGCCAGAGCCACTGTGGGATTCTCTGTTCCTCCCCACGAGAAGCCAATGTGACTGCTTCGCCAGGTGCCCCCAGCAGTTTGTCACCGTCAGTCTAGTCCACTCTCAGCCTCTAGGGGTCTAGTATCCTGTTTAAGTGTGTTACCAGTTCATGGCTTGTTTTAAAATATACAGTATTAATTTTTTAAGTGAGGTACAGTGACATATCAGGAGATGATTGCCACTGACAAGACAGTTACAGTTCCCAAGAAGAGAGGGTGTGTCATGCCATAGGGGCCACATGAAGAAGAATCAGGGTCAGTCAAGGGGTAGTGGGAGAGGAGAAAACTATTGGCAAAAGACTTATTGTGATTTTTCTGTGGAAAGGAACAGGAAACACAGAGCAAGCAGTTTTAGGATTGGCTAGTTTGAATAATTTCAGCAAACTCTGAACATAAAGGCTGTTCTTTGCTGTCTGGTATCCAGGCCTGTGGCAAAGAGGGCAGGAGGATAGTCATTCTGTGTAAGAGACTTCAATTAAAGGGAGTGGTTGGGGCGTGGGCTCTGGATTGGTTGTTTTGTGTTTAAAAAGTGCAGTCACACGCGAGTTGTTAACTGTCTCTAGGAATTGATGAACCCTGAGAGTGGCAGTCCCTCCGTGGCCAGCAAGGCCCCAGATGTCAAAGAATCAGAATACAGACAATAAAAACACATGGGTCCAGAGCAAGCCAACCTCAGCTGTGACTCTATTCACCTGTCTTTCCAGATTTCAGGGCGGCGATTTTCCCTGTGACCACAGTCCCCTGACAGGTCCAGTAAAAGATACTATTTTCAGTTTGTTCAGGTTTTTCTTATTATTAGGAAGGGCGTGATGACTTCTAAGCTTGTTACATGTCAGAGGTAAATCCAGAAGGCTCCAATCAATTTTTAATTGTTCTGTTGATTTTAGTTCTATGCCAAACCTAAAATATTTGCAGTAGCTTCCAGATTCTAAGGAATTACCCTGAGAAAATTATTCTAATGAACATTTTTGCTGAGCCTAAGACTGGGATGGCAGGTGGTTTATTCCTCTGGTACCATGTGCTTTTATTTTAAGATTTAAGATAAATCTTATCTTATGTTTACTTTTTTAAGGAAACTGCCAGGAAATTATTTTCCCTAATAAATTAGTTATTTAAACCTTATTTAGGGCAGCTAAGAAAGAAATGACCCCATACTACAGTAACTTCTTCTGTTGTTGTATGTGACCAAAAGCACTGGACTAGGTATTTGAGATGCAGATTTGCATACTGATCATTAATTACCAGCTGGATCTCTTTAAAAGTAGTTCACACCCAAATTTCTCAGCATGTGATTTTGAATAATCATAGTTGCCTATCTAATTTTCCGGGTAGTTAGGACTGTGAAAGGGCATGGAAACTTAATTTTGCCAAACACTACAGAAATGTAGAAAGCAAACATTAATAACTCCCATGTACATCCACCCAAGTGTGGTCAATTAAAAGAAGCAGAGAGCTTCTACTACTGGCTGAAAGAAACCTCATTCGCAGACCACATTCATGTTAAGAATGAGTAAATTGAGAGGCCAAACAGAACAGAACACAGAGAGAAAGGGGACACTGGTTTTATATTCTTGACTCTCTTGCCTTCAGCTGGACAACAAAGCCTAGATGACCCTGGTGAGAAAAATAAGTGGTGCATAAGCAAGTGTAAGATGACCAATAAGGCTCATCAAAATAAGCAACCGAGTGCCCAGTTTCTCAGAAAAGTTAACTAAATAAGGAGATTTAATTGTCTCTATGACAGCATACTCTTGTTGGTGGCTAATAAAGTCAAGTGGGGAATCCTAACACGTATTACTATGTCTGTTGGCCAGACCAATAGACAACTTATGTTCCTGGCTTGACAATATGTCTTTTCCTTCAGCAGTAAATCCAACCAAAAAGACAAACTATAGGCAGAAAATGCTCATAGACTACATTTTGGTAATAACACTGGGTAGATAACTTGATTGACCAATAAACATTTAGCGTTGGAAAGGAATGAGGAAGGCGCCCGGCATTTCTTGAGCACCTGCAATGTACCTAGCTCAGTAGAAGTGGATGCATGTTAGAGGGAAGTAGATGGCAAGGCAAGCTAACTTGGATTTGGATCCTTGATCACACATGCTGTGTGAATTCAGGCTATGAGTTTACTCTCTCAGTACGTTGTTTTTCCTCCTCATGTGTAGACTGGGGATAATAAATGCAGTTTGCCTTAAAGGATTTTGGAAAGTTGGTAAATCTAAAACACATGTCACTATCCCAGTGCAGAGATGCCAGCTATTTTTTATTTGCATATATTATTTCAGACCATCCTTTTTGGAGCTCTATCAATTAGATATACTCCACTCCAATTTTATTAAAAAAAAGAAAGAAAGAAAGAAAGAAAAGTTAAGAAATGTGTTCAAATGAGAAATATGGCAGAATTTGGTGAGGGTTTTTCTGGCTCCCGTATCTGGGCTTTTTTGCTCTATTCTGGAATTTTGGAATGGCATTACTAATATAAAATATTATTTATATATTTTATGTTCTATAACATGTATTAACATAATGTAAATGACATATATGTTCCTGTACTTTTAATTTTTTCTTTAATTTAAAATATTAGCTTTACTTATGTCTTCCTTAAAGCCAAAAGTTTTGACCTTTAAGTGAAGTAGTAACTTCTCTCTCAATTACATTTCTTTCTTTGTGAAAAAAAATTCAGGCTACAGTGAGAAAGGGTAAAAAGTTCAGCAATTACCAATTTGGTTTATGTGTTCCGACCTTATATGGATCATTGTATTGTATGAATCAAACGGTGAATCGTTGAAACAAATTGCAAACAGATAGCAAATTAATAAAATACCCATCTGCATTGCAAATAATATTTGGATTAGTTTTTGAAAAATTGATATCGTTTCAATAAATTATAATTATTAATATTCATTTTTTGATCACTTTGTATTATTTTTTGCATCGCAAAATTATAACTAGATCTGAATATCAATCAATTTTCAAATACAAGGAAAATGTAGGTCAGGAAATTAAATTCACTAAAGAAATAGCCTATATACTAAATTTTAGGGAAAAACAGTATTCAAAAAATATCATTATACCTGGGGCTATAAGCTTAACTTTTAGAAAGAAACTGATTTTTTAAAAGGATGTAATTTCAAAAAATTGAAAAAAAATTGTTTGCTTTCATTTTGAAATTTGACTGCAAATTGAGAATAATCATATGAATTTTATTTAATTCCAATAACATGCTCAAAAAAAAGTAAATGAATAGTACATGGAATGTTGTCATATTTTGAATATATAAATTAAAATTTTTTATGTAGTTATTAAGCAATTTTCTCAGATGCTTAATGTTTAACAGAGCAATACTAATTTTCTTTTTCTTGCCTTGATTAATTAATACTACTTTTATAGAATGTTTAAAAGATTCTTGTTTAAACTTCAATGAAGCCAGTTAGTTCCCAAATGAGAGTAATATCATATCAGTTGTTGAAAGATAGGTAGAATGACTATTTCAGTAAAGCAAGCTATTTCTCATACATGGGCACTAACAATAGTAGAAAAACTACTACTGCCTCTAAGGGTGGGATGAAAGACAGCTTAATGTGTGAGAAGATTTTGAAGACAATGACTAAGATGAAAAGAATAATATACATTGTAAATTTACCTGCTTTGTATGATATGTGATAAATAAGATAAAATAAGAGCAATAATAAATGGGCTTATTTTGGTTTGCTTTCTAGAAAACAATTTCTAGTAATTTTCAATGTTTCAAATTTAAAAAAGCAAAGAACTGAACAGTTCATATAGTACATATTCCATATTAAAAAAGAAATTATATAAAGAATATAATAATTATAAGTATACAAAATATAGGCATACTTGTCCATTTTTGCAAACACACACACACACACACACACACACACACACACACACACTGGAAGTATACACCAGAAGCTAAAACAGACAACTACAGAGGGCAGGAGGAAGTGTGTGGTAAAGATAAGAAAGGAAAAGAGACTTTCCTAAATACAAGATTTTATATAATTTTGACACACATGTGTGTCTTATGTACTCAAAAATACTAAGTTATATGAAAAACCAAATGCTAAAACTAAGAATAATAAATGGAAATAAACAATCCTAGCTACTTATCAACTTGGACACATTAATACAGAGGTGTAATCTCAGAAACATTATTTCTTTTTTTTTTTTTTGAGACGGAGCGCCCGCCACCTCCGCTGGCTAGTTTTTTTGTATTTTTTAGTAGAGACGGTGTTTCACCGTGTTAGCCAGGATGGTCTCGATCTCCTGACCTCGTGATCCACCCATCTCAGCCTCCCAAAGTGCTGGGATTACAGGCTTGAGCCACCGCACTGGCCTCAGAAACATTATTTCAAGAGACTTTTAAATACTGTAGTCTGTATATTCTTGGTGACACATATGTTAAGGACTTAAAAAACAGAAAAAAAAAAAAGAAAGAAAGAAAAGAAAATCCAGCAAAGAAGTCTTTAATCTAACTCAATAGGTATAATCCTAATAATATTATTACCATGGTAACTTTGAAACTATTGCATATATACTACCTGTGTAAGATAAAGAAAACAAATAATTATGTTAATATATTAATTATATTAGTAATCAAGGTTTTCAGTGCAATAAAAAATAATGCAGGCTGGGCATGGTGGCTCACGCCTGTAATCAGAGCATTTTGGGAGGCTGAGGTGGGCGGATCACTTGAGGTCAGGAGTTCAAAACCAGCCTGGCCAACATGGTGAAACCCCGTCTCAACTAAAAATACAAAAATTAGCTGGGTATGGTGGCACATGCCTGTAATTCCACCTACTCAGGGGGCTGAAGCACAAGAATCACTTAAACCCAGGAGGCGGAGGTTGCAGTGAGCCAAGATTGCACCACTGTACTCCAGCCTAGGTGTCAGAGCAAGACTCCATCTCAAAAAAAAAAAAAAAAAAAAAGATACAAACATAAAATCAACCAAATTAAGTAAAAAATATCAATATGATCACAAGGTGTTGATTTAAATTTTTTTCTAGCTCTGGTCTCTGAATGTAAAAATTGAAGTTATCTCAACAGCAATGAGCACTCCTTGCACATAAATCTTGTTTTTTTGTTTGTTTGTTTTTTGTTTTTTGACGGAGTCTTGCTCTGCTGCCCAGGCTGGAGTGCAGTGGTGTGATTTCGACTCACTGCAAGCTCTGTGTCCCAGGTTCACACCAGTCTCCTGCCTCAGCCTCCCAAGTAGCTGGGAATACAGGCGCCCGCCACCATGCCCAGCTGATTTTTTTGTATTTTTAGTAGAGACAGGATTTCACCGTGTTAGCTAGGATAAAATCTTGGTTTTAAATATTATTCTTAACTAAAACAAATCAGAGCTTCCTGGAGAAATTAGTAGTATTCCATGTAAGTGGGAAAAAAAATACCTTAATTGTAGGACATCTTGTTATAGCCAGAAAACAAGGAAGAGTTCAAAGACTGCTGATACTATATCAAATGGACCCAGGACCCAGATGGAATTATTACTGGAATTGTCACTGGCCAATGTAGGTACAATATAAATATCAAATAAATAGCATCTACAATTGATATTTATACACTCGATCCTTAAAAACTCATAATGAAAGTCAGAAAGAAAGAGGAAAAAATTCATATGCCATTAATGAAATTGATTATTACAGGACCTCCTTACACTGAAATTGAAAATTAAAGATACAAAATCAACTATTTAGTCTGCATTTTCATAAGACTTTGGAGTTCACCACAGCAGCTGACGATCAAACTCTATCAGGTAACAATGTCAGCTAAAATGAAGGGGGAAAATGACAGAATTAGAAAAATCACAATTTTGTAACACCCAGTGAAATAACTGATTCATACAAAGATCATTAATGAACGCTAAAACCATTAGGTGAAAGGTTGAGTGAAAGTGGATATTTGCAGAATATTATCCAGCAGATTATGTTCTAAATGCAAAAAAAAAAAAAAACAAAACTTTCCAAAAAAATAATAATCTAGCTATCACTATCATAGCCAAGTGATCAAATCTGTTACCACTAATAGTGGGGTGACCTAACATTGTCTGCTATCTGATATAATATGAAATATACAGTATGACCTATGAAATATTCTTGCAAAAAATATATTTAAAAAATCAAGCTTTCAATTCTAACTTACGATGCCTGTGTAATATAATTATGAGATGTAAGCTAAATGAAACCATGTACAAACAATCACATGATTCCAATAATATTATCACTGCAAGATAATTGACCTGTTCTCTTAAAAAATTATGGTCATGAAAAAAAAAAGTGAGAGCCATTCTAGAATGATAGAAATGGAAGCAAAATCATGACCAAATTAAATGCATGAAACTTAAAAGATTTATTGAAAAAAATTAATAAAAATTTTTTGTGCAATGGGGAAAATTTGAATATAAACTGTGATTTAAATTATATTATAATAAATTAAGATTATCTTATGTGACATAATGATATATGATTGTATAAGAGCAAGTTCTTATTTTAGGAGTGGCAAAATGTAATTTTAGAAATTAAGTGTGAAGTTTTCAACTTGCTTTGAAATGTTTCAGAAAAAAATATAGATATAAATAAAGCAAATGTGGCAAACTTAAAAATTGGATGTATGGGTGTTCATTACACTATTGTTTTAGTGTAAATAAATGTTTTTGAATATTAATATTAAAATATTTAGAAAAAACTGAAAAAATAAATTATGAATAAAGCTTTCATTTTGAGTAATGGATAATTTCTAAAAACTTTTTATGTGTTACCTATCACTGTTTCTTTTAGTGCTTGAAATGCCCTGATTTGAGCTAATGAGAATCCCTTTGCATAGCATGAGTTAAACTCAGCTGATTTGGATTAATCATGGGCTTTGCTCCAGAAAAGCCTGGAATATAATAATCCCTTGGCCAATCTAAGAATTACATTAACTACAGATAAGTGATGCCCTTTAACTACAGGTCTGCAGGACATACCTGTCTGTCAGCATAATTCGGCAATGATAATTGGACTCATGTTTTGCACATGGTTTTAGTAGAGACTCAGGGGTTTTGATGGTTAAGGGTGATTATAGAATTGGAATGTACGTATAAGACTTACTTAATATAAGAGATTATTCTCACAAGCAGAACTGGGTTTCCTGCTACCAAGCTGCTTCTCAAGCATGCCACTCATGATCCAAAGTTGAAGATTTTCTTGATTTGTCAGTGCTTCCTCCGCGATCCGGTGGTGGAAAAACAAAGAAGCCTAACCCTGAGATCTCTATATCCCTTTTCAATCCACATCCTTCCCCTGCAGTCGTTGTACTGCCTCCTTTGCCTATAAAAGCTAGTCCATGAGTGAAAGCACTGGAGTCCTGGGAGTCTTTTCAGGATCCAACACTTAAAGCAATTAACTTGTAGTTAAACTTACTTCTATATCCTTTTGATTTACTCCCTTATTCTTTGAGCATTTCCTTGCTTTTTGGCATAAGTTATCCACGTATATCTGTACCTTTCCTTCCCTAGATCTGGAATCAACTATTTCTTGAAGGAGTTCTAATTGCTTTCAATGGAATATTACGTTTAAAAAACAAGATTGGGGCCCTAGGGATGCTTCACTGCTTCTAGGCCCTGTCAGTGACAAAACTAGAATATATGTTTTTAAAAATAGAATAATGAGTTTACATCAGTATTTCCAATTCACTTTCAAACATCAAAATGATTTTTCTGAATCTTGTTGATTTTATATTAGCATATAAGTATAAACATACATTAGCACAATGATATATTAGTGTACTAGTATATTAATATGCATTTTCTCTTTCTCTGAAAACATTGTTTCCAAAATATCACAACATAATTTCTGCAATTTGCCTACAATATATGAATTAAATGGTTTAACTCTATGATATCAGTCATATTAAAAATAAGATGCTATCTGAGGTTTAAGATTTCTTTGTTGTTTATGTCTTCAGGATATATTCCTCTAAGAATGTACAGAGTGCAGTCTTGAAATTTTTTCTCTGTGTGATTTTACAAATGTAGTGTATTAGGCCATTCTTGCACTGCTATAAAGAAATACCTGAGACTGAGGTTTAATTGACTTATGGTTCTGCAGGCTATATTGGAAGCATAGCAGCATCTGCTTCTGGGAAGTGCTCAGGAAGCTTACAATCACCGCAGAAGGCAAGCTGGGAGCAAACACATCACATAGAGAAAGCAGGAGCAAGAGAGAGAGTGCTGGGGGAGGTGCCACATACTTATAAATGATCAGATCTCACAAGAACTCACTATCACAAAGACAGCAAGCACCAAGCCATGAGGGTCCCCTCCATGATCCAAACACTTCCTGCAAGGCCCCCGGCCTCCAGCATAGGGAATTACCATTTAACACTAGATTTGGCAGGGACAAATATCCTAACTATATCACATGGTAAATAGGCTATTCACTTATTCACAATTCTGAAACCTCAAAAGCTCTACATCCAAAAGTTTGCTATTTTGTTATTTATAAATTTGAGATCAAAACTAGTGATTTGTTTCCTCTTATATTCAATAGTATGCAGTTTGATTTGTTTTCTTTTTAAACCAAGTTTATTATTTAACTGAAAAAAACATTTAAGTGGTTGTAGTCAAAGCTATATTTAATAGTCTATAAAAAGAAGTATTGCATCCATTGCTATTCCACTTTGCCTACCTCCTCCCATGCCATAGACAGGTGTTCCTTTTAGAAACTAAGTGAATTATGTGGGTCTATAGATTTCATTGTTTCCTTTTCTTCTGTTATCCAAAAGGAAGTAGGGTGCATATATTATTCTACACTTTTCTTTCTCTCCCAGCAATATGTCTCAAAGATCTCACACATTCAATATATAAGATCTTTCTTCATAATTCTCATGGCTGCATTTAATCACAGTTAGAAAGCTTTTATCCACTCTTAGTCTATAAAATAATGCATTTTTGAAGTAATTGTTTGGCTTGATTATTACAAGTGGAATTTCTGACTTATTTGGGTTTTATTCTAGTGTGTGGTATGAGGTATGTGTGTAGTCTGAAGTAAGGATCCAATTTTCCAATTTTTTTTCCAATGGCCATCAAATTCCTCACTCCATTTATGTAAAAGTATGACTTTTCCCTAGTGATTTGAAATTCACATCATATCATACATGATATAGTATATAATAAGCTTCCATCTCTACTTATTTGTATTGCTTTAGATTGTTTTAAAATAATTTTCCTTTTCTATTTACCACAGTCTGATTTCTCATTGTTTTTCTTTTCGGAACTAAGTACCCCTTTGAAATTTGTGTATATTATTTCAATTTGTATTTTTATATTTTAATGCACTTATATGTATAAATTATTTTGTCTGATTTTAAGGTTATATATAAATGTTAAACTGTGATAAGTATCTTTATCTTTATGCGACTTGCTTTCTTTCATCTAAACTATGGTTTTAGGCTCTATCAAAGTTGGTATATATGATCAACTTCATTTATTTTTAACTCATGTTTAGAAGGTCCAAAATCACTTATTCACAATTCTGAAACCTCAAAAGTTCTAAATCCAAAAGTTTGCTATTTTGTTGTATGTTTGTAAATTTGATATCAAAACTAATTTTTTAACAAAACTCCTGAATTACATTGATGTAATTTATTACCTTTATCAATAGTTATATATTTTACTGTATATTAATGAGCTTGATTATAGAGAGCTATTCCAGATTCTGCTTGAGGTCTCAGGGAATATTTAATACATGCATTTAATCACTTTTCTACAATGAAAAATTTCTGAATTTGAAGACACTTCTAACCCCAAGGGTAGATTGAAAAAAATAGCCACAATAATTTGCAACTTCTCATATGAGAAGGTAGTGTGTATTTATCTACAACTTGAGTCTGGATTGGCTATTTGATTGCTTTGGCCAGTAGCATGTTAGTGATGGATCACAAGCAGAAGCTTGAAAGGTGCCCCCATATTGGATCTTGATTAGTAGCTGTTCATAGAAATCCTGTGACTACCACCATGACAAAAAGCCTGGGCTTGCCTGATTGCTGATCAGAGACACATGGACTCTGCTATTCCCTCTCCAGAGCCAGCAGCCTGCCAACTTCCAGACTTGTGAATAAGGCCACATACCAGCAGCTGCCTGCAGATGCACGGTTGAGCCCAGTCACAACCAAAAAGAACTTTTCAGGCGAACCCAGTTTAAATTGCCTACCCACAGAAACATGAATTAAATAAATAGGCATTGTTTTCAATGATTAAATTTTAATCATTGCTGTATTATTATGCAGCAAAAGCTAATACAGATAAGAATCAGATCCATGTATGACTATGTAGGTATTTATTTCCTTATTGATGGATATTAAGCTGTGTCCAATTTGCCACCTCTAAACAATGCAATGAGCATGACTCCTTTGAGTACATGAATAAGAACTTCTCTGAAGTATATGCTTAGAAAGAAAACTGAGAAGTTCTAAAAAAATTTCAATTTCACTATATATACTTATATTGGTTCCCATAATTTCATTACATTAGCACCAATAATGTATAAAATTTCTATTTCTTCAAACTTTCCAATTTTAACCTGTTTTTTTTCCTACTTATGAGTCCTTGAAAATGAATATTTCAACAGTGTTTTAATTTTCATTTCTCTGATTACTGGTAAATTGGAATATATTTTTATACACTTTCACTTCTTGAACTTACGTATTTTCTTTTCTCTGAAATATTAGCATGAAGAGTCCATGTTTCTATTTGTAGAAGGTGTTTTACATATATGTTACATATTTACTTAAATATATTAAAAATAACTTTTGTTAGTCCCATGGTTCTCAACCTTGGTAATATTAAAACAATAGATTAATTTAAGAAACATTAAAAGCTATCAATGCTCAACGCTGTTGATCTCACATAATAATCACAATCTTTTCATATTTCTTGCACAGGCCATTACTGCCCTGTTTTCTGTAAATTTCCTCTTGGGTTTGGACATTGCCACCAAAATGTTGCTTTTGAGCTCCCTTTTACCACCCACCTCCATCTTCTTTCAAGCTTGGAGTAAGTCTAAAACATTGGCCAAGATTACTGATATATGTTTTTTTCTACTTTTGGTCTACGTAAGTATTTAACTTGTTGTATTATGGATTTTTGTTTAGACCACTAATCCTTTTTATTATTTATATGCTTTACATTTCACTGGTTTTTTTTTTCTGATGTTTTATGGAGAGAGACTAAAATAACTGCAGGATGCTATGTTGACTGGGTCCTCTTCATTGTTAAACACAACAACTACCTAGATAATTAAAATCAGTAATGATTTTCAACCCTTATTTATTATTCAGTCATTGAAGTAATAAATACCTTTTTTTCCTATTTATTGTGTACTCTACTAGGCACTAGTTGTAGGATGATAAAATCACCATCTTGCCTGCCAACTCCCACCAAAAAAAGAAAAGAAAAGAAAACCAAAGAACAAAATGCCTGCGGTGTAGCTCACAATCTGGTGGGAGAGACAGCTATCAAATAATTTCATAAAATGTAAAATTACAACTTCAGTAAATATTAAGAAGTGAACATCATTGAAGCTATAATAATATAACATTTAGATAGTTGAACTGGCATCTTATGTTAGGTAAATGTTTTCTGAGTTATTGGTAGTTGACCTGAGATAAAAAATTGCATAGTGCAAGAAGTTAGTCAGCAAGATTTCAATTTAAAAGATACCCTAGGATCACTCCCTCCTACAAAAATACAATTAGAAACTATTCAAATATAAGACTACCATGGGAATTCACTGGAATTTGGGGAGAAGTGAAGAAACCCCTGGGCCCACAGAATCAAGAGAAGCCATGAGGAGTAAGAGAAATGGTTATTTTAGACTGTGTCACCCCTTCCTCAAAACTGGCATAATTCCACTCAGATTTTCCTAGACTGATAGTTTCTAAGCAAGAGGAGAGAATTAGAGGTGAATTTTTAATCTCCCCTCTGTTCTCGGAATATTCACAGGAAGCCTACTTCAGTCCTATTCCATTTGAACCATTGAAAGTGTCAGGAGGGCTGAACCAAGTGGGGTGAATTGGGGACAAAGAGTAGGGTGCTGAGCTAAGTGACTGGCACAAAGATGTTGATGGCTACTTGCACTCTAATCAATGGAGATACAACTCTTTGAAGAGATTGGCCAGTGCTATAGCACTCCAGGGTCACAATCCATCTCAAAAAAAAAAAAAAAAAGAATTTAAAAAAGTGAAGACCTATGAGAATTATGGGACATTGTCAAGAAAATTAACCTCTGCATAATAGTAATTTTCACAGAAGATTAGAGCAAAAATGGCCTAGAAACATACTTAAGGAAATAGTGCAGAACATTTCCCAAATGTAGAGAAATACAGCAGCATACAAGTACAGAAAGCTCCTAGGTCATCTATCAAATTCAACTCAAAGAATAATTCTCCAAGACACATCATAATCAAAGTAGCAAAATTTGAAGACAAAGAATAAATACTCAAAAGGGCAAGAGAAAAGAAACATGGTATTCAACAGAGCACCAATATGGCTTTCAGTAGATTTCTTACCAGACAATTTGCTGACCAGGAGAGAGTGGATTGCTATATTTAAAGGGCTGAAGGAAAATAACTGCCAACAAAGAATTGTCTGCCCAAAAAAACCAATCCTTCAAATATGAAGGAGAGCTAAAAACTTTCGCAGAAAAGCAAAAGCTGAGGGAACTCATCAGCACCAACACTGTCTTACAAGCAATGCTAATGTGAGTTCGTCATTCTGAAAGAAATGAACACTGAAGTGTAACAAGAAAATAGCTGAAGGTATTAAACCCACTGGTAAAAGAAAGAAAACAGATAACTTTGTAAAACTCTAATATTGTAATTGGGGTAAGTAAATAACTTGTATCTTAAATATAAAGGCTAAAATACGAAATTATTAAAAGCAATAATAACTACATTGGTTAAAAAAAAGAGGCAATATAAAAATGTAAATAAAAACACCACAAAGGCAAAAGGTGGGGATAAACTAGTGTGAAAGCATAGAATTTGTGTTACTTTTCTTTGCAATCAAAGTTAAGTCATTTTCAGTTTAAAATAACTTGTTCTAACTATGTACTTTTTTGTAACCATATAACGATGAGGCAAAAACCTATAATAGATACAAAAATAATGGCATGTAATCAAAACATACTACTACAGAAAATTACTTAACTGCAAAGGAATATAGTAAGAAAGGAAAAAAGAAGAAAGGATCCCCAAAGCAACCAGAAAACAAGTAACACAATGGCAGTAGTAAATCCTTACCTATCAAAAATAACTTTGGATAAAAATGAAATAAATAATTCAATTAAAAGATATATGAAGGCTGAAAGGATTTCTTAAAAAAGCAAGGCCCAAGTATATGCTTTCTTCAAGAAACTCACGTCACCTATAAAGACCCATACAGATTGAAAGTGAAGAGATGGAAAAAGATAGCCATGTAAATGAAAAACAAAATGACAGAAGTAGTTATACTTATAACAGATAAAACAGACTTTAATTCAAGAATAAAAAAGGAAAAATAAGGCCATTATATAATAACAGATCAATACAGCAAAAGAATGTAACAATTGCAAATACACACACACAAACACACACACACACACACACACCCGTAACATCAATACACCCAAATACATAAAACAAATATCAATAGACCTAAAGGGATAAATTGACTGCAGTATAATAGAAGGGAACTTCAAAACCCCATTTTCAGCATTTTCAGCAATGGACAGATCATTTACAAAGAAAATCAACAACAAAACATTGGACTCTATACAACTGTACTCTATAACAAATGGACCTAACAGACGTTTATAGAACATTCCATCCAATAGCTGCAGAACAAACATTTTTCTCCATGTCACAATGAAACCTTTCCAGGAATAGACCATATGTTTGTCTTCAAAACATGTCTTAACGAATTTTGAAAAACAAAATAATATCATGTATTTTTCTGACAACAATGAAATAAAACTGGAAATCAATAAAAAAAAAGTTGGAAATTTTATGAATTCATAGGTATTAAATAACTTGTTCCTGAACAACAAATGAGTTAATAAAGACATTTAAAAATATTTTAAAAAATTTCTTGAGACAAGAGAACATGCACACAAAAGCTACTGAAACCGATATAGGAAAAAAAAAAAAAAAAAACAAACAGTTATAAAATGGAAGTTTACAGCAATAAATGCCTATATTAAAAATTAGAAAGACTTCTAACAAAAAGCCTAACAATGCACCTCAAGAAACTAGAAAAGCAAGAACAAACCAAATCCAATATTAGTAGAAGGAAACAATAAAGATCAAAGCAGAAATGAATAAAAATAAGGCAAAAAAATACAAAAGATCAACAAAACAAAAAGTTGTTTTCTTAAAAAGAGATAAAATCGACAAAATATTAGATAGACTCAGAGAAAAGAGAGAAGACCCAAATAAATAAAATTAGAAATATAAAAAGATATATTACAATGAAACAACAGATATATAAAGATCATTAGATATTATTATAAACAACTATACACCCACAAATTAGAAAAATCTAGAAGAAATGAATAAATTCCTGAATACATAGAACCTATCAAATTTGAACCACAAATAGAAAACCTGAACAGACCAATAATTATAAGTTTGAAGAAGTTATAAAAAGTCTCCCATCAAAGAAAAGCCTAGGAAAGGCCCAGATAATTTTACTAATTAATTCTACTTAACATTTAAAGAATAACTAATACCAAATCTATTCAAACTATTTCAAAATTTGAAGAGAAGGGACTACTTTGAAATTCTTTCTATGATGCCAGCATTACTCTGAAACAAAAACTAGACAAGGATGAATTTTAAAAAAAGAGAAAACTACAAATATCCCTGAAGAACATAAAAGCAAACTTTCTCAGCAATATATTAGCAAACAAAATTCAACACAACATTAAAAATATCATTCATCATGATCAAGTGGGATCATCCCAGGAATACAAGGATGGTACAACATATGCTATCAATAAGCATGAAATATCACATTATCAGAATCAGAAGAAAAATCATATAATTTTATTTCAACATATGCTAAGAAAGCATTCAATACAGTTTAACATCCCTTCATGATAAAAACTCTCAACAAACTTGGCATAGAAAGAACATACCTCAAAATAATAAGGCCATATGTGATGAACTCACAGTAATGCACTAAATGAGAAGAAATTAAAATTATTTCCTTTAAATTCTTGAACAAGAGAAGTTTGCACACTTTCACCATTTTTATTCAACACAGTACTGGAAGGCCTACCCAGAGAAAATAGGCAAGCAATGGAAATAAAGGGCATCCAAATCGCAAAGGAAGTCAGATTATTCTTGTTCATAGATGTCATGAGCCTATATTTAGAAAAATCTAAAGATGGCAACAAAAACCTGTTAAAACTGATAAATGAATTCAGTACATTTGCGGGATACAAAGTCAACATACAAAAGCCAGTAGCATATCTATACACCAACAACAAACAATCTGCAAAATGAATCAAGAAAGCAATCTCATTTTACAATAGGTACGAAAAATGCTTAGGAATATATTCAACTAAAAATGTAAAGATCTCTACAATGAAAACTATAGAACACTGATGAAGAATTGAAAAGGACATGAAAGAACTGAAAGATATCCTATGCTCATGGATTGGAAGAATTAATATTTTTTAAATGTTCACACTATCCAAAGCAATCTGCAAACTCAATGCAATCTCTGTCAAAAGACCAGTAACATTATTCATAGATATAGAAAAAAACAAACAGAAAATTCATATAGAAACACAAAAGACCCAGAATAGCCAAAGCAATCCTGAGAAAAATGAACAAAGCTGGAGGTATCACATTTTAGCTTCAAAATACACTACAAAGCTATAGTAACCAGAACAGTATGATACTGTTATAAAAGCAGATGTATAAACCAATGGAACAGAATAGAGACTCCAGAACTAAATCCATGTATTTATTGCCAATTCATTTTCAACAAAGATGCAAACAGCATACACTAGAAAAAATGGCAGTCTAATCCATAAATGGTGCTGGGAAATCTGACTATCCATATGCAGAAGAATGAAACTAGACCCATATTTCTCAAAATATACCAAAAAAATCACATCAAAATGAATTAAAGACTTAAATGTAAGACTTGAAGCTATGAAACTACTAGATGAAAACTTTGGAGAAATGCTTAAGGACACGGTTCTGGTCAAAGATTTTTTTCAGTAAGACCTTGAAAGCACAGACAATAAAAGTAAATATATACAAATAACACTGCATCAAGATAAAATGCTTTTGCACAGGAGGGAGGAAGGGAGGCAGGCAGGCAGGCAGGTCAGAATGAGGAACAACCTAGAGCATGTAGAGAATGGGAGAAAATATTTGCAAACTATCCATTGGCAAGGCATTAGTAACCAGAATATACAAGAAACTCAACTCAATTCCAAACAAAACAAAACAAAAAAACCCAAATAATCTGATTTTAAAATGGGCAAATGATCTGAATTGACATTTCTCAAAAGAAGACATACAGATGACCAACAGGAACATTTGACTGTGCTCAACATCACTAATCATCACGGAAATGCAAATCAAAATCTGTGACATATCTTCTCACCCCAGTTAAAATGGTATCACAAAGAAAGAAAATAACAGTTGGTGATGGGGATGCAGACAAGGGGAACACTCACATCGTTGGTGGGAATGTAAATTCATACAGTCACTATACAGAACAGTATGGAGTTACTCAAAGAACTAGAAATGTACCTACCATATGATCTAGCAATCACATTGCTGGGTATGTATTCCAAAGAAAGACAATGAGTATTTGAAAAGATATCTGCACTGTTATGTTTCTTGCAGTACTATTCACAATAACCAAAATATGAAATCAACCTAAGTGTCCACCAGTGAATAAATGGACAAAGAAAATATGGTACATATACATAACGGAATGTTATTCCACCATAAGAAAAGAAATGAAATTCTGTCATTTGCAGCAACATGGATGGAACTAGAGCACATTGTGTTAAGTGAAATAAACTGAGCACAGAAAGACAAATTTTGCATGCTCTCACTCATATGTGAGAGCTAAAAAGGCTGACCTCATGCAGGTGGAAAGTAGAATGAAGGTTACCAGAGGCTGAGAAAAGTAAGGGGGGACAGGGAGATAAATAGAGGTTGGTTAATTGACCCAAAAATACAGTTAGATAGAAGAAATACACTCTAGGGTTCAATAGCACAGTAGGGTGACTATACTTAACAATAATTTACTGTATATTTCAAGATAGCTAGGAGAAGATTTGGAATGCTCCTAACACAAAGAAATGATAAACGTTTGAGGTGATAGATATTCCAATTACCCTGATTCATTACACATTGTATGTATATATCTATATCAAATTGCACGAAACAGCTAAGTTTCCCTTTATTTTTTGCTATCTTTAAAAGATGGTGTGGTACTGTGAAAAGGAACATACTATTGAAATAATCAAAGAATTATCCAATATTAAATAACTGACTTCCTATTACATCACCAATGATGTAGATAATCAGTTATCTTTGATTTAATAACTTTAGCAGAATCTAAACATCTCATAATATATTCTTTCCTGATCACAAAGCAATTATATAACAGACATGAACCTTAATTTTCAAGAGAATCCCAGGTATAATGCTCCAATAGGTGTATCATTCCATCTGAAAGTACTTGTGACCTATGCGTTTGAAGAAGTGCTAGCTACCTCTGACCTTGATCTACCTTTTTCATCTAAAACTATCTCCTGCATTTTTATCGAATATGAATAATAGTTTTTTGTATTATTATACTTTAAGTTCTGGGATACCTGTGCAGAACTTGCAGGTTTGTTACATAGGTATACACGTGCCATGGTGATTTGCTGCATCCACCAACCTCTCATCTACATTAGGTATTTCTCCTAATGCTATCCCTCCCATAGACCCCAATGCCCTGACAGGCCCCAGGTTTTCCCCTCCCTGTGTCCAGAAGCAAGATCAAACAAATTCAGAAGCTAGCCAAAAATGAAAAATAACTAAGATCAGAGCAGAACTGAAGGAGACAAAGACATGAAAAATCCCTTCAAAAAAATCAATGAATCCAGGAGCTAGTTTTTGAAAAGATTAACAAAATAGATAGACCACTAGCCAGACTAATAAAGAAGAAAACAGAGAAGAATCAAATAAACACAATAAAAAATGGTAAAGGGGATATCACCACTGATCCCACAGAAATACAAACTACCATCAGAGAGTACTATAAACACCTGTATGCAAATAAACTAGAAAATCTAGAAGAAATGGACAACTTCCTG
>NW_012099211.1:0-384 GCF_000951045.1 Mandrillus leucophaeus
TTTTTTTTTCTTGACAGAGTCTCACTCTGTCACCCAGGCTGGAGTGCAGTGGCACGATCTCTGCTCACTGCAAGCTCCACCTCCTGGGTTTATGCCTTTCTCCTGCCTCAGCCTATGGAGTAGCAGGGACTACAGGTGCCTGCCACCACACCTGGCTAATTTTTTTTGTATTATTAGTAGAGACGGGGGTTTCACCGTGTTAGCCAGGATGGTCTTGATCTCCTGACCTTGTGATCCTCTCACCTTGGCCTCCCAAAGTGCTGGGATTACAGGTGTGAGCCACCACACCCGACCGTATGGCTGCAAATTTAATACATTTATGGCTATTCAGGAAGTCTCATTTGCTACACTTGCCCCTATAAATATGGGGGAAATTCTCAGTAA
>NW_012099211.1:3184-5157 GCF_000951045.1 Mandrillus leucophaeus
TATAAAAGATAGTGCACTTCAAGTGCTTATTTAAAACATGTTATATTTATGTACTCAAATGTTAGCACTTATTACTCATCAATGGATTGAGTTCATATATGAAATAAATGCTGCCAAAATTTATTAGATAGACTTTTAGATCCCTCCCTGAAAAGGCCATCCAGCAACTACAATACATTTTCCACGTTTTAGAATGATCAAACTCACCTAACGATATTAATAACCACTTTCACAATCTTATACTATTGAAGAACTTGGCTGACCTCAAAGAAAAATAAAGGATCTAAAATGATTAAGGCGTGGGTAAAGTTTTGAATTATATTTCTCTGTTATAATATTTAAATAAGTTAAAAATATACTAAATGTAATACTGGAAACATGTTTTTCCCATTATTTGGTTCAATATGATTTAGGTCATAAACTGATTTTTTATTAAATTGGTAGCAAATATAAAAAAATTTCATCTGACATATATTCTATCTTTGAAAATTCCCTTTTGTGTTTATTATATGTTAAGTTACTTTAAGATCTTCTTGAAGATTAGATGATTTTTAACTGCTACTACTTCAAAAGAATTCAGTTGTTGCTCAAAATTAATTTGTATTTCTGTATGACACACAGACCTGAGTAATAAATAAATAGGATTTAAACACTGTTTGATACACAGCAAACCTGGTTAATACATTCTGCTGCTTTCTTTTCCTCCAATTTAATACACTTTCTGATTAATTCTGTCACCTAAAAGCCACCAAATAGTTTCATTTCTGAGGCGCATTTTGCCTAAGTCTCCTACCTGGATTAGTCCTTTCTGTTGGTACCTATATTCAATCTATAACCAGTGATACTGTAACTGGCAAGACTGAAACTCATTCTGAAATGTAAAAAACATTGGAAGGAGCCCACAATGATAATTTAGTGAGAGTTCTCTCGTCATTTTATCTGCTGTAGTTCTAAGAAGTGATATAGTTTTAGCAACTCTGGAAAGCAATTTCTGGTTTGAGATTAAAGACACATATGGTCTGGATGTGGTGGCTCACACCTGCAATGTCAGCACTTTGGGAAGCCAAGGTGGGCAGGAGGCTGAGGCAGGAGAATCACTTGAACCCAGGAGGCGAAGGTTGCAGTGAGCTGAGATCATGCCACTGCACTCCAGCCTTAGCAGCAGAGTGAGACTCTGTCTCAATAAAATTAATTATTTAATTAATTAACTGATTTAAGACACATATAAGACACATATGATTGATCAACTTATATCCTACAGGGCAAATTTACTGTTAGTGAGTTGATCTCCAAAAATCCAGAAAGAATCAGCCAGCAACATCCCACAACTATATCACTATAACACAAATCACATTTTCTCTTATTAGTTTGAAATTCACTCAATTTTTTTTACTATTTCATGTAATTGACTGATAAATATTACCTAATAAATAACACAGAGCTAACACTTTTAAATAACTAATAGTAGTGTTACTTGGATACATTGACATGCAGTCATATTTAAACTAGATTGTATAAATTGTGGAAATAATTTCTAGTAACTGCAAAATTTTCCTGTTTTGAGATTAAAGCAATATAAAAAATACTATTTCTTTGAAATCTACCAGATTAGTTACTAAATAAAAATTAATCAAAATTTATTTTTTTTACTAATCAATCTTATTTATCTGAAGTTTAGAATCCAGAAATTGAAAGATCTCGCTGGAGTCATATGAAACTTTGAACAAATAAACAAACATACTTTTTGTGTAATTTTATTTTCATAAGGCTTCATTTCATTTTCAGTGCTATAAGGTTTCATTTCAGAGATTTCAAATAGAAAGTTATTTTCAAAGTTTACTTTCCTTGTCCTTTCTTAAGGGAAAATTTAAAGACTTGCCTCTGCATCTTCACTTGATATTTTTATATTCTAAAATGCTCTGTGAAAACAATTCTCTTTCAGTAAAGCAGAACTTTTTTCTAGTGCTCAAAAC
>NW_012099211.1:7462-10780 GCF_000951045.1 Mandrillus leucophaeus
TTTTTTTTTTTTTTTAACTTTTTATTAACAGCCATTCTGACTGGTATAAGATGATATCTCAATGTGGTTTTAATTTGCGTTTCTCTGATGACTAGTGACATTGAGTATTTTTTTCATATGTTTGTTAGTTGCTTGCATTTCTTCTTTTGAGAAATGTCTGCCCTTCTCCTTTGGCCAACGTACATAAGTCAGTAGCATTTCTATACACCAATAATGTTCAAGCTGAGAAACAAATCAATAACTCAATCCTATTTACAAATAACCACAACAAAAATAAAAATACCTAGGAATACATTTAACTGTGAAGGTGAAAGTTCTCTACAAAGAGATCCACTAAACATTGATGAAAGTAATTCTTGATGACAAAAATGAACAACAACAAAAAAACCATCTCATGCTCACAGATTGGAAAAATCAAAATTGTCAAAATGACCATACTGCCCAAAGCAATCTGCAGATGCAATTCAATCCCTATCACATTACCAACATGATTTTTCACAAGATTAGAAAAAACAATACTAAAGTTCACATGGAATCATATGGAACCAAAAAAAAAAAAAAAAAAAAAAGCCTGAATGGCCAAAGCAACCCTAAGTGAAAGAAGCAAAGCTGGATATATCAAATTGCCTGACTTCAAATTATGCAAGGCAATAGTAATTAGAACAGCATGGTACTGCTACAAAAATAGACACATACATCAATGGAACAGAATTGAGAACCCAGAAATAAAGCCACAAATCTACAACCAACTGATCTTTGACAAAGTTGATTGAAATAAAAACAATGGGGAAAGAACATCCTATTCTATAAATGGTGGTGGGAAAATTTGCTAGCCAATGCGGGAGAATGAAACTGGACCCCTAGCTCTCACCATATACAAAAGTTAAGCCAAGAAGGATTGAAGACTTAAATGTAAGACCCAAAACTATAAAAATACTACAAGAAAACCTAGGAAAAATGTTCCTGGACATTGGCCGAGACAAAGAATTTATAACAAGACCCAAAAAGCAAATGAAACAAAACCAAAAATAGACAAATGGAACTTATTTAAACTAAAAAGTTTCTCAGCAGAAAAAAATATTCAACAGAGTAAACAGAAATACTACAGAATGGGAGAAAATATTTGCAGTTTATGCCTCCAACAAAGGACTAATATCTAGAATATACAAGGAACTCAAACAACTTAACAACAACAACAACAACAACAACAGAAACCTCATTAAAAAAATGGGCAAAGGACATAAGCTGTTTTTTAGGACATAATGTAAAGGTGTTGTTGGCATTAATTGTCTAAGAGGGAAAAAAGGCAGAAAGATTTAGAACGTCAATCTCCAGGGCAACTTATTCCAGCAATACAGGCATGAATGCAGATATGAACAAAACAATTCACGTAACTCTTGAATGAATGAATTTCCTAAAACTTTACAGAGTGAATATTTTACTACATCACATCATTTCAAGGGGTGGAACCTAGCTATGATTTTATTCTTGCCATACAGCCTTCTCTTCACTCTCCCACATTTTGAGAGCTGAGGCCAACCTGAAAAATTGTTTTTGTCCATGACTCGGCACCAGAAGAGAAGGACAAATCTTAAAATTTTCTACCTAGAACCCTAAGAAGCAGATAGAAATACATGGACTAAGTACAAATCTTAGTTTATGTAATAAAAAAGAGTGGCAACAAGCATCAGGCCCATGAGCACAGCTATAAAGACGGAAGATAGTGGATCAGGAGTTAAGGAGATTACCAAGTGAGAACGAAAAGTAATAAATCAGGATAGAGTTGCTGAATTCATGATATGGTTTATGAAAAAAGCAAGGGTACTGTGAGACGATTTTTGCTAAGTGGCATCTTGATGAATAGTTATATTGTTATTAATTTATTAAAAAGCAGAAATGAGACTCCGAAGTTTCAAGTGTCTTACCTAATTTTACATGCATATGCCCATAAGTAGAAGGGTTATTATTCAAATGAAGTATTTCTAACTTTGAAGTCCACAAATTTTGCCTATACCATATTGACCTTGAGACTTTTTTTCTTTTTTTTTTTTTTTTTTTTTTACTTTTTAAAGCTTTTAAAAATATATTCAGAAACATATTCAGGTGCTTTCTGGAAAGATCACTTTGTCATAATGTACTGAAAGGGGGTATGTTATGGACCTTTTATTTCAGCTAAATAGTCCCAATTCTTTTATGTGTTTCACATTCAGCTCTTTGAAACCTAGTTGGTCTTTTTGTTTATATTTAAGCTTGACGATAAACTGATGTGTTAGTCCATTTTCTCTGAGAAGCAGCCAATAAAAAGGTATAAATTTGCAATAATTTTATTAGGGGAATTACTGTTCTAGAAAAACAGGGAAGAAGTTAGGAAAGACTGGGAGAGTAAGTAGATTTTGATGCAAATCAAGCCCTATGTGAAGAACAGAGGGAGGAAAGGTTGGGTAGAATTGTCAGAGAATGCTGTACAGTCACATAAAGTTTGGGCAAGTTCAGAGTTCAAGTCTCCCTGGAATAGGTCTGCCTTATAGAACTGAACTGTCATTGGCTGGGAGCAGACTGTGGAAATGGAAATCTCGGCAAAAATGGATTGCAGTGTTCAATGCTGGGGCCCTAAGATAATGAGTCTCTCTATAGCTGAAGACCAGCAAGGTATATTCTCATAGCTGCCACAGATGACTTCCAATGGTGTACAAAATTTTTGAAAATTGCCAGACACCATCTACCTTATACATTAAGGTCTATGATTACTGGATGGCATTATTTATAAAGACATTCTCATGCCTCTCGAATATTCTTCAGGTAATTGGATGAAGTTTATGGGAAACCCATTTTAAAGATTATTTAAATGAAAAGAAGAAATGAAAATCCAAATTCAAATTACAAGTGAAATGGAGACTAACAGTACAAACTACTACAAAGGATGAAAAGGATATTTTGCTTCCCAAAATGAAATAACTTGAAAAACCAACCAAGAGAATTAATGAGTCTTTGGAATACTGACTTAAAAATAAACTCAAGATAACATGTAACATTTGTTCAGCGTATTCCAACAGATGTTGGGGTTGATGAGATAAGGAAGACTAACACTTTTGCAATGGTCTCCTTGTGTTCAAGATCCGGGTGGATGATTTGCATTCAATTCATAGAACAACCATAGTAGAAAGTAATTATTTGCTCCACTTAATAAATAAAGAGAATAGAGCTCAGTACCACTACCCAGAATTACAGAGCTAGGAAATGGTGATCAACAGATATCAATCTAATTGTGTGTGGCTCTAAATCCCATAATATTTCCAAGTGAGATATTTTAATTTGTTT
>NW_012099211.1:10830-13179 GCF_000951045.1 Mandrillus leucophaeus
AAATGAAATAACTTGAAAAACCAACCAAGAGAATTAATGAGTCTTTGGAATACTGACTTAAAAATAAACTCAAGATAACATGTAACATTTGTTCAGCGTATTCCAACAGATGTTGGGGTTGATGAGATAAGGAAGACTAACACTTTTGCAATGGTCTCCTTGTGTTCAAGATCCGGGTGGATGATTTGCATTCAATTCATAGAACAACCATAGTAGAAAGTAATTATTTGCTCCACTTAATAAATAAAGAGAATAGAGCTCAGTACCACTACCCAGAATTACAGAGCTAGGAAATGGTGATCAACAGATATCAATCTAATTGTGTGTGGCTCTAAATCCCATAATATTTCCAAGTGAGATATTTTAATTTGTTTCTCAAAGATTTTCCAAGTAACTCCTATATATTCAGATCCATTTTATAGGCTATGAGAGATTTTTATTTATTTATTTTAGACTTTTAATTTCAGGGGTACAAGTGCCAGTTTGTCACATAGAGTTTGTGAGTTTGTGTCACGGGGGTTTATTGTACAGATTATTTCAATGCCCAGGTATTAAGCCTAGTACCCATTAGTTATTAATCCTGATCCTCTTCTTCCTCCCAACTTCCACCCTCCAAAAGGCCCCAGAGTGTGTTGTTTCCCTCTATGTGTCCATGTGTTCTCATCATTTAGTTCGCACTTATAAGTGAGAACATATGATATTTGGTTTTCTGTTTCATGTTAGTGTGCTAAAAATAATGGTCTCCAGCTCCATCCAAAGGATATGATCTCATTCTTTTTTATGGCTGCATAGTAGGCCATGATATACATGTACTACATTTTCTTTATCCAGTCTATCATTAGTGGGCATTTAGGCTGATTTCATGACTTTGCTACTGTGTATAGTGCTGCAGTGAACACACACGTGCATGTGTCTTTATAATAGAATGTTTCATATTCCTTTGGGTATATAACCAGTAATGAGATTGTTTGGTTGAATGGTATTTCTGTCTTTCATGCTCATGGATAGGAACAATCATTTCATTGTCATTAAAATGGCCATACTGCCCAAAGCAATGTATAGATTTAATACTATATCTATTAAACTACCATTGACATTCTTCACAGGACTAGATTTTAAAATCCAGAAGGAACCCCAAAAAATCCCAAATAGTCAAGGAAATAATAAGTAAAAAAGAACAAGGCTGGAGGATTCACACTATCTGACTTGGAACTATTACCAGGCTACAGTAATCAAAACAGCATGGCACTGATACAAAAACAGACACATAGACCAATGGAACAGAGTAGAGAACCCAGAAATAAGACTGCATACCTACAACTATCTGATCTTCAACAAACCTGGCAAAAGCAAGCAATGGGGAAAGGATTTCCTATTCAACAAATGGTGTTGGGAATTGGCTAACCATATGCAGAAGGTTAAAACTGGGCCACTTTCTTACACCCTAAACAAATTTTTTTAATAAAAATCTATATATCCTCATTCCTTCTTTCAAATTGAAAGAGACAATTTATATTGCACATAACAGTTTATAAAATGTAAACCCAATTGTGCATCTCATGATTAGTAAATACAATAAATATTCACCATGAGCTGATGCCGTTAGTATGAGATTTTTCATATATTTAGTTCATTCAAAACTAACTGAAATTGGCAGATACTATTAAATGGGGAATAAGTGCTGGACTTACGATGTCTAAGATTAAGTTTTATCACTAACACTTAACCTCAGGATTATTTTAAGTTACTTTGCATTAATCTTAGTTCGTATGTTTTCAAGGTGGAGAAAATAAAACTTCACTACATTATTGTCAGAATTAGATAGGAAATACATGGAAAAGCAAGTAGCAAATTCTAAGCTGAGATGCAAAAGGCATTATTACAGGCAATGAAATCTGCATTTTATTAGAATGCTAAATTCCAGTCATGTTTAAAGTAGATAACATTGTTAATCTAGCTGTCAAATTTTTCAAAGAGAAAACATCAAAAACATTTGTTTTTCGATTTAAAAATTCTTTTTAGAATTTTGTGATTCACCAATCTTCAGAATGTTTGTATAGTTCACTGATGTTCAAGAGACAGCAGAACTCTTAAACAAGACTTCTTGAGTTTTGGAAACAAATAAAATTCTAATTTTATCCCAAAAAATCCCTTTAAAAAACAAAACAAGGGAAGAACAGGAAATGCATATTTCTAGAACAGAGAATGCCCACAAGTTTCATGCAAATAAGATGTATTTTAAAATGTTAAATTCAAGAATTCTGATTGAATAATACACTTGGGAAGTAAAGATTGATTTTCCAGCGAGGGAATTATAGGACCCTATTTTGTGCTTGTTATTAATTTTAA
>NW_012099211.1:13229-14926 GCF_000951045.1 Mandrillus leucophaeus
CACTTGGGAAGTAAAGATTGATTTTCCAGCGAGGGAATTATAGGACCCTATTTTGTGCTTGTTATTAATTTTAAAAATAAAATTTCATTAGTATTTACCATGTTATAGCTTCTTAATATTTAACACACTTAGTTCTGACAAGAACACTAGAAGATTGTCTTTCCACCTTTATGGATGAGGAAACCTAAGCCCAGAAGTTTAAGTGTCTTGCCAAAGGCGGACCCAGGACATGGATTTAGACACTCTGACCCCAATGATTTTGCTCTTCGTTATACAGTTTAGTATATATTTGTGATACTATCCCCTTTTTTACATTCTAGGGGCATATTAGACCCTTTCTAAGCCCTCCCAGAACATGTGAGGCACATACCCTATTCATGGACTTCTCCCTTTGCCTGGAAGTCTCTTCCTCTAGATATCCACAAAGCATGCCCCCCGCCTTTCCTTCTAGTTTTCATGAAGACACTACCTCTGGAGAATCCTTTCTTGACCACCCTTTCACATGTTGTCTTCTTACATGCTCTGTGTATGTTTGTATCTGTGTGTGTGTTTTAATGATGCCTACAATTCTTTATGTTACGTTACATATTTATTGGCTTTATTCTATATTTTCCACTGTTTTGCTAAACAATACTTAAACCAATGACTAGTATTAGGTTGGTGCAAAATATTGTGCTTTCTGCCATTACATTCTATGGTAAAAACTGCAATTATTTTTGCATCACATTAATATATTGCAGATGTTCAGTATATGTGTGTTGAATGAAGAGGTAGTCATGATTAAGAGATTATGTTAGCAGTTTTGAGCATAGTATCTAATTTACTCTTAATCCTGCTAGGCATGGGTATCAATATTCCACTTCTAATACATGGGGAAACAAATTCAAATAAGCAAAACAAATTTAACAGACGCACATAAGTACTACATATGTAAAACAGAATTTGAATCCAGCTCCATGTGGTTTTAGATTTCTCACTTTTTCCACTGCAATGTGCTGCCTACCTAGTCGTTTTGGCTGAAAAGTTAGAAAAGTGCAGATTTTTTTAAATCTCTGTTACAAGCCACTATTTTATAGCATGACAACATGGTTTAGTGTAAGATATCAATTAAACCAAGTTTGTGGTTTTACAAGGATGTTTATTTTTTCCCAATATACTTTCATCTATCTTGGTAACTGTACTGAGATAAGAAATAGGTTATTTATTCAAACATAATGTTCAAATTCTTGAATTTGGGGACTTCAGGAGACATATTTGTCCTTAACCATATGATCCCCAGAGCTAAGTCAGAATTATAAAGCATTGTATAATAGAACTAAAACTCTGTTCCACAATTGGCCACAGTTATATCTGTACTATATCATAAAAATAGCAATGTTCCCTTTTACTTTTGTTGTTTAAACTTATTTTATGAAGCCTGTGTATCTTTCAATATACAATCATAATATGCCCTGGGGCTTTCTGATAAGTCTGTGATTGCTTGGCACTAAAACTCATTTTTAGGAACATGCATATAATTGTATTTCCTGTACTAGAATGCATCTTTGGTTTAAAAGAAGAGTTAAATAATGATACAAGTGCAGATGTGGTATGACAAAAAGTTTTGTGGCTATCTTTCATTGGAGATGGAATGGGCAGCTAATGCATTCAATTATTTCCAATGAAACTTGTGCTAAGTTGAATACTTCCAACTGTAC
>NW_012099211.1:14976-17208 GCF_000951045.1 Mandrillus leucophaeus
ATGTGGTTTTAGATTTCTCACTTTTTCCACTGCAATGTGCTGCCTACCTAGTCGTTTTGGCTGAAAAGTTAGAAAAGTGCAGATTTTTTTAAATCTCTGTTACAAGCCACTATTTTATAGCATGACAACATGGTTTAGTGTAAGATATCAATTAAACCAAGTTTGTGGTTTTACAAGGATGTTTATTTTTTCCCAATATACTTTCATCTATCTTGGTAACTGTACTGAGATAAGAAATAGGTTATTTATTCAAACATAATGTTCAAATTCTTGAATTTGGGGACTTCAGGAGACATATTTGTCCTTAACCATATGATCCCCAGAGCTAAGTCAGAATTATAAAGCATTGTATAATAGAACTAAAACTCTGTTCCACAATTGGCCACAGTTATATCTGTACTATATCATAAAAATAGCAATGTTCCCTTTTACTTTTGTTGTTTAAACTTATTTTATGAAGCCTGTGTATCTTTCAATATACAATCATAATATGCCCTGGGGCTTTCTGATAAGTCTGTGATTGCTTGGCACTAAAACTCATTTTTAGGAACATGCATATAATTGTATTTCCTGTACTAGAATGCATCTTTGGTTTAAAAGAAGAGTTAAATAATGATACAAGTGCAGATGTGGTATGACAAAAAGTTTTGTGGCTATCTTTCATTGGAGATGGAATGGGCAGCTAATGCATTCAATTATTTCCAATGAAACTTGCGCTAAGTTGAATACCTCCAACTGTACGTGGAGTTTGTAAACATAATTGGGCCTGTGGGATTGATTCCCAAAAGTTAATTTTTGAAAGCTCAATTGAGAAACTTAGGAAGCAAACACCCAGGGCTTTGGGAACATGCATTTCCTATATGAACTGTAATGCAGTGTTATGAGAACACCTTTTCCTCTAGTAGCCTCTGGTGGAGCTGCAAAAAATGCATTTGGATGTGTGGTCAATCTGATTGATTATAGGGCTTTGAGTAATTCTGATTCAGTGTGTGAATCTGTTATATGTGAGGTATTATATAAAATGATATCTGGAAAATAGCCTAGGTGGGTTAAAATGATGAATCAATAGATTTAGGACCCAAAGCCATGTTAAGATAAAATGACATTCAATAAAGTTAAAGTCGGATACTACGTAAAATAAGTTGTTTTAATGCTTACATTGATTTTCTTTTTTTTTTTTTTTTTTCTGGCTGTAAGTATACTAAAAGCTGTTTGAATCGAGTTGGAGTTGCCTTGGTTCTTTTTCAGAACTCATTCTGGAAGTTTAGGCAAATCAGCTCATATTTATGGACTTCTACTATAGAATAAACAAAATTTCAGGTGATATAAATGCAGGGCATATAGTAGTGAAAGACAGGTAAGTCAGGATTGTAGGAGCTATTTTTAAGAAATATATTCTAATGTTATAAACATCAATCAGTCCCTCTACCAGACTCTGTGTGATATAGTTTTATGTATGATATTTTAAATGTGTTCATAAATATGATGAAAATGGATATAACCTCAGATTCTACAAACAGTAAGGACACGGAGAGGATATGATGAAAATAATTAATAGACTCTTACGTAGAAAAATTTAAAATGTAGATAGAGGCCAGGCGTGGTGGCTCACGCCTGTAATCCCAACACTATGGGAGACCAAGGCAGGCGGATCGCCTGAGGTCAGGAGTTCAAGATCAGCCTGGATAAAATGGTGAAACCCCGTCTCTACTAAAAATACAAAAATTCGCAGGGCATGGTGCCATATGCCTGTAATCCCAGCTACTTGGGAGGCTGAGGCATGAGAATCGCTTAAACCAGAGAGGCGGAGGTTGCAGTGAGCAGAGATCGTGCCACTGCACTCCAGTCTGCGCAGAAGGAAAAAATCCTTGAAAAAGACAACATTACAAAACTGACTCAGGAATAAAAAACTGAATAGCTCTCTAACAGTTAAATAAAATCTATAATTAAGAATGTTCAAACTAAGAAAACTCTAAGCCTACAGGTTTCCCAGTTGGTTAATTTTATCAAACATTTAAGAAAAAATTAACACCAGTATTTTAAAAATTATTTCAGAAAAAAGAAAAAATAATAGTTTTTTATTTTATATGAGGATAGCATAATTTTCAATACTGCATCTTACCAGGACTACAAAAAATTTTATATTTATCTATCTCATAAACATAATATTAGTATATGAATTCAGTGATACATAAAAAATCATCATATCAAGGCCAAGTTGGATTCATTATA
>NW_012099211.1:17852-19282 GCF_000951045.1 Mandrillus leucophaeus
CGGGAGGCTGAGGTAGGAGAATCACTTGAACCTGGGAGGCAGAGGTTGCAGTAAGCCTTGAGCCGAGATCTCGCCACTGCACTCCAACCCCAGCAAAAGAGTGAGACTCTGTCTCAAAAAAAAACAAAAACAAAAACAAAAACAAACAACTTGTTAGGTGTTGCTTTAAATCTTGGAATTGACATCATATCAAGATATGTTTGATTCCAATTGTATCTTCTATCAATTGCTACCTTTGCCTGACATTAACATAGTCATTTAAATTTGAAAATCAGCTCCTATTTTCTCACAATAAACATTTTGTTTTCATTTTCTTATGCTTTCATCATAGTTTCCATTTTTTTTTAGTTTGTATTTTATACCTATTGCACTTTCTATTTTTATCGTCTCTGTCATAATTTCCAACCTTAAAATTTTTACTCTACATTCAAAATAAATTATTCGGATTGATTTTCTAATAAATTAATGCACTTTTTAGCAGTGATTCACCTGCGATCCAATGCCTTTATAGAGTTAGCTATTAAAGGCGTGCTTTTACTTATTTTCAACAACTTTATTTTGATCTGATTGTTGTCTTTTCCTAGCAGCGTGTTTTTACTAACATATGCATATAATATTCTCTCAAATCTAATTGAAGCTTGGAAGTAAAATTATCTTTTGTTTTCAGCATTTACTATGAGATGATAAAGTTTATTTGATCTAAATGCTCAATTTAGTTTCTAAAGTATTAGTTCTCTTTGTTTCTCTCTCTCTCTCTCTCTCTTTTTCTCTCTCTCTGTTGCTCTCCATCTCTCTTTCTTTCTTCCTCTCTATCTTATTCATCAATAGATCTGATCTGGTCCATACTGATACAGTGTGAAGTGTGAGTTTTATTACCTATCATTCCTATTACTCTTGCTGGAATATCTGGGCTGGTTTCACACAGGGAGTGGTGAGTAAATCAGAATGGGTTCAAATGTAGGATTCCCTTCAGAGTGCCTAAGCTGGAAATCAAACTGTCAGAAGAGCACAGTTCAAACGAGGTGGAGACACTCTGGTTGGTAGGCAATTACCTGCATTTTACTGAACACATGATTTGTGCCAATTGTGGAATTGCCTATTACTCAATTTGTTCAGCATTCATCTCCACCACATATTCCAGGGTTTTCTGAAGTTTTCTGAGACTTAACTGCTCAGCACGCTTTCATCAAAGTTTTTCTTCAGTTAATGGCATTCTAGGGGAAATAATGGGGTTAAACTTACGAGTTCAAAGAGTCATTCTGAAACCAGAAAAATAATAAACATAAGTCTAATGAATTGTCTCACATAATGTTTAGGAGAGCAAAGGATCTGTGATAACGAAATATATTGCCTGACTTAAATTCCTAAGAACTGTTTATTTGGTGTCCTGTAAATATAGTACATGGAAAACTGCGCAGAACGAGCTTATT
>NW_012099211.1:19842-22818 GCF_000951045.1 Mandrillus leucophaeus
TAGAGACAGAGAGATCCAGATTAAGAAAAATACATATTTGCATCTAGACCATATCAACATATGTTCGGTATTTCAAAGGAAAGATGTTCATGTACAGCATTTCCTACCATGTTCTGTTTGCACACTAAGAAGGAAAAATTGGAAGAATTCTGCATATCAAGAAAATGACATTAGTAACCAGTTTACACAAGTATTTCCTATTATTTTCAGACAGCTGTTCTAAATAAAAGTGCCAGGTAAGAGGTTATGGAAAACATGTCACTGAAGACTGAAAGTCCACTTGGGGTTGGATGCAAGTTAAAAGAGTCTCAGCAAAGACCCAAGTATAGAGATATGCTGAGAGTTCCCATTCTAGAGTATCCACATTAACTATCAGTTCTTCGTTACCACATTCTAGAGACCTCCGCGGATGTTTGTACTTAGGTCATTAGTAGAAAAGAAAAATGAGGTGAATTTGTAGAGAGAATTTGCTCATCTATATTATACCTATCAGTGAAATGTTAATCTTTATATATTTCGCATGTATTATGGAATAGTAATTTCCTATTTAGTATTACATATGCCATATCAAGTAACTGCATAGAATTAAAAAATGGACCTGTATATTATCAATTTCCTTAGTGCAAAATCAGCAGCATTTCTCACACATGAACACATTTTCAAAGGTATATATGTGAATAAATAAAAGTAAATTTCTCAAGAACTTTTACATGATTATTAATTTTTATATATTGATACTCAACATATGATAGCATCGTATGTAAAGAGATAAAATATTCTTTTTTTCCCAAAGATGTTCTTATTCTTAAATAATTTAAGAGCTGCTGCTAGAGAGAATGAGACTGTCCTGTGACCTCAGCTATCATTCCCCCAGGGGAATCGTTTATCAGATGATCATAATGGCACTTCTCATGCCAAATCGTATTTCTGTGCAATCACATTCTATAAAGCATAATTTGAAAGAAAAAGACACTTCAGGATTTGGGCAAATGTACCAGAGATATAGAGGGTAGAAGTTTCCTGGTAGTTAAACCTCATTGACCAACTCTCAAATAAAACCATTTCGATTTCATCTTTCAGAAAGTGTCCTTGACAGTATTTCACAACAAATATTTCAATTGAGAATTTTAAAGTCCTTCTTTTGTGATTCTATAATCTACTTTATTTCTCTAAACTTTGTTTGTACTTTTCACCATTTACTCATTTCCCTATATGTATTTTCCTTGTAACTACCAACCGTCTTTTCCTCAAACTGAATTATCATTTATAATTTGGATCCTGCTTTCAACTTCTTATCTAAGCAAAATGTCGTATAATTACCAGTAGAACATGTCCATGTTAGCCTTTTTTAGTCAAAGATCCAAATAATAAGAAATCATTGCTGTTGGAATGACACAAAAAAATTAGCCAGGCTGATGTATCTGTGTAGTAGCCCTACAGACCAACAAGCCTAGACTGGAATAAGACAATGCAGGACTCAGGAAGAATTTCTTGAGGTAAAAAAAAAATAGATTAATAGATCTCACTCTGTAGAAAGCTGTATTTAGAGACTCTGGAGAGCATGGTAAGAATTGACTAGCAATAACTTTTGACACATGGTCTTGCTTGGTCACCGAGGCTGGAGTGCAGTGGTATGAACACAACTCACTGCAGCCTCAACCTCCTGGGCTTAAGCAATCCTCCACCTCAGCCTCCTGAGTAGCTGGGACTACAGACACATGCACCCATGCCCAGCTAATTTTTATGTTTTTTGTTGAGACAGGGTTTCATCATGTTCCCCAAGTTGGTCTCAAACTCTTGAGCTCAAGTTATCTGTCGACCTTGGCATCCCAAAGTGCTGGGATTAGAGGTATGAGCCACTGTGCCTGGCCTGATTAAATAGGAAACTAAATAAACAAAAAATAAGGCAATTATTAAATCCAGAAAAAAATGTGCAAGAAAAACAATCCATTTATAGTTATAGCTCAGCAATGAATAACATTTCATAATGTAATAATATACAATATCAAATACTGTTTTAATAAAAAATTGTAACTGTTACAGGAAGACCGGTAAATGGTAGTGATGAGTAGGATGGGGGGTTTAAGACTATCAAATTCCCATGTGTGATAATGGTTTCTTGTGTTTTACTCATCTCGAATAAAGGACACTAGAGAAATGTAGTCTCAGTCTCCTATGATAGGAAATGTGTTAAATGTACAATAACTAGATTCTTAGCTATGGCATAATTTGGACCTAAATCAGTTTATGGAAAACTAAGTTCTCTACAAGCAGAGTGGAAAGACAGCAAAAGTGAGAAATAGGCCTAACTTGTCAGCCTTGAGATCTAAGGCAAATCATTTAACCTCCATATACAGTCTGAAATTAAGCATCTGTTGAAAGGAGATGATTATCCACAGTCATGTCACAGTACTGTTAAACGAAAGACAGTACAGAATAGAACGTGGGCTGTCCAGTCAGTCAGTCCTGTGTTACAGTCTCCACCTTTTCCATTCACTCATTCAGTTTGTACAAGTTATTCTACCTTTCTCCCTAAGCAATGGTCACAACCCGACCTTTTATGTTGTTACTAAAATTTCAAAAAATTGTACATGTAACATTAAAAGAATAAAAATGGAATTGGATCATCCATTAAAATAAAACAAAACAAACAACTAGTGGTGGCCCATTAAAGTGATTTCACGAATTGTGTCATGACCTGTACTTTGAAAAAATCCCATAAGCTACAGTTTCATCACTGTAAAATACTTTCACCTAGAAAACACAAAATAGAAATTACCTCATAGGATTATTCTAGAAAACTCTTAGTACAATGCCTAGCGCACAGTAATAACCATGACAAAACTATATTAACTTTAAAGCACAAAGCAAATATCAGACATTATTTGTCTGCAGTCTCCTATCTCATCAAGAATAGTGGGATGCCATCCGCATTAAAGGTACCTTCATATATTTTACTGGTAACTATCAAAGCAA
>NW_012099211.1:26168-27986 GCF_000951045.1 Mandrillus leucophaeus
TAATCCAAATTTTGAAATCCAAAATATCCTAATGAGCATTTCTTTTGAGCATCATGTCTATGCTCAAAAAGTTTCAAATTTTGGATCATTTCAGATTTTCGGATTAGGGATAGCCAACCTGTAAAAATAAGTTTTAATAGTACTTATTTATGTTTTTTGAGACAGAGTCTCGCACTGTCACCGGGGCTGGAGTGCAATGGCATGATCTTGGCTCACTGCAAGCTCGGCCTCCTGGGTTCAGGCGATTCTCCTGCCTCAGCCTCCCGAGTAGCTGGGATTACAGGCATGTGCCACCACACCCAGCTAATTTTTTTATTTTTAGTAGAAATGAGGTTTCTCCATCTTGTCAGGCTGGTCTCCAACTCTTGACCTCATGTGATCCGCCTACCCTGGCCTCCCAAAGTACTGGGATTATAGGCATGAGCCACTACGCCTGGCCGAAAAAACTTTTTAAAAAAAAGTTGCGGGTGCTAGACTACAGCTTTGTGTGTGAGAGCCAGGTAGCAGTCCCTTTTAAAGCTCCCAAGTTGATTGCTAGGTGCAACTTCACAGTTTTCTGAGTGAGAAGTATGGAGAAGGTAGGCTGACTGCACTGATGTACTGCTGCCCTTCAAGGAAACCCATTATATAGCTGTTGTCAACCTTTATTCCACCACAAACCATGTAAGATAGTAGCACATTCCCACCGGTAATAGTGGTTTGTTCATCCATTCAGATTTTTTTTTTTTTTCTCGCTCTGTCACCCAGGCTGGAGTGCAGTGGCCAGATCTCAGCTCACTGCAAGCTCCGCCTCCCGGGTTCACGCCATTCTCCTGCCTCAGCCTCCCCAGTAGCTGGGACTATACGCGCCCGCCACCTCGCCCGGCTAGTTTTTTGTATTTTTTAGTAGAGACGGGGTTTCACCGTGTTAGCCAGGATGGTCTCGATCTCCTGACCTCGTGATCCGCCCGTCTCGGCCTCCCGAAGTGCTGGGATTACAGGCGTGAGCCACCGCGCCCGGCCTCATCCATTCAGATTTTTATATCCCATACTGAGTTAGGTGCTAGAGAAACAACTGGGGAGGAATACACTCACGAGCCCCATCTTCATAGGACTCACAGTTTAAAGTGTTCAATATGGCAGTGACTCGCCAAGGGAAGTAGGACATAGATTTTTAAGGGACACATGAAAATCTCAGGGGTAGGGGGAAGAGAGGGAGATGTAGGTGGTAAATATAGACCCCAGGAGTTTGCCCCTGGTACCAGCAGCCATGTCTAGCAGGGAAATGGGTTCAGCAGTGGCCTTCTTCAGGTGCATCTACATAAGATTTTGACCATTTCCCCATTCTTCCTAGGCTATGATCATGAAACCAGTGATATACTGTTAGATTTTCATAAAACTTAAATTTTTATAACTCTGTGGAAGATCTGGATAGTGAATCAACATTGATCTCTGGCAGAACCCAGCTCAATTACTACCTGAGCATAATCCAAAGTTGGAAACTCACACAATTTCCTTCACAAGGGTCAGCAAACATGTGGAAAGCTACTATCTATGTATATATGTCTATTCTTGATAAATCAATAGCAAATAGCTTTGGGAAAAATAACTACATATTTGAGGGGAGTTAGGCCACCACCTTACTCCATATAACAAAATAAATTCCACATAGGTTTAAAAATAAAATGCTTGAGGGCCGGGCGTGGTGGTTCATGCCTGTAATCCCAGCACTTTGGGAAGACGAGGTGGGCAGATCACGAGGTCAGGAGATCAAGACCATCCTGGCTAACATGGTGAAACCCCGCCTCTACTAAAAATACAAAAAAAAAAAAATTAGCC
>NW_012099211.1:30551-32494 GCF_000951045.1 Mandrillus leucophaeus
TACATAGCAATCAGGTAATGATTATTTCCTTTACTCTTCACAGAAGCCCTTTGAGGAACTCTTGAATCCTCTTTTATAGATAAGGTACCTAAAGTTCAAAGAGGTCAGAAATTTGTTTTACCTGCCCTGGTCTCAGATTCATGTCTCTGATTTTATCCTTGGGACTACTGCTTCAACCTGTGGCCCTGAACAACTGGCACTGCAATGTAACCATTTCCCAGAGCCCCTCTTTCTAATGCCACCCCGGCCACTGGCCTCCCACTCCATATCTGATTGTCATAGACATCCATGTCCATTCTCCTTTCCATGGTCTCCATGGACCCCTCCTTTTTCAAGCCTAATCTTATTACTCAGTCTCTGTATCTTTTCATCTTCAGTCTCTTGCATCATCAACGAGCTCCCCTCTTTCTCTTGTCTTTTACTAGCCTTCTTCTCTACCTTTAAGCACACTGAATCCTTCCAATCTAACCAGAATCCCACCTAGCGGAATAATATTCTCCAGAATCTTTCTTCTATCCTCTTCATTCATGCTAACCAGATATTCCTAAAAATTCCACATCTAGGTTTTACTACTTCACTTGAGCAGTTTTACTTATTTGAAGAAATTTTAAGGCTAGAAAACACGAACAAGGTAATAAAAGGATGAATAAACTCAAAGAGCAAAAGAACAAACAGAATCATTTCCAGTACCCGAAGGAGGGAAGGTTTCTGGAGTGGTTGCTGCGGTGCTGGAATTTCCCTCCCAGGGTTCTGTTCTGGCATCCGCAAACTGGTTATCTGGAAGCCACGTTCCATTTGCTGAAATTGTAGTGCCTATAGAGTTCGTGCTTGCTGTTCTTGTGGTCCCATTGTCAGAGTCTGAAGAATTGACGGGTCCCAGAGTTATATTTCGGCTGAATGTTGGTGACACAGAAAGAGAAGTTAGTGAAGAAGTTGGATTTGAAGTTTTGGCCTCTTCTTTAACTGGTTCTGCCATTGATGAGTTAATTCGTCTTGTAATTCCTACAGAAGGTGCAACTACAAACACCAAAAAACAAGGAAATATCACATGAAGAATGTGAGGCTAAAAAGTTGTGAGACACTAAGCAGTAAGCCTTAATAAACTCTCAAACATGTGGAGACCAAACAAAGACCAATCCCCCCAAGCACCCACCCATCCCCTGTGTTTTATCTAATGCTGGGCCCTTCCTACCTCCTCTAAAGGACTACGGATTAAGGGAGAAAGACACAAGATTCTTCACTTAATTCCTCAGAAACCATATATAGAATTGTAAATGTCTACAGTTTATTTTACTTTTCAGGAAAGAACACATAATCTCTTTGATTTATTTAAAACAGTTACACGTATGAAAAACAATGCTGAGCATTCAATACAATTCCAAGATTTCTGAAGACACCTATTTTACCATCACTTTGAATAAAATTTTTATATTCCTTTCGACAAATACCATCTAGGTTTTCAAATTTGGCTTATTAAATGTGAAAGCAAAATTTCACTTCAAATAACAGCCTTATCAAATGACAATTTACCTGTGGTAGCATTGTGGGCACTGACACGAATCAGATCACTGCCAAGCAGAACACGAATGAACCAGGAATCCACGCTTATCTGGAAAATAGGGAGCCATGTTAAGTGAGGTCCTATATTATCATGACTATGTCTGAGCTGGTCACCAGAAGAGTATTCTGGATTTCCAAGCTATTAAAATGTGGGCCTAAACCAATAATCTTTTGGGAACCTGATATGCATGTTTCCCCAGATACCCAGTAACTAACTGAGTCTTTATAAAGATTGACTATCCCTTATCTGAAATGGTTGAGGACCAGAAGTGTTTCAGATTTTTAACCAAATTTTGGATTATACTCACTGGGTTGAGCATCCCTAATCCAAATTTCCTTTTTTCTTTCTTTTTTAAGAGACAGGGTCTTGCACTGTTGCCCAG
>NW_012099211.1:34651-36778 GCF_000951045.1 Mandrillus leucophaeus
TCTCAAAAAAAAAAAAAAAAAAAAAAGCTTGAAAAACACATTTTGAAAGAAAATAAATGAATATATAGGCTCAGGATGAGGAAAAACTTTCTAAGCATAAAAAGAGATGTAAGAAATCATAAAGGTAGAAGTGGAATATCTGACAGCAGAAAAAACAAAAGCTCCTAAACATAAAGAAACCCATCATAAACAATGTTTACGGATAGGAAGACTCAATACTGTCAATATGTCAGTTTTTCCCAGATAAGCCTGTAGATTCAATGAGATCTCAATCATAATGTCAGCAAGTTATTTCATGAATATAAAAAGGCTGATTCTAAAGTTTACATGGAGAGACATTAAGACTCTGAAGGGCCAACTCAATACTGAAGAAGACTCAAAGATTAATGCTATTGAACTTCAAGACCTACTTTAAAGCTATGGTAATGAAGACATTGTGGTATTAGCAAAAGAAAAGACAAATAGATCAATGGAACAGAACAGAGATCAGAAACAGACTCACATAAATATAGTCAACTGACAAAGGAGCAAAGGCAATAAAATGGAGCAAGATAGTCTTTTCAACAAATGATACTGGAACTGGACAGGTACATACAGAAAAATTAATCCATATCAGGCCTTATGCCTTTCACAAAAAGTAACTAAAAATGGATCATAGACCTAAATACCAATCACAAGACTATAAAATGCCAAGAAGAGTTATACAGGAGAAAATCTAGATGACTTTGGGTATGGTGAGAACTTTTTATATATAACATCAAAGTCATGACCCATGAAACATAACCGATAGTTGATTTTATTAAAATATAAAATGTCTACACCATGAAAGACAATGCCGAGAGAATGAGAGGACAAGCCACAGACTAGGAGAAAATATTTGCAAAACATACATCTGAAAAAGGACAAAGAATTCTTAAACTCAACAAGAAAACTAACAACTCAATTAAAAATGGGCAAAAGACCTGAACAGACACCTCACCGAAGAAGATATACAGTACAGCAAATAAGCATCTGAAAAGACATAGAACATCAAGTCATTAGGGAATTACAAATTAAAATGAGATATCCCTACACAACTGTTAAAATGGATTTGGGTTTTAAAATCCAAAACATTTGACAACACTACATGTTTGTAAGAATATGGAGCAACAGGAACTCTCATTGCTGGTGGTAATGTAAAATGGTACATTCACTTTGGAAGGCAGCTTGGTAGTTTCTTATAAAAATAAATATACTCTTACCATATGATCCAGCAATTGTGCTCCTTGGTATTTACCCAAATGAGATGAAAACTTACGCTACTAAAAATCCTGCACATGGATGTTTCCAGCAGCTTTATTTATAATCACCACAACTGCTTAAAGGAAATAAGCTAAAAACATGAAAATACATAGAAGAAACTTAAACACATATTACCAAGTGAAAGAAGCCAATGTGAAAAATCATGGTGACAGTAAAAGATCACTGGTTTAAAAAAAAAAAAAAAAAGGCCAGATGCAGTGACTCATGCCTGTAATCAGAACACCTTGAAGGGCCAAGGCAGGCAGATTGCTTGAGCTCAGGAGTTCAAGACTAGCCTGGGCAACAGAGCAAGACCACATTTCTATAAAAAATACAAAAATTGGCCGGGCATGGTGGTGTGTGCGTGTAGTCTCACCTACCTAGGAGGCTGAGATGGGAGGATCACTTGAGCCTGGGAGGTCGAGGATGCAGTGAGCAGTGATTGCACCGCTATACTCCAGCCTGGGTGACAGGGCAAGACCTTGTTTTTTTAAAAAAAAAAAAAAAAAATCAGTGGTTGTGGGGTTAGGAAAAGGGAGGGAAGAATAAGTAGGTGGAACGGAGGACTGTCAGGACAGTCATACTCTTCTTTCTGATACTACAATGGTAGACACATGTCTTTATACATTTGTCCAAATCCACAGAATGTACAACACCAAAGTTTGGGTGATAAATGAGGAGTCAATGTAGGTCCATCAATTGCAACAAAGGTACCACAGTGGTGTAGGATGTGGATAATGAGGAGGCTGTGCAGGTGTTGAAGACAGGGAGTATTTAGAAACTCTCTAAACTTTATTTCTTTTTTTTTTTTTAGATGGAGTCTTGCTCTGTCGCCCAGACTGGAGT
>NW_012099211.1:38678-39041 GCF_000951045.1 Mandrillus leucophaeus
AAGTAGAGATGGGGTTTCACCATGTTGGCCAGGCTGGTCTTGAACTCCTGACCTCAAGTGATCCCCCTGCCTTGGACTCCCAAAGTGCTGGGATTACAGGTGTGAGCCACTGCACCCAGCCTAACGGTCACTGTTCTTGAAAGCTTTTTGCCTTGTGCTTTACTGTCACTGAAAACATTGTAATGTGGCTCAGTTTTGTTCCTGTCCCCAAGCCCTGCTATTCTCCTGGATGATATCAATATCCTCATGGATGACAACCAAAATCCACATCTGGGCCAGGCTCTCAGTTCCTTGACTTACCTAACTCCAACAAACCTATATGTCTACTACACTTGGGGCACTCATGACAATGGCTGTACTCCA
>NW_012099211.1:40321-42666 GCF_000951045.1 Mandrillus leucophaeus
AAAAAACGACAACAACAAAAAAAAACCATACAGTTCTCTTAAATGTATGAAAAGATGCTCAACCTCACTGATGATCAGAGAAAGCCAAACTAAAGCAATGCTGAGATACCATTTTTTACCTACCACACTGGCATACGTAAAAGACTTTGAGAATGCTGCATTGGCAAGAGTTTGTGTAAACAGACACTCTCATATAATCTACAAATATTCATCAGAATTATAAATGCACAACACCTCTGACACAATTCCACTTCTGGAAACAGATACATACCCATACTTTCAAAGTGACCCATGTACAAGGCTGTTCAATGTAGCACTGTTTTCAAGAGAAGAAAACTGGAAATACCATTAATATCTATCAATGGGGGAGACAGACATGATTAAATAAATTATGGCTTATTTACTTATTTATTTTTGTTTACTGAAACAGGGTCTTGCTCTGTCAGTCCGGTTGGAGTGCAGTGGGGCAATCATTGAACTTGGAAGGATAAAGAGTAATTGGCCAAGACAAGGGTCATAGTCTTTCAAACAGAGATGATTTGGAAGCTTGAAAAAGCTTGTCTGGTCCTAGGAACAACAAAGACCTAGGTAAGGGCACTATGCGAGGCTTTAATAAACATCTGTCAAATGAATGTAAAAGCAGCAGACATAAAAGACTAGTGTGGGTGAGGATAGGGTAGGGGGCGGCCGGAATCCACACAATGAGGCTGGAGGAGGCAGCGATCAGATCATGATGGGGCCTGTCGGTTACAATGAAAGTTTTAACTTACCACCGGACACACTAAGGAACTACCAAAAGTTTTATCATAGCGAGGTGAAATGGAACAATTTAGATTTTAGAAACAATGATTGACAGCAGAGTGAAGAATCAACTGGTGGGGTTTGAAGTAAGGAGGGTCACTGACTGAAGCCTTCAGAAGTAACCTAGCCAGCAAACCAGTTAGATCTCAGAGCAGGGCAGGAATATCTAAAGGAGACTGAGAAGAGAATTTATAAGGGTGGAATTGAAGGCTAATGAGATGTTGGAGCTAAGGAAGGCCCAGATGTCTAACTTCAGTGAACTGCAATGCTATAAGCAGGAGGATGACCAGTTGTGGGGAATGTGGTGGGGAAAGTGATGAGGTTAGTTTGAACATGGAGAATGTGTGGTGTTAGAGTGCATGTTGTACCTGTGGGGAACGGTAGGAGAAAGGACAGAATGGCAGACAGACAATGACAGAGCAGCTGCCCTGGAAGTCAGGCAGAAAGCCAAAGAAGGGAAGAAGGCAGCTCTAAGAGTGACAAAAGCAGCAATAAGCTAGCCAGGCAGCAGACATCTGACAAACACAGCGGGCAGGAGTAGGTGGGTGCTGATGAGTAGAAAACTGATACATATCACCAAGGGAGGGTGGAGTAGGAACAGCACTCTGAAGAGCTGCCAGTGAGATACATCAGCTTGAAAAACTGGCAAGCTTCTGAAGATGTCCTAGAACACCAGAAATCATCTTTCATTATAGGTCTTCTTTTGAGAAAGGTAATGTGATAGAGAAGTCCAAAACAAAGAGAAGAGACCTTCCCCAACATTAGTGAAACTAAGGCACTGGAAAGCAGCTCGCTTCCATAGATGACATTATATAGAGAATGATACTAGACTACTAAGGTTGTGAAATAGATTCTTAAGTTCTACAGCTTCTAAGTTGCACCTAAAGCAAGATGCAGTTGGGGATGTTGAGAGAGATGAGTCTGGAGGCAAGAAACTCAGTCAGATTACTGCAATAAACAAACACACAAAATAGAATTTGGTATAAGTTTACATTGCAGATTAACACAAAGAACAATATGAAAAATTATTTGTTCTGCTTAAAGCACAACTTGGAACAAACTACTGGATACATGAAACCAAAGTATAGTATAGGTTATCTGCATAAAGTAAAACATAAAAACAAACCAGTGACAATTTTGAAAAAGAACAATAAAATGAAAGAAATCTATCTACTCAGTGTTAAGGCTTACTATATAGCTACCATATTTAAGACAGTATTAGCAGAGGAATAGACAAATAGATCAATGGAGTAAAATACAGAACCAGTAACAGACTCACATAATATGCCCAAATAAAGTTGCAAAAGCAATTCAATGGACAGCCTTTTCATCAAATGGTACTTGAAAAATGTGTATCTATATGCAAAACAATAACATTGAACCCTCCCCTTATACCACATGCAAAAATTAACTTAAAATGGGTAAAAAACCTAAATTTAAGTCCTAAAACTATAAAACTTAGAAGAAAACAGAGAGCAAAGCCTCATGACACTGGATTTGGCAAGAATTTTCTGGATATAACACCAAAAGCATGAGCAACAAAA
>NW_012099211.1:45146-46320 GCF_000951045.1 Mandrillus leucophaeus
ATCTGGGCCAGGCTCTCAGTTCCTTGACTTACCTAACTCCAACAAACCTATATGTCTACTACACTTGGGGCACTCATGACAATGGCTGTACTCCAGATTCTGTCATCACCCAGAAAAGCCCCCATACTGAATAAATCTTGCCTTCCCACTCTCCAACCACATTTTCTATCCTTGTAGTTCTCTCTGTTACGCCTACTATAGCTGCTCTCTGACCTCACCCAGGCCTTCAGTCTCTTGAACCCCTCTCTAATTCTTTCCAATATCTCTACTCTATTTCCTTCTCTACCAAATCAAGAAAACTTGGTGTCAGTTCAATCCTTCTTTTGTCCTAACTTCCTTCGCTACACTGTTCTTCTATTACACCAACATGGAAAGGAAAATCCTGAATTGTCACCCTTATATTTGGATTGACAAATGCTGCTTAAAAAAATCAAACAACTCGTAAAGGTTGCATCACTTCAAATCACTATTTCTGCTTCGATGGAACCCTAAGCACTTTCTGCAGTCTTTTTGTCTTTGCTTAGCTCTCTCCAATCCTCCACAGCAGTGATTTCAAATCTCCTCTCCCCTCTAACAATCTCCTCCCACACAATTGGCTGTTGGGCTTGCCTACACTTCCAAGAAAATAAAAGCCATTGGATTGGACACCCTTAACTCCCCAGTCACTATATCCAGAAATGTTCCCCTTCTCAGAAATTCCACCCAAGAGAATCTCAGTCCTTTAGGAACCCTGCATTTTTCTCTACCACCATCTCTAGCTTTAATGCCTCCCTTTCACACCAGTTTTTAACACAATTAAGTTTTCAAAGAAAAGATGAAAAACTTCTTTGCATCTACATCAATCCTCCAGCTATCATTCTCTCTACTCTGCTTCATAGCCAAATCTCTAAAAAGGGTTGTCTCCATGGCAGTCTGGCTTCTTTTTCCACCATTTCACTAAAACAGCTGCTTTGATATTAAAGAATGACTTTTAAAAACATATTTACCACTCATTCACAAAGCCCAATTTCCCTAATACATAAAGGGTTCTCACAGATTAAGAAAAAAAGGACCAATAGTTTAAAAGAAAAATGGGTAAAGGATATGAAACATAACTCACAAAAAACCATACAGTTTTTGGCCGGGCGCGGTGGCTCAAGCCTGTAATCCCAGCACTTTGGGAGGCCGAGACGGG
>NW_012099211.1:49215-49644 GCF_000951045.1 Mandrillus leucophaeus
CCTAATTTTAAAAATGGGCAATGGGGCCAGGTGTGGTGGCTCATACCTGTAATCCCAGCAATTTGGGAGGCTGAGACGGGAGGATGACTTAAGCTTAGAAGTTCAAGACCAGCCTGGCCAAGGCAGTGAGACCTCATCTCTACAAAATACATTTAAAAGTTAGCTGGGGGCTGGGTGCAGTGGCTCATACCTGTAATCCCAGCACTTTGGGAGGCTGAGGCAGGTGGATCACCTGAGGTCAGGAATTCAAGATGAGCCTGGCCAACACTGTGGAACCCCATCTCTACCAAAAGTACAAAAAATTAGCCAGGCATGGTGGTGGATGTCTGTAATCCTACTTGGGAGGCTAGGCAGGAGAATCGCTTGAACCGGGGAAGAGAGGTTGCAGTGAGCCGAGATAATGCCACTGCACTCCAGCCTGGGCGAAAA
>NW_012099211.1:56097-60074 GCF_000951045.1 Mandrillus leucophaeus
AGTGAATAGTTCCTAGCTCATTCTAAGGAGAGAGCCAAACCAGGCACCAAAACTGGACAAAAACATTACAAAAAAGAAAATCACAGGCTCATTTTTACACAATGATATATTCAAAAATCCTAACAAAGTATCAACAAATTGAATCTAGCATATAAAAAGGATAAATCATGATCCAGTTGAGTTTATTAAAGATATACAAGAAGTTTTAACATAAAATCTATAAATATAAACTCACCCATATTAAAAAAGCAAGGTCATAGAAACCTTTCAATTGATGTAGAAAATGTACTAGATAAAAACACATGAATTCAAGGTTTTAAAAATTCCTCTAAAATAGAAAAAACCTTCCTTAACCTGATAAAAGTTACTATTTTAAAAAACAACGACACTAGCCAGGCATGGAGGCTCACGCCTGTAATCCCGACAATTTGGGAGGCCAAGGCAGGTGGATCACAAGGTCAGGAGACCAAGACTATCCTGGCTAACACGGTGAAACCGTGTCTCTACTAAAAAACACAAAAAAATTAGCCAGGCGTGGTGGTAGGCGCCTGTAGTCCCAGCTACTCAGGAGGCTGAGGCAGAAGAATGGCATGAACCCGGGAGATGGAGCTTGCAGTGAGCTGAGATTGTGCCACTGCACTCCAGCCTGGGCGACAGAGTGAGATTCCATCTCAAAACAAACAAACAAACAAACAAATGAACAAAACAAAAAAACACTATGCAATTATCTTCAACAGAAACGGAAAGCATTCCTTTGAATATTCCTCAGGAATAAAGTAATCTACTATCACTTCTTTTCAATATTGCACGAAAAGTCTTTGCCTTTGCAATAAAAAAAGAAATTTGGCCAGGCACAGTGGCTCATGTCTATAATCTTAGCACTTTGGGTGGCTGAGATGGGAGGACTGCTTGAGCCCAGGAGTTCGAGACCAGCCTGGGCAACAGAGCAAAACCTTGTCTCTAAGAAAAATTTTTTCAAAGAAAAAGAAACTAGAATTACAAAAATTAGAAAGGCTACTAATACTTGCAGGAAATGATTGTTTACATAGAAAACGTACAAGAATCTAGGCCAGGTGCAGTGACAGAGTGAGATGCCGTCTTAAAAAAGAAAACCTACAAGAATCAACAGGTAAATTATTAGAAATAACAGAGTGACTTTGTCAAGGTGACCAGGTATAGAATTTTTATACCCTAGCAAAAATAGCCACTGATTTGCACTCAAGAAAGGGTCTGTTAGGTCAAGCAAGAACTAATCATGTGTAAATGCTGATAAGGAACCAGATAGGAAGGAAGGGAAGGTATGTAAGAAAGGCAGAAGTGGGAAAAATCATAGAAAAGTGAGGGAACTGAAATCTGACATCTTAAAGATTTCCCCATGAAGTATGCAGCAAGATCAAAGGCTAAGAGAGAAGGAGAGATAGTGGGATATGGTTTTTTAAAGTATTAAGACTAATATTGGTGCTATAGAAAATGGCAGGAAGTGCTGACACTAGGCAGGCCAGCAGCCCTGAGGGCCCAGGTGAGGTAAGACCCATTTTTCCAGGATTCTTTTCTGAAAAAATGCTCTAAGCACTAATGGTATGGAGAATATACAGAATTAAGGTTTTGCTAGATGAGTGTAATGAAACTATGTGGTTGAGTACTGAGAAGAGAATGGATGAACTGTTGAACTACAGAGTCTAGCATTGACAGGAAAGGCAGGCAGATAGTAGAGATGATTAGAGAAAATAAAAAATTTAAGTGGCTCAAATCCCAAAAGTTGAGAATATTTTATAGTGGAAACAACATAGAAGGTAAACTGGAAGGCCCCAAGAAGCTAATTTCACCAGAATTTTTTGGAGCCTATTACAGTTCAACTATTTTGGAGCCTATTATAGTCCATCATGGGCTATACGTCCTTGAAAAAATCAATAAATATGACTAACTTTATATACAGTTCCCTTGAGATGTACAGATCTCAGTAAAATGCAAATCCTTTACTAACCACCCCCCATCCAAGATTATGCCATCAGCAGCTTTCTAAATAGCCCTTCAAAATTCCATGTTTCCTTTCCTCCTCTATTCCTGTAGAAAAAACTTAAAAAACCATTTCAGTACCTACTAGCTTCTTTTAAAAAGTTAATTATGCTCTTTGAACAGGTGTCCTAAAAAAAAGGAAACAAAAACACAGTTAATTGTATCTAGGTTATGTGAAGCATTCATCAGCCTCCTATTGACATAAATTATTTATAGGCAAATTTTATATATAAATAACTTTAACATGAACACTACTTCAACTTTGGCCTAATAATTTCACAAAAATTAGGCTGCAAGTCACCATATTTATCAGATACCGGCAGACACTAACTTCTGCAGCTATGACACTAATCAATACTGAAATCTCTTATCTTTCCAGGAGGACTGTTCATGCACTCAGTGTTTGCAAAGAGTTCCTGCTGAGCTAAACGCAGTCCAGTGTGCACTCTACGAAAGAGTCCATGAGGCAAGCATGGGGGAGGGTAGGAAGTTTAATACTTTCACAATGCCTGTGGAAAGGCTGGCAGTGATGAAAGCCTAGAAAACTCATGAAAGGCCTTTTATAACCAGATTGAATGTAGAGCACAAAAGCAAAGTCAGAGGACCCACTTAGAGCTTTGCCTTTACTGATGAGAATTCATTCTCATTCCAGATTAGTCTCTCTCTAGAAAGAAGCAAACCTTATATAAGAGTTGGACAACTAAGATACATGAAGTATAATTCTACTGAATTCCAATCTTTCCTTCTCAAATGTCAGCCTAAGTCTTAGGGTCTGTGGCCAAAGACAAAAAATACAAGGCTCTGAGAAATGTGCTATTTATCTTGGTGTAACAATCTCTGACGGCTGGGCTTTGGGGAAATTCAAGCTCTACAATCCACAGATCAGATCAGAAGTTTAGGCTAGTAATATTACGAGAGGAAATAGTTTCTTAATCTGTTTCTGAAACTTACATAAAGCAAATAAATGGCAAACCCTATTTGTAAGGTAACGACAGTCCAAGTTCCTTCAAAGCAGAGAACCACTTATTGGCTCATTGGCTCATTCATTCAACTAAGTTCCCTGTCTTGTGGCAGGCTAGAGAGAGAAAGCAGCTCCTGTCCTGAAGAAGCTTATATCTCAGGTATCTTTTCACCTCCCTTTCTCATGTTAACCAAAACATTTCAGGTTCATCAATGAAATTCTTCATCCAGGAGGCAGATAAAATGGCTTTTCTTCATTTTGATTCATTTGCTGTTTTTTTTTTTTTTTTTTTGAGATGGAGTTTCACTCTTGTTGCTCAGGCTATAGTGCAATGGCATCATCTCGACTCACGGCAATCCCCACCTCCTGGGTTCAAGCAATTCTGCTGCCTCAGCCTCCCGAGTAGCTGGGATTACAGGCATGCGCCACCATGCCCAGCTAATTTTGTATTTTTAGTAGAGACAGGGTTTCTCCGTGTTGGTCAGGCTGGTCTCAAACTCCTGACCTCAAGTGATCAGCCCGCCATGGCCTCCCGAAGTGTTGCGATTACAGGTGTGAGCCACCGCACCTGGCAAGATGGAATATTCTTATCTTTTCTTCTATAATTAAAAAAGGAATACAAAGAAACTTGACATAGTCTCTCTCCTCATGTGCTCTTCCTTACTTCCGATCTCAAATCCATGTTTGCCCTCTTTTCCTTTCCTCCGTCTGTTTTATTTTGAAAGAAGAATCAGGTAACTAGTCCAACACTGCAGAGCTAGACCTGGAGCCTAGATTCACTGGTACCCAAATCACTAATTTTTCTGAAGGTAAATGGGAGAAAAAGGGGGGATGGGGGGAAACTCATTAATACCGTTCTAAAGCAATCTCAATTGCACCCTGTACAACTTCCCCTCCCTCCCCCTACATACTTTTTTGGTTGTCATCTAGTCTTCACACTGGTAACTGCTTCTGCCTGGCAGTTTCTGTTCTAAGTCCTCTTAGTTTTTAGCTTAAACAA
>NW_012099211.1:65644-67211 GCF_000951045.1 Mandrillus leucophaeus
AAAAAAGACACTGTGGTAGATTGTTTGCAAAGATGGCTACATAAAATTCCATCCTTGTCAAACATATGCCTTTTACAGTGAGACACTGCCACTCCTACCAACAGGTGAAGTTTATTTTTCCATTCCTTTAATTTGAGCTGGCCCTGTGACTTGCTTAAACCAATAAAATGCAGAAGTAATGGTGTGTCTTCCAAGTTGACACCTCAAGAGAACTTGCAGCTGTCATTTGGCTCTCTGGGAACACTGCTGTCACAATGTGAGAAGCTTTGGCTCACTTCCTTACATTAAGAGAGAGGCCCAATCAGCAAGTGACACCAACTGCCAGACATATGTTTGAGACAATCTCAGTCTGAGATGAACCACTAGATGATTATAGCTGCATGAATGACTCCAATCAAGACCAGAAGAGGGGCTGGGCATGGTGGCTCACGCCTGTAATCCCAGCACTTTGGGAGGCCGAGGCAGGTGGATCATTTGAGGTCAGGAGTCTGAGAGCAGCCTGACCAACATTGTGAAATCCTGTCTCTACTAAAAATTAAAAAATTAGCCGGGCGGTAGTGGTGTGCACCTGTAATTCCAGCTAATCAAGAGGCTGAGACAGGAGAATTGTTTGAGCCTGGGAGGCAGAAGTTGCAGTCAGCCAAAATCGTGCCACTGCACTCCAGCCTGGGTGACAGAGTGAGACCCTGTCTCAAAAAAAAAAAAAAAAAAAACCAAAATAAAAAAGAAAACCCAGCAGAGGAACCAAGCAGCTACCTAGCGCTGACTGATATTCACAGAATTGTGAGCCAATTTTAGATCGTTGTTCCTTTAAAATATTAAATTTGGGGATGTTTTGCTATGCAGCAATAGAAAATGGATACAAAAATATTTTCATCAAATAAAACAATTAGATTAACAGCTGATCATAATACTTAAGTATTATTAACATTTTCTTAAACTTTAGAATTTAAGTTGCAGGATATCAAGAAGAAGAGTAAACATCAACCAAGTAATTTGCATCCTCTTCTAGAGAAAGGAATAGTGTGTTTTTGGCTATAGAAGATAGTTCTTTCATGTTAAGCAGAAGTATGACTTTATTACTGTCTTTATTTGGAGATTAATAATGGTTTAAGGAGATGTGTATGGGTGACAAGTTGACAAAAGGTAGACTTGTGATTGTTAATTTTGTTGGGCCACATTGTCCAGATATTTGGTTAAAGGTTATTCTGGATATTTCTGTGAGAGGTGTTTTTGGATGAGATTTACATTTAAATCAACGGACTCTGAGTACAGCAGATCGTCCTCCGTAATGTAGGCGGGCTTTACCCATACAACCGAAGGTCTGAATAGCACAAAGGGCTGACCTCCCCCATGCAAGAGGGAATTCTCCAGCATACTACCCTTGAACTTGAATTGTGGTTCCTTCCTGGGTCTCCAGCCTGCTAGCCTCCCCAACTGTGAGTCAATTCCTTAAAATAAATCTATATAATATATATGTATATATGACTAATATTTAATATAATTAGTATATATTTAATATAATTTCAGTAGTACCCCCTTATCTGGGGGGGATATGTTCCAAGAC
>NW_012099211.1:70676-72188 GCF_000951045.1 Mandrillus leucophaeus
AACTCCTGACCTCGTGATCTGCCTGCCTCAGTCTCCCAAAGTGCTGGGATTATAGGCATGAGCCACCACACCCGGCCTTCCTCAGTATTTACTACGTGTTAGGCCTTGTTCCTTCTACTAGAAATAGTGAAAGAATTCTAACCGAATCCCTATCCTCATGAAGCCTACACTCTAGTAGCAGAAAACTGACATTAAACAAATCACCCTCACAGACAAATATGAGAAGTGATAGAAAAGAGAATTATAGGACTCTAAGAGCCTATAGAAGAAAATTTGACCTAATCAGGGAGCTCAGCCAAGGCCTCCCTGAGGTACTGAGTCCTAAGCTGCCAAGTCAAAGCTGCACAGCAATCAGGCAGGAATTAAGGAGGGCAGGGAATTCCATGCTAGTCAGTAACCTCAGAAAGGACGGGCGCAGGGTCTGAAAGAAGCCACTATGTCTGAAGCCTAAAGAGCAAGGGGGAGCAAGTGCCAGGAAGCTGGAGATGTATACAGGGTAGGGCCACACAAGCGTGATTTTTCTTTGTCCTATAAGCATTAAGAAGCTTTAAACAACAGAAGCATGACAATGACCTACTTGCTCTACATTTTGGAATGAATACTTCATTTAGCTGAGTGTAGAGAACATACATAGCACTGGATGTGGGCAGTCCAGTTAGAAGTTACTGGTGGAGATGCAAAAGTGTTACAAGTAAGGAGCTATTCAGGAGGTAGAGTGCACTGGGCTTGATAATAGATTTGCTCATCGGGTGACGGAGTGTTGAATGCTACTCCTCTTTGGTTTCTGATTTACCTAACAGATCCCATCTAGTGAGTCAGATAGGAGAGGAAAAGAGGCTGGGTGCAGTGGCCCATGCCTGTAACCCCAGCACTTTGGGAGGCTGGGGCGGGTGGATGACCTGAGGTCAGGAGTTTGAGACCAGCCTGGCCAACATGGTGAAACCCCGTCTCTACTAAAAATAGAAAAGTTTACCTGGCGTGGTGGTGGTGCCTGTAATCCCAGCTACTTGGGAGGCTGAGGCAGGAGAATTGCTTGAACCCGGGTGGCAGAGGTGGCAGTGAGCTGAGATTGAGCCACTGCACACCAGCTGGAAAATGACATGGTGCATGACTGGGGGACTGCGACTGCAGGGGGAGGTGCCCAGCTGCAGGGCAGGAGGGAAGGAGGGGCTCTGACCCAGGATCCACCAAGAGACTCTGAACCTTTCCAGGGAACCACTAAGGCCACACTTCCAACTATGACACAAAGCTGCCGGACACTTGGACCCCGCTCCCCAGGCCATCTTCTTTAGTTAGTGACGGTCGTCATTACCCTGATCAAGCTAAAAACATGTCTTATCCATATTTGTTTGCCATAAATATTTCTATAAATGAATGAATATATCAAATTCAGCTCTAAGGGATGAAAGAAAAAGCCTAGTGCTCATGTTCCATAGCCAGGGTCTAGCACTTCATCCAAAAGTCTTTATCATTTCATAAAGTGAATAAATGCTATCCCTACATTTCTGACAC
>NW_012099211.1:73578-73902 GCF_000951045.1 Mandrillus leucophaeus
ACCTGCAGCAAGGGCTCCTCTAGCCTTATGCTGGGAGTCAGGTGTGGAAGGTGTTCTGCTATAAGTCTCTGCACCTGCTCCCTGGAGGGCTGCATTAGGGCTAAATGCTCCGTCAGAGCAGCTTTGAAAGGCACCATCTCGCCCGTGACTCACCATGTCCTAGGAGGAAGACCCAACAGTCAGGCCAGCCAGGTTCAAAGTCCTCGAGGTTAACATGCCTTACTGCCCAAGGTCTGCACAACATCCACCAACAGGAAGATGCTACCAAGAGCCCCACTGTGCAACAGACAGGCTTTGCTGCTATGAGAGCAAGGCCTTGGAATA
>NW_012099211.1:75200-75720 GCF_000951045.1 Mandrillus leucophaeus
CTGTCTCAAATATATATATATATTTGATGTTGAACCAGTATTCAATTATTTTTTATCTAATTGTAGCAAGAAAGCAAGCAATAAAGTGGAGAAGTGCATAAGGCTCTATGGGCACACAGGAAAATGTTTAGCCTTATCGATGAAACAGGGCTTCAGCCTGGACATGGTGGCTCATACCTGTAATCCTAGCACTTTGGGAGGCTAAAGCAGGAGAACTGCTTGAGGCCAGGAGTTCGAGACCAGCCTGGGCAACATAGACATACTGAGTCTCTACTAAAAATAATAATACAAAAAATTAGCTGGACATGGTGGTACACACCTGTAATCCCAGCTACTCAGGAGGCTGAGGCAGGAGAATCACTTGAACCCGGGAGGTGGAGGCTGCAGTGAGCCAAGATTTCGCCCTTGTACTCTAGCCTGGATGACAGAGCCAGACCCTGATTCTAAAGAAAAAAAAGAAAAAAGAAAAGAAAAGAAAAGAAAAGAAAAGAAAAGAAAAGAAAAGAAAAGAAAAGAAAAG
>NW_012099211.1:75770-77893 GCF_000951045.1 Mandrillus leucophaeus
CCAGACAGGGTGGCATGTACCTGCAGTCCCAGCTACTTGGGAGGCTGAGGCAGAAGAGTTGCTTGAACCTGGGAGGCAGAGACTGCAGTGAGCCGAGATCATGCCCCTGCACTCCAGTATGGGTGACAGAGCGAGACCCTGTCTCAAGAAAATAAAAAGTAATAAAAATAAAGTCCATGGAGAGTAGAGAGAGGGAGAAGAGAAGAGCGCCAAGGACAGAGCCTGCAGGACCACCACCTTTATGTCTTGACTTGAGCCTGGGAAGGAGAAGGAAAATGGTGAAGTTACAGGAAGAAACTCTGCAAGGCATACTGCTGCACAAGCTGCAGAGGACAGGGATTGAAAATGATTTTTTTTTTTTTGGTGACAAATTCCACTCTGTCACCCAGGCTGGAGTGCAGTGGTGCCATCATAGCTCGCGGCAGCCTCAAACTCCTGGGCTCAAGTGATCCTTCCATCTTGGCCTCTAGAGTAGCTGGGACTACAGGTGTGAGCCATCATGCCTGGCTGATTTTTACATTTTAAACAGTTGGAAAAAAAAAATCAATAGAAGAATCGTATTTTTTGACATGTAAAAATTAATGAAATTCAAATTTCAGGCTGGCTGCAGTGGCTCACGCCCATAATCCTAGCACTTTGGGAGGCTGAAGTTGGAGGTTTACTTGAAGCCAGGAGTTCAACACCAATCTGGGCAACATAGCAAGATCCCATCTCTACAAAAGTATTTTTAAAATTAGCCAGGTGTGGTGACACACACCTATAGACCTAGCTACTCAGAAGGGTGAGGTAGAAGGATTGCTTGAGCACATGAGTTTGAGGCTGTAGTGAGCTACAACCATGACACTGCACTGCAGCCTGGATGACAGAGTGAGATCCTGTCTCAAAAGTAATACTAATAATAAATAAAAATGAAATGCAAATTTCAGTGTCTAGTAATACTTCTTATGGTTTTTTTTTGTTTTTTTGAGAAGGAGTCTTGCTGTGTCACCCAGGCTGGAGTGCAGTGGGGTAATATTGACTCACTGCAACCTCTGCCTCCCAGGTTCAAGCAATTCTCCTGCCTCAGCCTCCCGAGTAGCTGGGATTACAGGTGCCTGCCACCACGCTCAGCTAATTTTTGTATTTTTAGTAGAGATGGGGTTTCAACAAGTTCACCAGGCTGGTTTTGAACTCCTAAGCTCAGTTGATCCAACCTCCTCAGCCTCTCAAAGTGCTGGGATTACAGGTGTGAGTCATCACATCCCACCACAGCCACCGCACCCAGCCAATTAATACAATGTCTTTGTTACACAATATATGCCCTTCATGATCTGGCTCCTATGCCTATGTATTTTACCAACCTCATTCCCCACAAATACACATATATGCACACACATTTTTACACACACACACACTCACATTTTTTTTTGAGTTAGGGCCTCACTCTGTCATCAAGGCTGGAGTGCAGTGGTACAATCTCAGCTCACTGCAACCTCTGCCTCCTTGGCTCAAGCGATCCTCCCACTTCAGCCTCCTGAGCAGCCGGGACTACAGGCATGCATCGCGATGCCCAGCTTATTTTTGTATTTTTAGTAGAGACGGTGTTTTGTCATACTGTCCAGGCTGGTCTTGAACTTTTGGGCTAAAATGGTCCATGCTCCTCGGCCTCCCAAAGTGCTGGGACTACAGGCGTGAGCAACTGTGTCTGGTCACATGCACAATTTATGGCTCAAGGAATACTAAGAACTTGTTTCTTTTTTTCTTTTCTGAGATGGAGTCTTGCTCTGTCACCTAGGCTGGAGTGTAGAGCAGTGGCGCCATCTTGGCTCACTGCAACCTCCCCTTCCTGGGTTTAAGCAATTCTCCTCCCTCAGCGTCCTCAGTAGCTGGGACTGTAAGTGTGTGCCGTCACGTCCTGCTAATTTTTGTATTTTTAGTAGACATGGGGTTTTACTGTGTTAGCCAGGCTGGTCTGCAACTCCTGACCTCAGGTGATCCATCCGCCTCGACCTCCCAAAGTGCTGGGATTACCAGAGTGAGCTACCGCGCCTGGTCGGACTTGATTCTTAGGCATGTCATATGTGGGCTTTTTTCTTTTTTTTGAGACAGAGTCTTGCTCTGTCGCCCAGGCTGGAGTGCAGTGG
>NW_012099211.1:79838-82232 GCF_000951045.1 Mandrillus leucophaeus
GACAAGAGCAAGGCTCCATCTCAAAAAAAAAAAAAAAAAGACAAACTAGGTACTTGAACCTCTTTCCAACTGCTGACACTAGCATTAGCTTCAATGAGATTGGCCAGGTGCAGTGGCTCACACTTGTAATTCCAGCACGTTGGGAGGCTGAGACAGCAGGATCGCTCAAGCCCAGGAGTTTGAGACCAGCCTGGGGAACATAGCGAGATTCTTTCTCTTAAAAAAAAAAAAAAAAAATTGGTGGGGCATGGTGATGCATGCCTTTGGTCACAGATACTCAAGAGCCTGAGGTGGCAGGATGGCTTGAGCCCAGGAGTTCAAGGGTGCAGTGAGCGGAGATCAGGCCACAGCACTCCAGCCTGGGTGACAGAGTGAGACCCTGTCTCAAAAAAAAGCAAGACCATCAGCCTTGAATTTGAAAGGATATGTACATTTCCTCCACTAAAAGTTAGAACTGATTTACACATCCCCAGCTGACCACTAGGTGTGATTTACAGCTCAGAATTGTTGACACCTGCCTCCTGAAAGAAACAAGTATTTTTGGCTTTTTTTTTTTTTTTAGAGAAAAGGTCTCATTCCGTCCTCCACACTGGAGTGCCAATGGTGCAATCATAGCTCCCTACAGCCTCAACCTCCTGGGCTGAAGGGATCCTCCCGCCTCAGCCTCCTGAGTAGCTGAGACTACAGGCATGCACCACCACACCCAGCCACGTTATTATTATTTTTGTAGAGATGAGGTCTCACTATGTTACCCAGGCTTGTCTTGAATTCCTGGCCTCAAATGATCCTCCCACCTCAGCCTCTCCAAGCGCTGGGATTATAAACGTGAGCCACCGTGCTGGCCAAAATAGAATATTAGAGACACACTTTACATTGAATTTACTTGGAAAGCTGATTCTTTTTCCACCCCCTCGCTAGGAGAGCGAGCTGGATTTTAGGACTTTAACGCTGAGCATGAAATGGTCAGGCCAGGGAAGATGGCCTTCACCCACTGGGTTACAAGAGTATCAACTCTCTCCCTGTTTGATTGAGCAGCTGAGTAAACTCGACCACAGCTGCTTTTAGCTCTTCCCATCCTGCTCTGCAAAATGCTGTACCTCCCTGTGCACTTCTGATTTCCTCCTTTTTATTTTTTATTTGTTTTGAGACAGGGTCCCACTCTGTCGCCCAGGCTGGAGTGTAGTGATGTGATCTCGGCTCACTGCAACCTCCGCCTCCTAACTGCAAGCAATTCTCCTACCTCCCGAGTAGCTGGGATTACAGGCACTTTCCACTGTGCCTGGCTAATTCTTTTGTATTTTTAGTAGAGATGGGGTTTCACCATGTTGGCCAGGCTGGTCTCAGACTCCTGACCTCAAGTGATTCACCTGCCAAAGTGCAGGAATGACAGGTGTGAGCCACCACGCCTGGCCAATTTCCTCCTCTTTTCATTGTCTCCACCAGGAGTGACTCATAATACAAGCGTATTTAACATTCTCGTGGCTATAGGGGAAAAAAATCTACTAAGTTCAGTTGCTTCAAAGTAAATTGTGTACATCAGAATTCCATACACAGAAAAATCATTGCCGGAGAATGGACTCTGGATTCTTCATATTTGGCTCTAACAGGGAGGGAGAGGGCAGGGCCAGGGGTAGAAGACATGCCGGTGGGAAGGTCTATTCTCAGATTCTCAGACACAGCGGCTCCCAGGCCCCATCCAGACCACTGCCTTCTGCAGCACAGAACAGAACTTCTGCATGGCTGGCCCCAGCTACTTCATCTGGGGCAAGCAAAGGACCAACTGATTTAAAAAAAAAAAAAAAAAAAAGCCACCGCTGACAAGGCCTTCTTGCCAATAGTTCCAAAGCACAAAAGCAAGTTTTCCTGCAGGGCCAGCCTTCGAACGCCTGATTTTAGATAAGAGGAAAAAAGTTCCTTGCTCAAACAAACGCTTTCCCAACTTCTCAATCTCCGTATCTTTCAAGAGGCTTCTAAGATCACCTTGCTTCCTTCACCTTTTGTTAGCACTGACCTCTTACCTTCACCTGTGTAAGAAAAAAATAAAAGTCGGTACAGAGGTTGTGAAGGTCACGCACAGTTGTGAGAACCAAGCTTACTTGCTTTGGTAGTAGGGATAAATTTGTTCAGGCCTCCAGGCATTGAAAGAGTACACAGTAGATTCTGAAAAAGTTCTGAATCAGAGGAGAGTCAAAAAGGCTCTGTAACAAGCGCTGGGGTCCCCAGCCCATGTAACTATACTATATTTTATTTTATCTTTTATTCTGAGATGGAGTCTTGCTCTGTCACCCAGGCTGGAGTGCAGTGGTACGATCTCAGCTCACTGCAATCTCTGCCTCCCGGATTCAAGCAACTCTCATGCCTCAGCCTCCCGAATAGCTGGGATCAGAAGCGTGA
>NW_012099211.1:83935-84633 GCF_000951045.1 Mandrillus leucophaeus
TTTTAAAAACATGTTTTCTTCGTTTTCTACCCCCTTTTACACCGCTACAAATTTTCAAAGGCTTAATGCGATTACAACGGCCCCTGAGAGGTTGAGCTCGGCGGTGCAGCTCCCTAATGCGGGGCAACCTCAGAGGGGGCCTACCCTGCCCAGGATGAGCCGCGCCAGGTGGCGGGGGACGCTCCCGGGGGTACTCGGGCCCTGGCTGGGGGAGGTGTTGTGGGACGCACGTACCCGAGATCAGGCGAGGTGAGTGCAGGGCCAGGGCTGCAGCTGCCGCTGGCCATTGAGGAGCTTCTCCGCAAAGGGCCCGCCAGGAGCCAGCCGGTTGGGGCGCAGCTCCTGCTCGTGACGCGTCTGGCCCTTGCTATGCCCGGCCCTACAGCCGGGGAAGTCGTAATGCTCCTCCCCGTAGCTTATGGGTGGCGGCAGCCGCCGAAGCTTGCGGACACAAAAAGGCCAGCTCAGCTGCCAGTTACATCTCCCCGGCCGCCTGTGGCCAGCAGTCGGCGCACCAGCGCTCCTGGAAGACCTGCAGCCCCGCCGCGAGTTCCGATTGGCTCCGCGTGAGGAGCGGGCCTCTGCGACGTCACAAGGGTGGGCCTTGAGGCGACGTCACAAGGGTGGGCCTTGAGGCGACGTCACAAGGGTGGGCCTTGAGGCGACGTCACAAGGGTGGGCCTTGAGGCGACGTCACA
>NW_012099211.1:87613-89731 GCF_000951045.1 Mandrillus leucophaeus
CACCATGCCTGGCTAATTTTGTATTTTTAGTAGAGATGGGGGTTTCTCCATGTTGATCAGGCTTCCTGACCTCAGGTGATCCACCCGCCTTGGCCTCCCAAAGTGCTGGGATTACAGGTGTGAGCCACCGTGCTCGGTCCACAAAACACTCTTTTAAAAGTTTTTGTCTATTTTTCTGGAGTGGTGAAATAATCTCTGTGGTGAGGACTTCCTTTTTATTTGGGAAAAGATATTTGCTGTGGGCCTATTGTTTGTGCAAAGATGCTAATAGCTAACATTTTTTTGAGTGTCCATTCATTCACTCATTCAAAATAGATATACTAGGGCCAGGCATGATGGCTCATGCCTGTAATCCCAGCACTTTGGGAGGCAGAGGCAGGTGGATCACTTGAGGTCAGGAGTTCGAGACCAGCCTGGCCAACATAGTAAAACACCGTCTCTACTAAAAATACAAAAATTAGCCGGGTGTGGTGGCGTGCACCTGTAGTCCCAGCTACTCGGGAGGCTGAGGCAGGAGAATCACTTGAACCCAGGAAGTGGAGGTTGCAGTGAGCCGAGATTGCGCCATTGCACTCCAGCCTGGGCAACAAGAGTGAAACTCCATCTCAAAAAAAATTAAAAGCCACACAGAGGGGTGGAGAGGGAATACTCGCATCAGATGTACCTGGGTGATAACTGAAGCTCTACCTTTTACAGTAATTGGGCAAATTACTCAACCCTCTGAGACTGACTTTTCTATGTGAAGTAGCTGTTCCTGTTGATGGCTTAAGGGGAGTGGACGTAAAGGTCATCAGAGTTGGTGGATGACTCAACTCAGAGTTGAGGATGAAAAGTGGGGATAATACCACCTGCCTGTATCCTGGTACAGATCATATGATGTTGACTTATTTATTTGTGGAGTCAGGGTCTCATTCTGTTGCCCAGGATGGACTGCAGTGGCATTATCATGGCTCACTGCAGCCTTGAACTCCTGGATATGGTTGTGCACACCTGTAGTCCCAACTACTCGGGAGGCTGAGGCATGAGAATCGCTTGAACCCAGAAGGCAGAGGTTGCAGTGTCCCGAGATCACGCCACTGCACTCCAGCCTGGCGACAAAGCAAGACTCTACCTCAGGGGAAAAAAAAACTTAAAAAGTTATAGTATCTAAAATGAGCAAAATCGCTGGGCACGGTGACCACAGTTGTAATCCCAGCACTTTGGGATGCCCAGGCAGGTGGACTATCTTAAGTCAGGACTTTGAGACATGCCCGCAGTGGGCGGAGATTGCACCACTGCACTCCAGCCTGGGAGACACAATGAGACTCCATTTCAAAAAAAAAAATTAGCCAAGCATGGTAGCATGCACCTGTAGTCCTAGCCACTGGGGAGTCTGACCGGGAGGGATTCCTTGAGCCTGGAGGTCAAGGCTGCAGTGAGCCATGATTTCACCACCTCACTCCAGCCTGGGCACAGAGCAAGACCCTGTCTCGAAAAAGAAAACACACACATACACACACGCACAAACAGAAAACAAAACAGAATAGCATCATTTCCTTATCACTAGCTTGAAGGAAGTGAATTGCCTGTAAAAGTTTCCATTTTCAAAAAAAGCATTAAAATACAGTGCAATCCCAGCACTTTGGGAGGCTGAAAAGGATCGCCTGAGGCCAGGAGGTGCAGCCTCCACCTCCTGGGCTCAAGCGATCCTCCCACCTCAGCCCTGCAAGCAGCGAAGACTACAAGCGCATGCCACCATGCCCAGCTAATTTTTTGTATTTTTGTAGAGACAGGGTTTCACCATGTTGCCTAAGCTAGTCTGGAACCCCTGAGCTCAAGCGATCCACCGCCTCGGCCTCCCAAAGTATGGGATTACGGGCGTGAGCCACGGGGCCCGGCCCAATTACTTTCTTCAGTCTGAGCATGAGCGCTGGAAGAAAAGCTCTTACTTGCAAGTAAGTTTTTAGAGACAGAGTATCCCTCTGTCACACAGGCTAGAGTGCAACGGCGCAATCTCGTCTGACTGTAACCTCAACCTCCCGTGCTTGATCGTTTATAGAATCTCGGCTCACTGTAATCTCAACCTCCCGGGCTCAATCGCATACTCGCATGCACACACACACACACACACACACACAC
>NW_012099211.1:94681-96712 GCF_000951045.1 Mandrillus leucophaeus
CTTGAGGCGACGTCACAAGGGTGGGCCTTGAGGCGACGTCACAAGGGTGGGCCTTGAGGCGACGTCACAAGGGTGGGCCTTGAGGCGACGTCACAGGCGCGGGCGTTCGGCTGCGTCACGGAGTTGGTAGTGTCACTAGCTGAGCAGTTTTCTCCTGAGAGTGGAGCATGGTAACCGCGACCTCCTCTCCAGGTCCTGTGTGTTGCTGGAGAAGGGTAGTTGACAAACTCAACCCAGCGCAGTGTTTATATCGGTCAGAAATACAAAACTATGTCCAGGCGCGACCAAGGCGGGAGGATCCCTTCAGGCCACGAGCAGTCTAGCAACATGGCGCGACCCTGTCTCAGTAGTCCTACCTCAGCTCCCCAGCTACTTGAACCCCAAGGTTCGGGGCTCCAATGAGCTATGGTCCCACCACAGCATTCCAGCCTGCGAGACTGAGGTAAACCCTGTCTAAAAAAGTAAAAAAAACCTAAGTGCAACAGGGAGGGACTGCCAGATAAAACTGCCATCCCAGTACTTCGGGAGGCCGAGGCGGGAGGATGGATGGCTTGGGCTCAGGAGTTCTAGACCAGCCTGGGCACCATGACGAAACCCCGTCTCTACAAAAGATACAAAAATTGGCGGGGTGCGGTGCTCACGTGGCCTAAGTTTTGTAATTTTTGTAGAGATGGGGGTCTCGCTGTGTTGCCCAGGCCAGTTTCGAGCTCCTGGGTTCAAGCGGTCTTCTCACCTTAGCCTTCAGAGCTGTCAGGATTACAGGCGTGAGGGACTGTGCCCCGCCTGGGTTAGGCTGTTTAATAACAAGAAAGTGCTAGGCCAAGCTGGGTGGCTCAAGCCTGTAATCCCAGCACTTTGGGAGGCCGAGGTGGGTGGATCACCTGAGGTCAAGAGTTCGAGACCAGCCTGGCCATGGTGAAACTCAGTCTCTACAAAAAGTACAAAAATTAGCCGGGTGTGGTGGCGCATGCCTGTAGTCCCCGCTACTCCTTGAACCCAGAAGGCGGAGGTTACAGTGAGCCGAGATTGCACCACTGCACCCCAGCCTAGGCAACACAGCGAGACTCCAAAGTATGACACCAGCCTGGGCAGTGTAGTGAAACCCTGTCTCTACAAAACAAAAAACCCAGGTGTAACTGTGTCCACCTGTGGCCCAGGCTACTTAGGAGGCTGAGGCAGGGGGACCACTTGAGGCCAGGAGCTCTGATCATCCCACTGCTCTGCATCCTGAGCAATAGAATGAAAGCATGTCTCTAGATAGGTAACTAGCTAGCTAGATATGTAGTTTTCGATTTTTTTCCCCTAGATTTGAACGTGTTTTTCTAAAGTAGCATTCAACACATCAGCATTTTACAGTGTTATTAGTTGTTAATATGATTCTGTTTTTCTGAAATACAGTATCCTTTACAAAAGCAGTTTTGTCTTTCAAAGCACATACATAGGTCCTCAAGTGAATTTCTCTGATGTTGGCGACCTTGGTACCATTTTGTCCGCTTGATTGGAAAAGTCAGTCAATAATTTCAGGTCACTGTTGGCCTGAGAAGAAGAGCCCAAAGGCAACAAGCAAATGTGCTGGTGTCCAATCGCCTTCTAGAAACATTTTCACTTTCCTGTAAGGTTTCACTTGATGAACATAGAAGTAGTGTATGTAGAACTGACCCAGTGCTGCCGTGGCAACTTTGTATTTTAGGCCAAATTTAGATTTCTTACCTTTATGAGAGGCACCCTGGTAGGCTAGTGGAGTTACACACGAAGTCTAATCTCAGCTGCACTGTCCAGAGATGCAACACGGTCCGATCAAATAACATTCTCTGAGCCTGTTTCTTAAGCTGTGAAATAAGAATAACAATTATACCCGTCTAAAAAGACAGCTTATTGTATTTGAGTGGTCTTTTATTTTCTACGAAGCTGTGTTTAACACGGTAATTATTTTTATTTCCTTTCCACGTTTGTGTTTTGTTTTGTTTTTGTTTTGAAATAGGGTCTGTTTTTGTTTTTGTTTTTTTGAGATGGAGTTTTGCTGTTGTCTCC
>NW_012099211.1:101592-103682 GCF_000951045.1 Mandrillus leucophaeus
AGTATTTGAACGTACAATTACCCAGCTTCCCTTGTTTATGTGTGCTTGAATTTTGTACAATCTTAAATATTTTTTTCCAATCTAAGCTTTATTTTATCCCGTTTCTTCTGTATTTGTATAACTTTAGGTGGCTCTCTTCATTGAAAGTTTTTTCTCAAAAGCCTTAAAATAGATTATTGTTCTTGGCAGCAATTTGAAAGTTATTTAAGGAGAAGGGGAGACTTATGATTCAAATGAAGCAAACTAAAAAGTAATGAAGCAAAACGGAGGAAAAAGCAGTATTCACTTGCGCACATCCCAAAAGAATAACATTTCAAATATAACTAGAAAAAAGTATGCTGAAGTTCGCAATACAGAAATAATTATTAATACTCAAAACAGCTTTAAAGCCCTGCTCAGATTTTGAACGTTGGGAATTGACCCGGAGGTGGCTGTAACCTAAGATGGTTCCTTCAGTAATGAGCATATGTTCTTTTTCAAGATGATGATGATTCTCCACCTTCTAAGAGACCAAAGACCATTGAGACACCACAGCCACCAGTCTCGTAACCTGCCAATGCTGGGCAACAGAAAGTGAGGGAGTTCAACTCTGGTAAGTTCTCAGTGAAATCCACTACCTTTTACTTCTTCTGGACTCTCAGTGTGACTGATGAAAGTTACAACATTCTCTGTAGGGGGAAATGTTTTAGCATGTATTACTACATTTTAATCACATCTTTGTAAAGCCAGGAGCATTTTGAAAGTCACATTACAGACATTGTTTAAACATAGTTTGTATTTGCCAAAACATAGGACACTGTGTCATCTCATATTAATTAGGTAGTTGGCTCAAAATTAGTGCTAATGACTTAGTAATTCAATAATTTCTCTTAGCTTTAAAACCCTTTTTATTTCAGAACTATTTCACCTCTTGGTTTTCATTTTTGCTATGTGTCACTGCCTGCCAGCTGCTAATTTATTAACTCCCAGTGAATCATGTGTCCTGTGAAGGGACTGAATGAGATGTTAGTGGCAAATTATGTTGATGATTTGTATTTTGAATAGTTTGAATAAATAGAACATTAAGCTTGTATACATTTTGAAAATAGTATTTTAATATTCTACTGTCATAGTCACAACGATTGGATATATATTGAATTTATATGTACTTGAGGATATATTTTGAATTTGTGTGTATATCTGTTAAGGTTTTTTTTTCTCCATGAAAATTAGACTCTGATTTATTGAGGCATCTGTTTGATGCCATGTTACGTGGCCCAGGCTCTGTGTAGGGGGTGAGGTTAAAGCAAGAAGAAGGGTGGTGAGAGGCAGGGGTGCCAGGTTTAGGTTGGAATACCTGGGGGTACTCTGAGGCTCCCCAAGTTTCCTTGGTCCTGGCCGGCTGTGCTGCTGGCCTGGGCATCTGATGAGCCTGCAAGGGTGACTCCCAAGAGGTGAGTGGTCCAGGTAAGGCAGGGACTTTCGAGTCATGCTGTTTGTTGGCTTTGAATCCAGACTCGTACACTTGGTAGCTGTGAACTCTCCATGCCTCAGGGACCTGCAGAACTGAGCTCTGTCTGAGCCAGGTTCCATCCAGGCACTGCAGATCCATCCAGAGGGAAACTGCCCCAAGTTGCTCACTATCCACTGCCTTCTCAAGCAGACCCTTGTCTCCTTCTAGGCCCTCACAATCCAGTGGAGGAGACGAAACCCATCTGCCTCTGTCCCTCTGGGCGCACCTCATGCCAGGTGCATCTGTGGACCTGGGCCATGCTCCTGGGCTTCCGAAGTTGGAGAAAGCTGCCAGGCTCAGGTGGGTACCTCAGAGCAGCTGCTGCCCTCTGGACACAGTGACAAAAGAACACTGTGGGTCTGGAGCCCTGGTCTGGGGCATTGGGCATTGGGCAAGGCTCTTGCACTTCTCTGAGCCCATTTCACCATCTGGATAGTGTGCTGATTCTGTCTGTCTGTGGGCACTGAGGGCTCAGTGTTAGAGAGTCAGCATCTGGGGTTTGGGCTGTAATTCCCCTTCAGCCCCGTAGCTGGGGGGAGCCAGGGACTTTATCGGGATTAACCTAGGTGTCATTCTAGCTTCCTGCCCCTGGCTTGGG
>NW_012099211.1:105177-105832 GCF_000951045.1 Mandrillus leucophaeus
GTAGCAAGAGTTCTAACCTTTTTTGACTGTGGAGCCTGCTGAGAATAAGCTGTGGACTGTTTTCCAGAAAGGCATGTACATGCTCTCCATGCAAAGCCTTGCATTGTGGCCAAGCGTAGTGGCTCACGCCTGTGATCCCAGAACTTTGGGAGGCCGAGCCGGTCGGATCACCTGAGGTCGGGAGTTCGAGACCAGCGTGCCCAACATGGCGAAACCCCATCTCTACTAAAAATGCAAAAAATTAGGCATGGTGGCAGCCACCTTACTGGTGGCCTTACACCTTACAGCCTACTCTGGAGGCTAAGGCAGGAGATTCACTTGAACCCGGGAGGCGGAGGTTGCAGTGAGGTGAGATTGCACCACTGCACTCCAGCCTTGGTGACAAGAGCGAAACTCCATCTCCAAAAAAAAAACCTTGCATCCTTTCAGGGGGCTCACACCTCCCTAAGGGCCCAGTAGTTGAACCCCTTGGACCTGAGAGTGAGAAACCTTGCTTCAGTTCTTCCCTGGGTGATCAGCCCAGGGTAAAGAAGGAGAAGCCAAAAGGAGGACCCATGAGGAGGGCCCCCTCCAGGAGTTTGAGGCCCACTCCCTCCTCCCCTGCCTGTCCTCTGTCCAGGTCTCCTCCCTGCTGTGCCCCACTCCTGGGGCCATA
>NW_012099211.1:105882-107216 GCF_000951045.1 Mandrillus leucophaeus
AAACAAAAACAAAAACAAAAAACACCATAATATGGCTTTGGCAGAGAGCCTGGCCCGGCAGTGCCTTCCCTTGGGTTTCTCCTGGGTAGGCCTCTGCCACGAGGAGGCGCTTCCTTTTGCCTGTCCACGGCCCACAGCAATGGAATGTCTGCTTCCGAGGGTTGGGTGGGGGGGGACTGCTGGCAGAACTGGAAACCTTCTTCAGGTGGGTTTTTTGGTTTGTTTTGTTTTTGTTTTCGAGATGGAGCCTTGCTCTGTCACCCAGGCGGGAGTGCAGTGGTGCAATCTCAGCTCATTGCAGCCTCCACCCCCCAACTCCGGGTGCAAACAATTCTCATGTCTCAGCCTCCTGAGTAGCTGAGATTACAGGTATGTGCCACCATTCCCGGCTAATTTTTGTATTTTTTGTAGAGACGGCATTTTGCCACGTTGGCCAGGCTGGTCTCGAACTCCTGACCTCAAGTGATCTGCCCTCCTCAGCCTCCCAAAGTGCTGGGATTACAGACATGAGCCACCGAGCCCAGCCCCTTCAGATGGGTTTTGAGGCTTCACTACAATACTAGTTTCCCGTGGCTGCTGCAACAAATTACCACACAGTGACTTAAAACAACACAAATGTATTCCCTTACAGTTCTGAAGACCAGAATTCTAAAGTCCCACTGAAGCAAGGTGGGAGCGGGGTTGTTGCCTTCCGAGGCTCTGCGGGAGAATCTGTCTCCTGGCCCTGGAGGCGGCCTGCACTTCTCAGCTTGTGCTGCACATCCTGAATGACTGGAGTTTCCTGCTTCCGTCACTACACCTCCCACCCTCTCCATCACCTTCTCTGCTCTTATAAGGATCCGGGTGAGTACATCAACCCTGCCAGTACAAGCCAGCCAAAGACCCTTAACTTCATTATATCTGCAAAGCCTCTTTTGCCATACAAGGTCATGTTCACCAGTTCCCGGGATTAGGATATGGGCATCTTGGGGGCATCAGCCTGCTACAGCTAGGCTGCAAAACTGTTAAACCCTCCTGGTGTTTCAAAGATTGAGAGAAAAAGGGTTGGCATTTTTTGCTTAGGGGTCCCTCTTAAACTTGTACCTTTAAGGTCTGGGGTCCCTTTTAACCTTGTTTTTGTTTTTGTTTTTTGTTTTTTGAGGTGGAGTGTTGGTCTGTCTTCCAGGCTGGCAGTGGCATGGTCTTGGCTCACTGCAACGTCTGCTTCCTGGGTTCAAGTGATTCTCCTGCCTCAGCCTCCTGAGTAGATGGGACTATAGGCACCCACCACCATGCCTGGCTGTTTTGTATTTTTGGTAGAGATGGGTGGGGGTGGGGAGGGGGGTTTTGGCTAT
>NW_012099211.1:107266-109743 GCF_000951045.1 Mandrillus leucophaeus
CCAGGGTAAAGAAGGAGAAGCCAAAAAGGAGGACCCATGAGAAGGGCCCCCTCCAGGAGTTTGAGGCCCACTCCCTCCTCCCCTGCCTGTCCTCTGTCCAGGTCGCCTCCCTGCTGTGCCCCACTCCTGGGGCCATAACCATTTGGAGCTGTGTTTTTCTACAGGCTCCTGGGCACAAAGTGGGCAGGCTCACCTGGAGGGGATCAGAGTAACATGGCAGGAAATGAGGGGGAAAGCTGCCCTAGAACCGCGCCTCTCTTCCCTCTCATGTCACTGGGGTGCACTCCTCCCTCACCTCACTCAGGCAGCGACATGGGTTCCATGTGAGTGCTGTCCTGCTTCCTCTGCTGCCTCTTTTTTTCCTTAGGGCTATCATAAAACTTTCTCTTTCCCAGCTCTGCCAATCTGGTGGGACATTGGGCTTCCCTCTCACAGGGTCCTGGGGACAGGCCCATCCTGTATCATACCTGCAGAGAGACCCTGTTTTTCTCCGGGGCCTGGGGAGCAGCCAGGTTCCATGAGTGAAACGCAGATCTGAACCGTACCAAGCTGGGGTTGGGGTCCACACTCCTCTACTGAGAAGGAGCTAGGGATTCCAGCTAGGTGAGAGGGAGAGTGGGCAGAGCCAGACCAGACCAGAACTGATCCCCTGGAAAAAGCCTGCCTTGGTGAGTGCTGGGTGCGGTGGCTCACTCCTGTAATCCCAGCAGTTTGGGAGGCTGAGACAGGTGGATCACTTGAGGTAAGGCGTTCAAGTCTAGCCTGGGCAACATGGCAAAACCCCATCTCTACTAAAAATACAAAAATTAGCTAGGCATACTATGTTCCTGTAATCCCAGCTACTCAAGAGGCTGAGGCAGGAGAATTGCTTAAACTGGGGAGGCAGAGTTCGAAGTGAGCCGAGATTGTGCCTCTGCACTCCAGTCTGGGAGACAGAGTGAAACTGTGTCTCAAACAAAAACAAAAACAAAAACAAAAAACACCATAATATGGCTTTGGCAGAGAGCCTGGCCCAGCAGTGCCTTCCCTTGGGTTTCTCCTGGGTAGGCCTCTGCCAGGAGGAGGCGCTTCGTTTTGCCTGTCCATGGCCCACAGCAATGGAATGTCTGCTTCTGAGGGTTGGGTGGGGGACTGCTGGCAGAACTGGAAGCTTCTTCAGGTGGGTTTTTTGTTTTGTTTTGTTTTTGTTTTCGAGATGGAGCCTTGGTCTGTCACCCAGGCGGGAGTGCAGTGGTGCAATCTCAGCTCATTGCAGCCTCCACCCCCCCACCCCGGGTGCAAACAATTCTCATGTCTCAGCCTCCTGAGTAGCTGAGATTACAGGTATGTGCCACCATTCCCGGCTATTTTTTGTATTTTTTGCAGAGACGGCATTTCACCACGTTGGCCAGGCTGGTCTCGAACTCCTGACCTCAAGTGATCTGCCGTCCTCAGCCTCCCAAAGTGTTGGGATTACAGACATGAGCCACCGAGCCCAGCCCCTTCAGATGGGTTTTGAGGCTTCACTACAATACTAGTTTCCCGTGACTGCTGCAGCAAATTACCACACAGTGACTTAAAACAACACGAATGTATTCCCTTACAGTTCTGAAGACCAGAATTCTAAAGTAAGTCCCACTGAAGCAAGGTGGGAGCAGGGTTGTTGCCTTCCGAGGCTCTGCGGGAGAATCTGTCTCCTGGCCCTGGAGGTGGCCTGCACTTCTCAGCTTGTGCTGCACGTCCTGAATGACTGGAGTTTCCTGCTTCCGTCACTACACCTCCCACCCTCTCCATCACCTTCTCTGCTCTTATAAGGATCCGGGTGAGTACATTAACCCCACCAGTACAAGCCAGCCAAAGACCCTTAACTTCATTATATCTGCAAAGCCTCTTTTGCCATACAAGGTCATGTTCACCAGTTCCCGGGATTAGGATATGGGCATCTTGGGGGCATCAGCCTGCTACAGCTAGGCTGCAAAACTGTTACACCTTCCTGGTGTTTCAAAGATTGAGAGAAAAAGGGTTGGCATTTTTTGCTTAGGGGTCCCTCTTAAACTTGTACCTTTAAGGTCTGGGGTCCCTTTTAACCTTGTTTTTGTTTTTGTTTTTTCTTTTTTGAGGTGGAGTGTTGCTCTGTCGTCCAGGCTGGCAGTGGCATGGTCTCGGCTCACTGCAACGTCTGCTTCCTGGGTTCAAGTGATTCTCCTGCCTCAGCCTCCTGAGTAGATGGGACTGTAGGCACCCACCACCATGCCTGGGTGTTTTGTATTTTTGGTAGAGATGGGTGGGGGTGGGGAGGGGGGTTTTGGCTATGTTACCCTGAGCTCAAAGCCATCCGCCTGCCTTTGCTGCCGAAGTGCTAGGATTACAGGCCTGCACCACCACACCCGGCTGCTGTAAAGACTTATTTCCACACAGCTGAGACATGTTTTAGGAAGTTTGCTAAAAGACCCCTGGAGACCTCCTCTTTGTGGCCTCCCTGTTACCGTGTTTAATTT
>NW_012099211.1:109793-111773 GCF_000951045.1 Mandrillus leucophaeus
GGACTGCTGGCAGAACTGGAAACCTTCTTCAGGTGGGTTTTTTGGTTTGTTTTGTTTTTGTTTTCAAGATGGAGCCTTGGTCTGTCACTTAGGCGGGAGTGCAGTGGTGCAATCTCAGTTCATTGCAGCCTCCACCCCCCCACCCTGGGTGCAAACAGTTCTCATGTCTCAGCCTCCTGAGTAGCTGAGATTACAGGTATGTGCCACTGTGCCCGGCTAATTTTTGTATTTTTTGTAGAGACGGCATTTCACCACGTTGGCCAGGCTGGTCTCGAACTCCTGACCTCAAGTGATCTGCCCTCCTCAGCCTCCCGAAGTGTTGGGATTACAGACATGAGCCACTGAGCCCAGCCCCTTCAGATGGGTTTTGAGGCTTCACTACAATACTAGTTTCCCGTGGCTGCTGCAACAAATTACCACACAGTGACTTAAAACAACACGAATGTATTCCCTTACAGTTCTGAAGACCAGAATTCTAAAGTAAGTCCCACTGAAGCAAGGTGGGAGCAGGGTTGTTGCCTTCCGAGGCTCTGCAGGAGAATCTGTCTCCTGGCCCTGGAGGCGGCCTGCACTTCTCAGCTTGTGCTGCATGTCCTGAATGACTGGAGTTTCCTGCTTCCGTCACTACACCTCCCACCCTCTCCATCACCTTCTCTGCTCTTGTAAGGATCCGGGTGAGTACATTAACCCCGCCAGTACAAGCCAGCCAAAGACCCTTAACTTCATTATATCTGCAAAGCCCCTTTTGCCATACAAGGTCATGTTCACCAGTTTCCGGGATTAGGATATGGGCATCTTGGGGGCATCAGCCTGCTACAGCTAGGCTGCAAAACTGTTATACCTTCCTGGTGTTTCAAAGATTGAGAGAAAAAGGGTTGGCATTTTTTGCTTAGGGGTCCCTCTTAAACTTGTACCTTTAAGGTCTGGGGTCCCTTTTAACCTTGTTTTTGTTTTTGTTTTTTGTTTTTTGAGGTGGAGTGTTGCTCTGTCATCCAGGCTGGCAGTGGCATGGTCTTGGCTCACTGCAACGTCTGCTTCCTGGGTTCAAGTGATTCTCCTGCCTCAGCCTCCTGAGTAGATGGGACTATAGGCACCCACCACCATGCCTGGCTGTTTTGTATTTTTGGTAGAGATGGGTGGGGGTGGGGAGGGGGGTTTTGGCTATGTTACCCTGACCTCAAAGACATCCGCCTGCCTCTGCTGCCGAAGTGCTAGGATTACAGGCCTGCACCACCACACCCGGCTGCTGTAAAGACTTATTTCCACACAGCTGAGACAAGTTTTAGGAAGTTTGCTAAAAGACCCCTGGAGACCTCCTCTTTGTGGCCTCCCTGTTACCGTGTTTAATTTGATTGAACTTTTCTGCCCTCCTGCTTTTCAACTTCTCTAATAGTCTCTCATTAAACCAATTCTAAGAACCACCAAAAAAGGGAAAAAATTTTTTCAAAGCAGTAAAATGATGTGGACTGTTAGAATGTAAAATATATGAAATAAGTTCTTACATGTTAGTGCTGCTCTGACATAAGGACATATTATTGAGAATCAGCTTTTGCTCAGTTTTCAGAGAAATGGAATAATCGTATTGCTGATCTACATAAGCAAGTTGAAGAATTGTCTGAAAGAAAATATGGTATGTCTAAACTGGAAAAGTCCTGTAATCCTGTGTTCATGAGCATTTACACAGTGGAGTTACTCTTCATCATGGGGGTACCGTGGACAGGCCCAGGGCTGCCGGTGAGTCATGCCTCCTTACACATTTCTCCTTGTCAGGTGCTTTGTAGTGTCTAAATATTGGAAACATTCTCTGTTTCTAAATTGCTACAAAGCTAAGGAAAAGTTGTGTTTCTTTAATTATTAGCATTTCTTTTAAACTTTCAGCATGGAGATTGGGAATTTATTTACATATGTATTGCAAAGCCCTTCATCTTAGGGATTTCATTGAATTATTATTATTATTATTTTTTGAGACAGAGCCTCACT
>NW_012099211.1:111823-112139 GCF_000951045.1 Mandrillus leucophaeus
ATGCTTCCTCCTTACATTTTTATTGATTGATTGATTGAGACAGAATCTTGCTGTTTCACCCAGGCTGGAATGCAGTGGTGTGATCGTGGTTTCTGCAACATCTGCCTCCTGGGTTCAGGCAATTCTCCTGTCTCAGCCTCCTGAGTAGCTGGGCTTACAGGTGCCTGCCACCATGCGTGGTTAATGTTTGTATTTTTAGTAGAGACAGGAGTTCACCATGTTGGCCAGGCTGGCCTCGAACTCCTGACCTCGTGATCTGCCTGCCTCAGCCTTCCAAAGTGCTGGGATTAAAGGCATCAGCCGCCGTGTCCAGCCT
>NW_012099211.1:115325-115946 GCF_000951045.1 Mandrillus leucophaeus
ACTTAGGCTTAGAGTTCAGTGGCATGATGTTGGCGCCCTGCAATCTCTGCCTCCTGGGTTCAGGCAATTCTCCTGCCTCAGCCTCCTGAGTATCTAGGATTACAGGCATCTGCCACCACACTTTGCAAATTTTTGTATTTTTAGTAGAGACGGGGTTTGACCATGTTGATCAGGCTGGTCTCGAACTCCTGACCTCAAGGTCTGCCTACCTCGGCCTCCCAAAGTGCTGGGATTACAGGTGTGAGCCACTGTGCCCAGTCCATCTTTTCTTTTCACACCCACCCTTGGTGATGAAATGTTAAATATGTACTAGTGGGTATTACTTTGCTGAATATTGCCTAGTGAATATTAAGTATTTATTCTTATCTTTCAGAGATGAACTCATGAATTCAACAGGTGAAGATTTACAACTTGATAAATCAGCTTTGTCAGGTAGGTCTTCAGTCTTTAGTCAGGTTAGAAGATTATGTGAAGTAACGTTTAATATTAATTTCTTTTAATGGTAGCTTTCACATGAAATAATATACCTCTAAGTATTAATTATGTGCCAGGACAGGAGAATTCATGTTTTCAAAATTCTCATACTCTCTAGAACAAACTCATTTTCTTTTTATTAACCCA
>NW_012099211.1:116786-118555 GCF_000951045.1 Mandrillus leucophaeus
TTTTTTAAGAAGGCTGTCTACTAGTGGAGTTCCTGGCCTGAGAGGATATTACTTTCCAAGGAAAGGATTTCTTTCATTATTTAAGGGTAAGATTCCTGGATTCTTACTGGACTCTTAATCTCTGTTCTGAGTAATCCATCTTTTTTATTGTTGACCAATAGTCATTCACCACTAGGGTTGTATTTAATGAAATCTGAGTTATTTTATGGCTTTTTTTGTTTTTCTTTTGAGACCGAGTTTTGCTCTCATTGCCCTGGCTTGAGGGCAATGGTGTGATCTCAGGTCATCACATTCTCTGCCTTCTGGGTTCAAGCTGTTCTCCTGCTCGGCCTCCTGAGTAGCTGGGTTTACAGGCATGCGCCACCATGCCCAGCTAATTTTTTATATTTTTAGTAGAGATGGTGTTTCACCAGGTTGACCAGGCTGGTCTCGAACTCCTGACCTTGGGTGATCCACCCGCCTCATCCTCCCAAAGTGCTAGGATTACGGCACTTTAATCCTAGCACCGTGCCCGGCCTGGGCCTGCTTCTTTCATTCTCTTTTTCTTTTTTTTTTCATTAGCAGTTTAAAATTGGTGACTTATTCAGACACAAGCAAAAGAATATTAGCCCAGCTTTGGAAATAAGTGTGAGCGCATGTATGATTTTCCTAGTTTCTCCTCCCCCTTCGCTTTTTGCTCTCTTGTTAGTATGTTAATTGTTTTCTCTCTCTCAATCTTTTTTCCCCATTTCTTTGGCAGACATTTTTACTTGTCTTGGAAGAGTAGGTGAAGAGCTGTTTTTAGGACTCTTTGAAAGGGTACAGTATGGATGACAGTCTTGGCTAATGGTAACCAGATCCAGGGAGCCGGGGTCAGTGTGAGCTGGAATCAGTTCAAATTAGCAAAGCACTGGTACTCAGTGGCAGGAATACAAGTGACCGCAAATTGTTTAACACATCTGGAAAGGGATACTGACATCATCCTCAGAATCTGTGAGGAATACACATAGCCCGTAAGACACATTCCTCTTTGCCCCTATAAAGATTCTTTGAAGAATAATACCCTTAGCAATTTTCTAGCCAGCTTGCCTGCTTATTTATCTTTGAGGACAACATGCCTCGTGGAGCTCCACAGGCCCCAGAGGATTCTGCATTTGAAAGTGCTGAAGCTGAGAAACTCGGTCTTGGTGGACCCCAGGAGGTCTGCTTTTCCTCTACTCATTGTTCCTTTTTTTTCACCGGCAACTGGCATTGCTGTTTAAATGGGTTGTTCTTTGCCGTTTAAGTTGTTTGGTAGTGGTGTGTCAGGATTTGGGTTTTCTGGATACTTTCCCAGCTGGTGACTTGAGTGGTGGTTAGGGAGGAGGTGTTTTAGGGCTGTTCTGAAGCTGTTGAGTTAGGTGTATGGATACTCACAGCTCATCTGTTGAGGAGAATGCTGTTCTCATTGTGCTGCCTTTGGTGGTGCTGTGTGTGGCCCTTTAGATGTGGGTGGAGGTGAGTTGGGGCAGTTAATGAGATCTTTTTTAGGTGCTTTTGATAAAGTAGCCTGCACTACAGGATTCATTGTGACTTTTTTCCTTAACCTGCGCGTATTTCTCTGCTAGCCTTTGCTGTCTTTCTCATGCCTTTGATTTTCCCAGCACCTCTTGGTTGAATTTACATAAGTGCTCTGCTGTGGTTTAAATGTGTCCCCCAAAGTTTATGTGCTGGAAACTCAATCCTCAATGCAACAGTTGGGATGTGGGGCCTAATAAGAGAGCCCTCATGAATGAGTTAATGTTGTTATT
>NW_012099211.1:119867-120868 GCF_000951045.1 Mandrillus leucophaeus
TCCTCTCTCTCCCCCTCCCACCTTCCTTCCCTTCCTCCTTCCCTCTTTCCCTTCCTTCTCTTCCTTCCCTTCCCTTCCTTCCCTTCCTCCCCTTCCTCCTTCCCGCCTTCCTTTTTTCCCTCCTTCCCTCCCTTCCTTCCCTTCCCTTCCCTTCCCTTCCCTTCCCTCCCTCCCTCCCTTCCTTCTTTCCTTCCTTTTTTCCTTCTCGTAAATTATGCAGTCTGTGGCATTCTTTTGTAGCAGCATGAAATGGACAAAGACCGACTCCATTTTCAAGAGCAAGCCCTTTTGTAGTTTCTGAGCGAATTATGACTACAAAGGAAGTTCTGTAGGTAGCCTCAGATCCACCACCTAGGAAGCATGCTACCAAGCAGTCCTAGCATCTAGGATTCGATCAAGTGCTGGGCAACATGATACCTCTGCAATTTAGCACCTCCCTATGTACCTCCAGTTGGCTCAGCCCATCAGGGCTAAAACTACCCCTCATATCCTAGTGTCTCTTGTAGGCAGAAGCCTTGCCTAAACCCTAAGCTGCTTGGCTCACATTCTGTCTTGTGCTTTTTTTGTAGGGGGTTCAAACATACACAAAAGAAATAGGATGATTAAGCAGTTACCTCCATTTTTCCAGATTTGTTTCATCTACTTTAATCTCCCTAAAAATTTGTTTGTAAGGGAAAAACTGAATAAATAGCTCCACGCTACCTCTCATTTTAAGTCACTTTTCAGAGTAGTAAGTTAGTGACCTAGTAACCTTCCCTCTAGTGACCAATAGTTTTTTTTTCTGAATATCATCATGAACTCATAGATTATTGTTTGCATTTGATGTATTTCAGGCCATTGTTGTCTTTATTGTTTTGGATGCTGACATTGTCTCATCGAGGTTAATAATTATCTCTTCAAGTTGATGCTCCTGTCTTTTTGATGTGATCCTGTTGGACTTTGATGACTTCCTTGCTTTCTGGCAAAAAAGATGTTCCAGGATCAATATACTGTACCATACA
>NW_012099211.1:120918-122409 GCF_000951045.1 Mandrillus leucophaeus
AGAATTGGGTGGGGGTTGTAGTGCATTTTTGGCCCAGCATGTACCTGTCTGACTAATTATCTGTCTTTTCTTTCCTGTTGCAATTCATGGGCCTTAGCATCTTCTGAATGGTGTTTAGTAGGTCATCCTGTTGATTTCCTGCTAGGGAGTAGCATACTCTGGCTCTGTACCATTGGCCAAGGGACTTAAGGATAGATGACAGGCTGCAGTTTTGTTAAATGGAACAATATGAAGAGATGGCATTTTGGCAGCAGGGCCTATTTGAATGGTTGGTCCTTTGTCCCTGTGTTGATATAGGCAGATCCTTGACGGGAATTTGGAATGATCCCAAATATTGTAGATCACTGGTACATCAAGTTATCCTCAAGGCTGTCTTTCTAACAGTCTGGAATGATATTTTGTGAATCTTTGGAGATTCTCTGTGTAGGGTTTAATCATTTAGTTTTTTTAGTCGTGCCTGTTTAGTTTCTTTGCAAAGAAATAAGAAATCTGAAAGAGATGGCAGGCATTAGGGAAAAAAGCCAGGAGCCTTGTTCCCCCACCCTCTACTTAGGTTCTGGAACTGTACTCATAGGTGAGTAGTGAGGAGCTGGGCCCAAGCACATTAATCCTAGATGTAGCTCTGCTTTGCGCTCGCTCCAGTACTTGTATCAAATTCACTTCAAGTCACCCAGAGTAATATGTAGAGGAGTCATTCAGGAGCGTGCTTATAATAACTTCATTATATCAAATGGGAGATCCTGTAATTTATAGCCTATTATTTCTGGAGTCTGGAGATGGCTCTGCATAAGCTTTGCTGAAGCAGATTTTATTACATTAGAAGAGAACCTAGCTGGCTACATCCTACACTGGAAGCTTTTAGATGCTAATAAGGAGGTCACAGAAGGTAAATGTCACAGAATGACTCTGGAATGCATTCCCTGCCAAGAAAGAATAATGACGCTCTAGGTTGGCCTCTTTTCATTTCCCTTTGATTTTGAGTAATAAATTATCTCCTCACTTCCCAGCTGAACAGTTTGGGAGTCTCTATTCCCTAGAAAGACTCTGGTCACATACCCATCAGATTAAATTAGGTGATAACTCTTTGACCTTAATGAATGTTGAAGGATTTCAAAGGGCCAATGGAAATTCTTCTAGAAGTAATTGCAACCTCCGCCTTCTGGGTTCAAGCGATTTTCCTGCCTCAGCCTCTGGAGTAGCTGGGATTACAGGCGTCCACCACCACGCCCAGCTAATTTTTGTAGCTTTAGTAGAGGCGGGGTTTCACCACGTTGGCCAGGTTTGACCTCAGATGATCCATCCGCCTCGGCCTCCCAAAGTGCTGAGATTACAGGCGTGAGCCACCACGCCTGGTTAAACTCCAGTTTTTCGTGTTCCCTGCATAGGTCAAGGTCTTAGGGAGTGATTCATTCTAGCAGAACTCCCTGGATTTTAAGGCAGGTGTTCCATTTATTAATTGACAAAGGAGGCATATTTCTCCCCTGGTAACCT
>NW_012099211.1:122459-123344 GCF_000951045.1 Mandrillus leucophaeus
ATTAAGCAGTTACCTCCATTTTTCCAGATTTGTTTCATCTACTTTAATCTCCCTAAAAATTTATGTTTGTAGGGGAAAAACTGAATAAATAGCTCTACGCTACCTCTCATTTTAAGTCACTTTTCAGAGTAGTAAGTTAGTGACCTAGTAACCTTCCCTCTAGTGACCAATAGTGTTTTTTTCTGAATACCATCATGAACTCATAGATTATTGTTTGCATTTGATGTATTTCAGGCCATTGTTGTCTTTATTGTTTTGGATGCTGACATTGTCTCATCGAGGTTAATAATTATCTCTTCAACTTGACTCTCCTGTCTTTTTGATGTGATCCTGTTGGACTTTGATGACTTCCTTGCTTTCTGGCAAAAAAGATGTTCCAGGATCAATATACTGTACCATACATGGAGTCAGCCATTTCTCTAGGGGGCCTTGATTCCTTTTAGTAGAGAACACAGTTTGGGGTCTTGGACTGAATGACTTTTGTGAACCTCCTCTTCTGAGACTACAGCCTGCATCCCTGCATATAGCCCATTTGGAGCTCTCGCTGGGCACCAGCAGATCTCCTGAAACTGCTATATAGTTCTGCCTCACTCTTACAAAGATTCATCTCTTGAGAGTTTTGTGCTCTGTCCCCAGATATAGTCTTTCTGGTTCTGAAGCTTTTGTTTCAGTCCCCCTGAATTCCACCAGCCCTATGCATACCATACCTTGGATTGCTAACCCAACCCCAGTGGAGCCTCTTTGGTTAGAATAGTTGCCACACCCCGTGCCTAGTACTCTAGTACAAGGTTCTACCAGGGCTTAGGTTAACTTTTGCTCCTTTGGGCCCTGTGTTCTACCAGCATTTCATTTATCTGAAACTCCCCCCTCACCTCCAGACCTTAA
>NW_012099211.1:127730-129197 GCF_000951045.1 Mandrillus leucophaeus
TAATTTTTTGTAGAGATGAGGTTTCACTGTGTTGCCCAGGCTGGTCTTGAACTCCTGGCCTCACGGGATCCTCCTGCCTTTGTCTCCCAGTGGCTGGCATTATAGGTATGAGCCACCTCACCTGACCTGCAATGATTTTTCAACAATATACTTTCTCTTTTACAGAGCCACCTAAGCTAAAGATTCCCTTGAGAACAAGTACTGTCCTGTGGTTTCATGGCCTTTCTTCCATTTGTGGTTCTTGCCAAGTGGAATTTCAATGACATCTTATCAAGATGGATAAACCCAAGTTTCCCAGTGCTGGAATAGAGAAAATGGATGGACAAGTAAGTCCCACTCAGCACCCATAGCCAAGGCATGGGGACCTCAACACACCTGAGCCCCAGACATCACCTTTCATTGTGAGTAGCTCTGAGATGACACTTCTGGTTGGTAAATGCCTACTGGCAATAGTTTATATAACAGCAAGTGAAGGAATAAATAGTCACCGAAACATTTTCTGTCCCCAATTCCAGCATTAATTGGATTAGATAGTTATTTTATGAAGAATTTTCCTATGCCACAGTCCTGACCATATCTTCAAGTGAACAGAAAAATTCTATGAAAAAGTCAACCTTCTGTCTCACTCTGTTGCCGAGAGTGGACTGCAGTGGTGCAATTATGGCTCACTGCAGCTTCAACCTCCTGGGCTCAAGCAGTCCTCCTGCCTCAACCTCACAGGTAACTGGGACTACAGGTGCTTGTCACCACACCTCACTAATTTTCCCATTTTTTTAATATTTGGATTCCACAGGACTGACTTCGAAAACTTGAGTACGCATGGATTTTGGTATACACAGAAATGGGGTAGCTGGAACTAATCCCCCCATATACCAAGGGACAAATTGTATCTGTTTTTACAATTATACTGTGGGGTACATTATGTTCCATGACAATGGTAATTTTTAATGACAATTTTTAATTGAGTGAAATTACCATAAAAATAATAATTTGCTGAGCTGTTACTAGGTGCCTGTAAGTACCACAGATTTTTTAAATTCCCCATATCTCTTCCTTATTTCACTTAACCACTCTATATTAAATTACTCATGCTTGCTTCAGTGGCACATGTACTTAAGTTGGAACAATAGAGAGTTTGGCATGGCCTCTGTGAAAGAATGACATGCAAATTTGTGAAACATTCCATATTTTTCATAAAATGAGAAAAAAATTACTCCCAGATTTTCACTGTTTGTGCATATCACCTTTTGTTTAGGTTGAATTATATCCAAAGATGATATTTCCGGAAGTGAGATTACTGTGAGTGACAGGGTGTGAGCATTCTTATTACCCTTGATGTAAATTGCCAAGCTTTCAGGCATGGCAGCTGTCAGCCTATAATTCCAGCACTTTGGGAGGCTGAGGTGGGAGGATTGCTTGAGGCCAGGAGTTGGAGGAGGCAGTATAATGAGTCACTGTCTGTATTAT
>NW_012099211.1:129247-129607 GCF_000951045.1 Mandrillus leucophaeus
TTGTTTAGGTTGAATTATATCCAAAGATGATATTTCCAGAAGTGAGATTACTGTGAGTGACAGGGTATGAGCATTCTTATTACCCTTGATGTAAACTGCCAAGCTTTCAGGCATGGTGGCTGTCAGCCTATAATTCCAGCGCTTTGGGAGGCTGAGGTGGGAGGATTGCTTGAGGCCAGGAGTTGGAGGAGGCAGTAATAATGAGTAACTGTCTGTATTATTTTTTAAAAATGTCCAAGCTTTATCCTGGAAGGTTTATATACAATTTAAACACCAGTGATAGTACAAGAAAATGGCCATTTCACTGCACTTTCACTGGCATAGGTATTATAATTTAACAAGTTACTTTCTGTGTGATAA
>NW_012099211.1:130942-132455 GCF_000951045.1 Mandrillus leucophaeus
TTCTGGAGGGTGAGAGAAGCTTCCAGTTAAGGTGACATTGAAGCCAGGTCCTGAAAGATGAGGAAGAGTTGTATGAGAGTGGGGAGGGAAGAGGGATGTGGAGGGATGAGGAATGGGCTGGGATGGGATGGAGTGAGCAGCCCAGGCAGGGAAACCAGCACTATACAGACCTGGACAATGAAGATGGCACATTTTGTTCAGGGAATGGTGAATTAAGTGTGGCAGGAATGCTTTGTAGAGACAGTAATTTGCTTGTATGGAATTTTGCCCGAGACCTCATTACAGTTTCTAAGTTTTTGTGTTATCATGCATCACTGTCCTTGTCAAACAGTGTGATGATCACAATAACATCAAGCATAGTATTTCATTAATTCTCACAAAAACAGGTAGGTGCCACAGTTATCCCCATTTTATGCATGAAATGATGAAGACTTGGGGTTAATGAGCGATTTGCCCAAGCTCACGTGGATATTAAGACTGAGTCAAATGTTAGGTCTGGTCTGACTTTAATGCTTGCCTTGTTCATGAGCACCGTGCATTGTCTCTCCTATGCAGTTAAGCAGGTAGACAGGTAAGAGAAGAACTCATGTTTCTCTCTACTCACACACTTCTAACCAAATGTATGTGTGGAGTTTCTACACCAGTTCTCCAACTCTCTGGATACCAACTGCGTATTCCACAATTCCACTCCAACACTACCTGGGGTTAGTGCAGACCTCACAGGTTAGAGGCTCAGTCCCACAAGACCACCCTTACTTCAGATGCCAATTGCAAGTCCTAGGTTGTCACCTGTATTTCGACCAACCAGTTAGAAATCAGGGTTTCCCATGACTCTCTTCTTCAGTTTAGTTATTTGCTAGAACAACTCACAGAACTTAGAAAAACAGGTTTTTCCTTTTCTTTCTTTTTTTTTAAAAGACAGGGCCTTGCTCTGTTGTCCAGGCTGGCGTGCAGTGGTGCAATCATAGCTCACTGAAGCCTCAACCTCCAGGGCTCGAGTGATTCTCCTGTCTCAGCCTCTCAAGTAGCTGGAATTACAGGGTTCCCACCACCACATCTGGCTAATTTCTTTTATTTTTTGTATAGATGGGGTCTTGTTATGTTGCCCAAGCTGGTCTCAAATTCCTAGACTCAAGTGATTTCCCCCCACCTCTGCCTCCCAAAGTGCTAGGATTACAGGCATGAGCCACCTCATCTGGCCAGCTTATTTTCTGTTACTGGCTCAATGTAAAGGCTCCATCTCAGGAACAGCCAGTGAAAGAGGTGCACAGGGCAAGGTAAGTGGGGAGGGGCACAGAGCTTCCATGCCCTCTGTTGAGCACACCACCCTCCCAGCACCTCTTTGTGTTCAGCGACACAGAAGTTCTTCAAACCCTGTTGTTTGGGTTTTTATGGAGGCATGATTGATTGACCATTGGTAGCTAAGTCAATCTCCAGTCCCTTTTGCCTCCTGGAGTTCGGCAGGTGAGGCTGAAAGTTCCAAGCCTCAAGAAATGTGGTTGGGGCTGGGCGC
>NW_012099211.1:132505-135171 GCF_000951045.1 Mandrillus leucophaeus
TTTATAGAATAAATTTGTCTTTTACTAATGCGATGATCTTTTTAATCTTTCATTAAATTATAAAAATAGTAAATACTTTTAAATAAATAAGTGAAAAATTTCCTTCAGTCTTTAGACCCATAATCTTATCTCAGGAAATAATTGCTATTGAGAAAATGGGCCATATCCTTCAAGATACATACATGGTAATTGAACATCACTTCACATTTTCATATTTCGTGGATATTTGTGCCAATACCTATTGATCGTTCTTAATCCTTTTCATGGTTGCATAATATTTTATTATATAGATGTGTCACAGTTTACTCATCAGCTGCTGTAGGCATTTAGGCTCCTTCTAATATTTGCTTTGAGTTCTTTATATAATTAAAAATTAACCCCCTCAGCCAGGTGTGAGGTCACACCTGTGTGGTGTTACAGGCAGGTCATACTTGTAATCCTAGACTTCAGAAGGTTGAGGTGGGAGAGCTGCCTGAGTGTGGGAGATCACCACCAGCCTGGTCAACATAGCGACACTTTGTCTCTACTAAAAATTAAAAAAATATATTGAGCTACACATTGCACTGTACATCTGTAGTGCCAGCTACTGGGGAGGCTAAGACTGGAGGATCACTTGAGCCTAGAAGGTTGAGGCTGCAGTAAGCTATGATCACACCACTGCACTTTAGCTTTGGTAAGAGCAAGACTGTTTCTTAAATAAAATAAAAATTAGATGGGAATATTGCTCGAGCCCTGGAGGTTGAGGCTTCAGTTAACTGTGATTGCACCACTGCAGTCCAGCCTAGGCGATAGAGCAAGACCCTTTTTCTAAAAATAAAATAAAATAAAAAGTAACCTTCTGTTATATTTTCTAGTAACACTTTCCCTCCTATGTTTCTGCTGGAAGCCCTTGCATTTTGTTTGTTTTTCACATACCATTTAAAACTTTTAAGTACTGATGTCTGTCTGTGTCATCCCTCTTTTTTCTTTTTTTTTTTTTTTTCAAATAATGTCTTTTTATCACTTCCAGCTGGATCTACCATGAAAGACTTCAGAGTCCAGGAAGAGAGACTGACTGGGCAACATGTTATTCAGGTACAAAAAGACTTGGACTATAACTCAAAAATGATCAAATAATAGTGCGTGCATCAAGTGCAATGGGAAGCTCTTCTGGAGGGTGAGAGAAGCTTCCAATTAAGGTGACATTGAAGCCAGGTTCTGAAAGATGAGGAAGATTTGTATGAGAGTGGGAAGGGAAGGGGGAGGTGGAGAGTTGAGGAGTGGGCTGGGATGGGATGAAATGAGCTGCTCAGGCAGGGAAACCAGCACTGTACAGACCTGGACAATGAAGATGGCACATTTTTTTCAGGGAATGGTGAATTAAGTGTGGCAGGAATGCTTTGTAGAGACAGTATATGGAATTTTGCCCGAGAACCTCATTACAGTTTCTAAGTTTTTGATGTTATCATGCATCACTGTCCTTGTCAAACAGTATGATGATCACAATAACATCAAGCATAATATTTCATTAATTCTCACAAAAACAGGTAGGTGCCACAGTTTTCCCCATTTTATGCACAAAATGATGAAGACTTGGGGTTAATGAGTGATTTGCCCAAGCTCACCTGGATATTAAGACTGAGTCAGATGTTAGGTCTGGTCTGACCTTAATGCTTGCCTTGTTCATGAGCACCGTGCATTGTCTCTCCTATGCAGTTAAGCAGGTAGACAGGTGAGAGAAGAACTCATGTTTCTCTCTACTCACACACTTCTAACCAAATGTGTGTGTGGAGTTTCTACACCAATTCTCCAATTCTCTGGATACCAACTGCGTAATCCACAATTCCATTTTGACACTACCTGGGGTTAGTGCAGACCTCACAGGTTAGAGGCTCAGTCCCAGGAGACCACCCTTACTTCAGATGCCAATTGCAAGTCCTAGGTTGTCACCTGTATTTCGACCAACCAGTTAGAAATCAGGGTTTCCCATGACTCTTTTCTTGAGTTTGGTTATTTGCTAGAACAACTCACAGAACTTCGAAAAACAGGTTTTTCCTTTTCTTTCTTTCTTTTTTTTTTTTTTTTTTTTAAGAGACAGGGCCTTGCTCTGTTCTGCAGGCTGGCGTGCAGTGGTGCAATCGTAGCTCATTGAAGCCTCAACCTCCAGGGCTCAAGTGATTCTCCTGCCTCAGCCTCTCAAGTAGTTGGAATTACAGGGTTCCCACCACCACATCTGGCTAATTTCTTTTATTTTTTGTATAGATGGGGTCTTGTTATGTTGCCCAAGCTGGTCTCAGATTCCTAGACTCAAGTGATTTCCCCCCACCTCTGCCTCCCAAAGTGCTAGGATTACAGGCATGAGCCACCTCATCTGGCCAGCTTATTTTCTGTTACTGGCTCATATAAAGGCTCTATCTCAGGAATAGCCAGTGAAAGAAATGCACAGGGCAAGGTAAGTGGGGAGGGGCACAGAGCTTCCATGCCCTCTGTTGGGGACGCTACCCTCCCAGCACCTCCTTGTGTTCAGCGACACAGAAGTTCTCCAAACCCTGTTGTTTGGGTTTTTATGGAGGCATGATTGATTGACCATTAAAAATACAAAAATTAGCTGGTCGTTGTGGCACATCCCTATAATTCCAGCTACTCAGAAGGCCGAGGTAGGAGAATTGCTTGAACCTGGGAGGCAG
>NW_012099211.1:135826-141583 GCF_000951045.1 Mandrillus leucophaeus
ATAAAAAGTAACCTTCTGTTATATTTTCTAGTAACACTTTCCCTCCTATGTTTCTGCTGGAAGCCCTTGCATTTTGTTTGTTTTTCACATACCATTTAAAACTTTTAAGTACTGATGTCTGTCTGTGTCATCCCTCTTTTTTTTTTCTTTTTTTTTTTTTTTTCAAATAATGTCTTTTTATCACTTCCAGCTGGATCTACCATGAAAGACTTCAGAGTCCAGGAAGAGAGACTGACTGGGCAACATGTTATTCAGGTACAAAAAGACTTGGACTATAACTCAAAAATGATCAAATAATAGTGCGTGCATCAAGTGCAATGGGAAGCTCTTCTGGAGGGTGAGAGAAGCTTCCAATTAAGGTGACATTGAAGCCAGGTTCTGAAAGATGAGGAAGATTTGTATGAGAGTGGGAAGGGAAGGGGGAGGTGGAGAGTTGAGGAGTGGGCTGGGATGGGATGAAATGAGCTGCTCAGGCAGGGAAACCAGCACTGTACAGACCTGGACAATGAAGATGGCACATTTTTTTCAGGGAATGGTGAATTAAGTGTGGCAGGAATGCTTTGTAGAGACAGTATATGGAATTTTGCCCGAGAACCTCATTACAGTTTCTAAGTTTTTGATGTTATCATGCATCACTGTCCTTGTCAAACAGTATGATGATCACAATAACATCAAGCATAATATTTCATTAATTCTCACAAAAACAGGTAGGTGCCACAGTTTTCCCCATTTTATGCACAAAATGATGAAGACTTGGGGTTAATGAGTGATTTGCCCAAGCTCACCTGGATATTAAGACTGAGTCAGATGTTAGGTCTGGTCTGACCTTAATGCTTGCCTTGTTCATGAGCACCGTGCATTGTCTCTCCTATGCAGTTAAGCAGGTAGACAGGTGAGAGAAGAACTCATGTTTCTCTCTACTCACACACTTCTAACCAAATGTGTGTGTGGAGTTTCTACACCAATTCTCCAATTCTCTGGATACCAACTGCGTAATCCACAATTCCATTTTGACACTACCTGGGGTTAGTGCAGACCTCACAGGTTAGAGGCTCAGTCCCAGGAGACCACCCTTACTTCAGATGCCAATTGCAAGTCCTAGGTTGTCACCTGTATTTCGACCAACCAGTTAGAAATCAGGGTTTCCCATGACTCTTTTCTTGAGTTTGGTTATTTGCTAGAACAACTCACAGAACTTCGAAAAACAGGTTTTTCCTTTTCTTTCTTTCTTTTTTTTTTTTTTTTTTTTAAGAGACAGGGCCTTGCTCTGTTCTGCAGGCTGGCGTGCAGTGGTGCAATCGTAGCTCATTGAAGCCTCAACCTCCAGGGCTCAAGTGATTCTCCTGCCTCAGCCTCTCAAGTAGTTGGAATTACAGGGTTCCCACCACCACATCTGGCTAATTTCTTTTATTTTTTGTATAGATGGGGTCTTGTTATGTTGCCCAAGCTGGTCTCAGATTCCTAGACTCAAGTGATTTCCCCCCACCTCTGCCTCCCAAAGTGCTAGGATTACAGGCATGAGCCACCTCATCTGGCCAGCTTATTTTCTGTTACTGGCTCATATAAAGGCTCTATCTCAGGAATAGCCAGTGAAAGAAATGCACAGGGCAAGGTAAGTGGGGAGGGGCACAGAGCTTCCATGCCCTCTGTTGGGGACGCTACCCTCCCAGCACCTCCTTGTGTTCAGCGACACAGAAGTTCTCCAAACCCTGTTGTTTGGGTTTTTATGGAGGCATGATTGATTGACCATTAAAAATACAAAAATTAGCTGGTCGTTGTGGCACATCCCTATAATTCCAGCTACTCAGAAGGCCGAGGTAGGAGAATTGCTTGAACCTGGGAGGCAGAGGTTGCAGTGAGCTGAGATTGTGCCATTGCACTCCAGCCTGGGCCACAAGAGCCAAACTCCGTTTTTTAAAAAAAATGTGGTTGGTTCCTCTGGCAGCCAGCCCTCCTCCTGAAGCAGTCTGGGAGCTTGCAGCCACTCTGGCAGCTCAACAGCATCCCACATGCATTCTTACCATGCTGCAGATCTGAAAGACCTTAGAGGCCCTTGTGTCAGGAAAGTGGGACTAAGACTAAATATTAAAACAGAAAATGCTCCTATTACCTCCGTCACTAAGGACTTTATAAGAGCTTTAGAAACTCTATGCCAGGAACCAGGGGCAGAGACCAAATGTATATTTTTTTTCTTATATTTGAGACAGTCTCGCTCTGCCACTGAGGCTGGAGTGCAGTGATGTGATCATAGCTCACTGCAGCCTTGACCTCCTAGGCTAACACGATCCTCCACCTTAGCCTCTCCAGTAGCTGGAACTACAGGCATGCATCACCATGTCCAGCTGATTTTAATTTTAATTTTGTAAAGGCGGGGGCGGGGGGGGGATCTTCCTATGTTCCCCAGGCTGGTCTTGAACTCTTGGCCTCAAGCATTCCTTCCTCTTTGGCCTCCCAAAGTGTTGGGATTACAGATGGGAGCCCCCATGCCCACCAATCACAAGGATCTTTATAAGAGAAAGGAGGTAGGAGAGTCAGAATTAGAGAAGGAGATGTGGTGATGGAAGAAGAGGTCAGAGAGGGAGATTTGAAGATGCTGCACTTCTGGCCTTGAATATGGAGTTGGGGCCATCTTCAAGATGAGTCAAGGAATGGGGGTGGCTTCTAGAAGCTGGAAAAGGCAAGGGAGCACATTCTCTCTAGAGCCTCCAGAAGGAATGCAGCCCCTCTGACACCTGACTTTAGCCTTAATAGACCTAGCTGGGCTTCTGGACCCCAGAACTGTAAGGTGGTAGATTTGTGGTGTTTCAAACCACTAAATATAGGGTAGTTTCTTGTAGCAGCAAGAAAAAATGAACATGAAGCTGGGGCTTTATGTTACAGTTGCTCATGCCTGTAATCCCAGCACTTTGGGAGGCTGAAGTAGGAGGATCGCTTGAGCCCAGGAGCTGAAGACCAGCCTGGGCAACATAATGAGACCTCATGTCTAAAAAAGTTTTTTTTAAAAAGGCTGGGTGCTCACATTTGTGATCCCAGCAGTTTTAGGAAGCCGAGGGGGTTGGATCACAAGATCAGAAGTTCAAGACCAGCCTGGTCAAGATGGTAAAACCCCATCTCTACTAGAAATACAAAAATTAGCCAGGTGTGGTGCCTGTAATCCCAGCTACTCAGGAAGCTGAGGCAGAGAATCAGTTGAACCTGAAAGACAGACTTTGCAGCGAGCCGAGATCGCCTTGTTACACTTCAGCCTGGACGACTGAGACTCTGTCTCAAAAAAAAAAAAAAAATTAGCTAGGTGTTGTGGCATGTAGCTGTAGTCTCAGTTCCTAGGGAGGCTGAGGCAGGAGGATTGTTTAAGTCCAGGAGGTTGAGGTTGCTGTGAGCTATGATTGCACCGCTGTACTCCAGCCTGGGCAGTAGAGCAAGACCTTGTTTCAAAAAGAAAGAAAGAAATGAGCATGATGGGAATGGGGACAAATGGCAATGTTGAGTAGAGTGGTCAGGGTTGGCCTCATAAGTGAATATTGAGCAAAAGCAGATGATGGAGCTGGCCAAGGTGCTGAGGGAAGAGCACTGTAGGCTGAGTCAACAGGATAAAGGCATTAGGAGGAAACTCCCTGGTGTGTCTGAGGCTCTGGAAGGAGGCCAGTGGAACAAAGAGAGAGAGGGAGCAAAGTTGGTGAGGAGGCCAGGGAATTACTGGGCTGGGATCGGTACAGATTGTGTTTAAGTCCTGGGACGCTATTCCTGGGGCTTTGGCTTTTACGCTGACTAAAATGGGAACCACCGAGGGGTTCTGAGCAGAAAGGCGACATGATCTGTCTCCTGATTTAAAGCACGCCCTGGCTGCCAAGTTGAGAAAGACTCTGGGAAGATTTGTGTAGAAGCATGGGGGCCAAGCTGTGGCAACATCCCGATGGGAGATGATAGTGGTCCTGACCTGGTGCACGGTGGTGGTGAGAGATGGTCAGAGCCTGGATACATGTTGAAGTCAGTCAATAGGATTTCCTGACAGACTGGATGTGAGCTGCGAGAGAAGGCAGGGGTCAAAGTTGAGTTTGATTCTAATTGAATTATTAAAGTAATTAAAAGAAAACCCTACTGCATTTCCCAATCCTATCAAGTAAAGGGTGCTAGTTAAAAAAAATCCCAAGTCAGGCCAGGGGCAGTAGCTCACACGTATAGTTCCAACAGTTTGAGAGGCAGAGATGGGAGTATGTTTTAAGGCCGTGAGTTTGAGAGCAGCCTGGGCAACATAGCAAGGCCTGCTCTCTACAAAAATAAAAGAAAGAAATTTAATAAAATAAAATAAATATAGCCGGGCATGGTGGTGTGTACCTACTCAGGAGGCTGAGGTGGGCAGATCTCTTGAGGCTAGGAGTTTGAGGCCAGCTTGGGCCACATATTAAGACTTCTCTCTCTAAAAAAATTAATAATGATTTTATAAAGCCTGACATGATGGTACTTGCCTATATTCCTAGGTATTGGGGCAGCTGAAGCAGGAGCATCTCTTGAGCCCAGTTGGTCAAGGCTGCAGTGAGCTATGATACCACTGCACTCCATCCTGGGTGACACAGTGGGACCCTGTCTCAAAATACAAATACAAATGAAATGAAATCCCAAGTCAGACCAGTCCCTTCTAGGCTATGTAGGCCTTGCAACCATATAGCTGCATGATTGGGTTTGTGTGGCTGTGGATGAGGAGACCCCTGCCCGATTGTTGTTGGCTATGTAATCAGTTTGTTTTTCAGTATAGTAATCAAATATATTTCATCATACTTGATGGTCTCAGATATGTGTAGGTTTTGGAATTCCCCTTAGAACAGATTGTAACATCTTATTTGCTCCATCATTCCATAATTTTAAAATCTGATCAGTGTTTAATAAGATCAGAATTGATATTAGACTACCTAGTCAGTTTTGATTATTGAGAAAATGAAATTGTGTTGTTTGCACTTTATCCAAGATTGGTGTCATATTGGCTAAATCTAATCAATACTGGAACAAATGCAAAATTAGAGCTTTATCATGAAAAACTATGTCATTCTTGAAGAAGATGCCATTTCTTTCTTTTTTTTTTTTTTTTTTTTTTTTTTAGATAGAGTCTTGCTCTTGTCACCCAGGCTGGAGTGCAATGGTGCGATTTTAGCTCACTGTAACCCTTGCCTTCTGGGTTCAAGCAGTTCTCCTGCCTCAGCCTCCCGAGTAGCTGGGATTAGGGGTGCCCGCCACCACACCCAGCTAATTTTTGTACTTTCTGTAGAGACGGGGTTTCACCATGTTGGCCAGGCTCGTCTCGGACTCCTGACTTCAGGTGATGTGCCTGCCTCAGCCTCCCAAAGTGCAGGGATTACAGATGTGAGCCGCCACGCCTGGCCTCCATTTCTTTTTCGTAGTTTAATAAACAGCTGGTATTGTTGCAGACTTGCTATTTAGGCACTTAGGAATTTTTCACTAGAAGGCATGTAAAGAAAGACCATGGGCATTTGTAATGAGTTTAGCATTCATTATTTGCATGATTGTCCCCAGAGCTGTAACTTTACTAATGAATTCTTTAGAAACCACTTAGCTAGCAACTGAGCCTAACCAGCCACTCACCCTCCTTATTCAGTGCTCTTTTGTTCTTGTCTATTTCTCCTCCAACTTGGCTACACTCACAAAGTGATACAAACTTGCATTTGTTTTCCTTCCTTTTTAGAGACAGGGTCTTGCTCTGTTGCTCAGGCTGCAGTACAATGACATGGTCATGGTTCACTGTAG
>NW_012099211.1:142538-146154 GCF_000951045.1 Mandrillus leucophaeus
CGGATGGTCTTGATCTCCTGACCTCGTGATCCGCCCGTCTCGGCCTCCCAAAGTGCTGGGATTACAGGCTTGAGCCACTGCGCCCGGCCCAGACTGTTTTCTTAAGTGGCTACACCAGTTGGGTGTGATGGCTCACACCTGTAATCCCAGCTACTCAGGAGGCTCCGATGGGAGGAGTTGAGCCCATGAATTCAAGACCAGCCTGGGCAAGATAGTGAAACCCTGTCTTGATTAAAAAAAAAAAAAAAATCCAATTAAAATGACAGGAAAAGAAATACCCAAACAAAGTGTTTACACGATCTTATGTTCCCACCAGTAATGTATGTGGGTTCCAATTCCTCCACATCTTCACTGACATTTTTTTTTTTTCTAGATAGGGGCTGCTGTGTCTCTCAGGCTGCAACCCAAGGATACCATCACAGTCACTGCAGCCTTGACCTCCCAGGCACAAGTGATTCTCTCATCTCAATGCCTGGCTAATTTTTATATTTTTTTGGAGTGATCGGATTTTACCGTGTCACCCAGGCTGGTCTCATACTCCTGGCCTTGAGTGATCTACCCACCTCAGCCTCCCAAAGTTCTGGAATTACAGGCTGAGCCACCATGCCTGGCCTTCACCAACATTTGTCATTATGTGTTTTTTTTTTTCTTTTATACCTTAAAGCAGTATAAGAACAAGTGTCTTCAATTATAGGAAACAATATAATCCCAGGGCATTGGGAAGCTAAGACAGGAAGATGTGTTGATGCCAGGAGTTTGTTTTCTGTTTTTTTTTTTCAGACAGAGTCTCACTCTGTTGCCCAGGGTGGAGTGCAGTGGTGCAATCTTGGCCCACTGCAACCTCCGCCTCCCAGGTTCAAGTGATTCTCCTGACTCAGCCTCCCAAGTAGCTGAGACTACAGGTACACGCCACTACTGCCTGGCTAATTTTTGTATTTTTAGTAGAGTCGAGTTTCACCATGTTGGCCAGGCTGGTCTCAAACTCCTGACTTCAGGTGGTTTGCCTGCCTCAGCCTCCCAAAGTCCTGGGATTACAAGCATCAGCCACCATGCCCAGCCTGATACCAGGAGTTTTAGACCAGCCTGGGCAACCTAGCAAGACTTTGTCTCTACAGAATATTTAAAAATTAGCCAAATGTGGTGGTGCCTGCCTATAGTCTCTCTCTCTCTCCCCCCCCCCCTTTTTTTTTTTTTTTTTTAACTTTTTGAGACATAGTCTGGCTCTGTCTGAAACTCCTGGGGTCAAGTGATCAGTCCTCCCACCTCATCCTACCAAGTAATAGGGACCACAGGTGCATGCCACCGAGGTCTTGCTATGTTGCCCAGGCTGGTCTTGAGCTCCTGGCCTCAAGCAATCCTCTCACCTTGGCCTCCCACAGTACAAGGATTACAGGTATGAGCCACCATGCCTGGCCCCTACCCTGCCTGTTGAGAACCAAAAGAAGGATCCAAATTCTCCTTAGCTCAACTCGAGCCATTTCCTGATTGCATCGTCAGCAAGGAGCTGGTTATTGGGTTGTCCAGACCTCCCAAGTGGCACAGAAATGAGGTGAGGGAGTTTTCCTGCTGCTTCACTCTGTGAGGAGTTGGAAGATGATGTTTACTCGTTTGCAGAGAGAGATGCCTTGTAGGCACCTTAGGGTGGAGGGGACCCTGATTCCAATGTCGTTTTTTTCTTTAGAAACAGGATCTTGCCCTGTCACTCAGGATGGAGTTCAGTGGTCCAATCACGGCTCACTGTAGCCTCAAACTCCTAGGCTCAAGCAATCCTACCACATCAGCCTTCCCAGTAGCTGGGACCACAGGTGAGCACCATGACACTCTGTGAATCTTGTTGTGATTTTTTTGTAGAGATGGGGCCTCAACTGTGTTGCCAGAGCTGACCTTGAACTCCTGCACTCAAGGGATTTTCCTGCCTTGGCCTCCCAAAGTATTGGTATTACAGGCATGAGCCATTGTGCCCACCGTCTCTGGTTCTTAACCTTCTGCCTCCCTCTTCCACTTTTAAAGAATGCTTGTAATTACATGGACTCTTCTAGATATTCCAGGATAATCTTGTTTTAAGGTCAGCTGATTTTCAACATTAATTTTATCTGCACTCTTAATTCCCCCTTCCTATCCCCTTTCCTATGCAATTGTGCTGTGTAACATAGGACATGAGCAATTGGTGGGGGTGGGGGTTATTACTTTGGCTACCACAGTAATTGTTTTGTGCCAGGTACTGAGCTAAGCACTGGTGAATTAAGCATGAATAACACACTCTCCCTAATCTCCATCGATTCATGGGAGGAGCACCTCACCTGCCATGCTCCTGAGAATCTGGGGAGTCAAGGAAGTCTTCTGTGAGGAGGTGATGCCAAAGCGGACAAGTGATGGAGGAGCCGAAGCTAGCCAGGAAGAGAGTAGAGGTTTAAGGGGAAGCGTATTATAAGCAGAGGGTATCACCCACTTCAGAGACTCCCAGAGGAGAAAGTGTGCATTCAGGGAACAGATGAGGCTCAGTTGGACTCCATAGCATGTGAAATGGAGAGGGGCAAGCAGTGAGGCTGCCTTGCAAGGCAGGGCAGAGCAGGGACTGTTAAGGAGTTTGGACTTAATCCCCGAGGCAAGGAGAAGTGATGTAAATGGGGGAGTAACGTGATGAGATTCATGGATTAGAGACATGGCTCAGGCTGCTATAGAGAAGGCACCGGGGGAGCAGATGGCTCAGTGGGTGTGCAGGAGACCTCTCACTGAGTTTAGGAAGAGGTTTTTAAAATAGAAGAAGTTTGAGTAATTTAAATGATGGTGGGAAGGAGCTAAAAATGGGGGATAGGTTAAAGATACAGGAAAGTGGGAGGAAGAACTGACAAGTGAGGTTCCCGAGAGGGCAGGAAAAGAGGAGATTCCCATAGGGGGATTAACACTTTCTTTTTCTTTCTAAGACAGGGTCTTACTCTGTCACCTAGGCTGGTGTTCAGTGGCATGATCTTGGCTCACTGTAGTGTAGACTTCCTAGGGTCAATGGATCCTCCCACCCCAGACTCCCAAGTAGTTAGAACTACAGGTGTGCACCACCACCACACCTGCCTAATATTTTTCTTTTTTTTTGGTAGACAGAGAGTCTCACTATGTTGCTCTGACTGGTCTCCAACTCCTGGCCTCAAGCGATCCTGCTGCCTAGGCTTCCGAAATTGCTGGGATTACAGGCATGAGCCATAATGCCTGACCTCTGCTAGTTCTGTATTCTCTAGAGATGTCTTTACTTTGTGCTAGTGTGTCCCTCATTATGCTGATCCTCTGTTAAAATTAATACCTTTTTTTCTTTTGAGATGGAGTTTCACTCTTGTTGTCCAGGCTGGAGTGCAATGGCACTATCTCGACTCACCGCAACCTCCGCCTGCCGGGTTCAAGTGATTCTCCTGCCTCAGCCTCCTGAGTAACTGGGATGACAGCCTTGTGCCACCATGCCCAGCTAATGTTGTATTTTTGGTAGAGACTGGGTTTCTCCGTGTTGGTCAGGCTGGTCTCGAACTCCTGACCTCAGGTGATCTGCCTGCCTTGTCCTCCCAAAGTGCTGGGATTACAGGCATGAGCCATTGCGCCTGGCCAAAATTAATACTTTTTATATTAAATT
>NW_012099211.1:147389-149424 GCF_000951045.1 Mandrillus leucophaeus
TTTCTTAAACCAAATAAAAATTAAGTTAGGTTATTTGAGCCCAGATGGTCGAGGCTGCAGCGAGCCCTGGTTGCACCACTGCGCTCCAGCCTAGGTGACAGAAAATAAAAAATAAAATAATGTCTCAAAAAATAAAATAAAATACAAATTAACCCTTTATGACATTCCCAGTAACTTTCCCTCCTAAGTGTTCCCCACAAGTCTTTGAATTTTGTTTAATTTTCACTTACAATTTAAGACATTTAAGAACTTACGTCTGTCTGTGTCATCCCTTTACTTCAAAAGAATGTCTTTTTGTCACTTCCAGCTGGATCTACCATGAAAGACTTCTGAATCCAGGAAGAGAGACTGACTGGGCAACATGTTATTCAGGTATGAAAAGACTTGGACTGTAACTCAAAAATGATCAAGTAATAGTGCATGCATCAAGTGCAGTGGGAAGCTCTTTTGGACAGTGAGAGAAGCTTCCAATTAAGGTGACCCTTGAAGCCAAGTCCTGAAAGATGAAGAAGAGTTGTATGAGAGTAGGGAGGGAAGAGGGGAGGTGGAGGGATGAAGAATGGGCTGGGATGGGATGAAGTGAGCTGCTCAGACAGGGAAACCAGCACTGTACAGACCTGGACAATGAAGATGGCACATTTTTTTCAGGGAATGGTGAATTAAGTGTGGCAGGAATGCTTTGTAGAGACAGTAGTCTGCTTGTATGGAATTTTGCCTGAGAGACCTGACTACAGTTTCTAATTTTTTGATGTTATCATCCATCACAGTCCTTGTCAGATAGTTTGGAATAGGGATAATGATCACAATAACACCAAGCATAATATTTCAATAATTCTCACAGAATGACAGGTAGGTGCCACTTCCCCATTTTATGAATGAAGTGATGAAGACGTAGGAATAATGAGTGATTTGCTCAAGCTCACTTGGATATTAAGACTGTCAAATGTTGGGTCTGGTCTGACTTTAATGCGTGCTTTGTTCATGAGCACCACGTATTGCCTCTCCTATGCAGTTAAGCAGGTAGACAGGTGACAGAAAAGCCCGTGTTTGTCTCTACTCACACACTTCCGACTGAATGTATGTATGGAGTTTCTACACCAAATTCTCCAATGCTCTGGATATTAACTGGGTATCCCACGATTTTATTCTGACACTACCTGGACTTAGCACAGACTCCACAAGTTAGGGGCTCAGTCCCATGAGACTGTCCTCACTTCAGATGCCAGTGGCAAGTCCTAGGTTGTCACCTGTACTTTTGACCAACCTGTTACAAATCAGGGGTTCCCATAACTCTCTTCTTGGGTTTAATAATTTGCTAGAACAGTTTACAGAACTCAGAAAAAGTTTATTTTCTTTTTTTCTGAGAGAGATGGTCTTGTTTTGTTGCCCAGGCTGGTGTGCTATATTTCTTTTCTTTTTCTTTGAGACAGAATCTCCCTGTGTCATCCAGGCTGGAGTGCGATGATGTGTCATAGCTTATTATAGCTTTGACCTCCTGATCAAGCGATCCTCCCACCTCAGCCTCCCAAGTAGCTGGGACTACACATGCATGTCACCCATGCCCAGCTCATTTTTGTAGTCGGAGTTTCACCATGTTGGCCAGATGGGGTCTTGTTGTGTTGCCCAGGCTGGCCCCAAATTCCTGGGCTCAAGTGATTCTCCCACCTCATCCTTGTAGAGATGGGATTTAGTTTATGTCGCCCAGGCTGATCTCAAACTCCTGGACTAAATCGATTGTCTCACCTCAGCCTATCAAGTAGCTGGGACTACAGGCACACACTACTATGTCAGGCTAATATTTATTTTTATTTTTTTCTAGAGGTGGGTCTCACTATGTTGTTTGCATGCTAGTTTCAAACTTTGGGCCTCAGGTGTTCTTCCCGCCTTGACCTCCAAAAGTGTTGGGATTATGGGTGGTAGCCACCATGCCCAGCAATCACAGGGTCTTTATAAAAGAAAGAGGGTAGGAGATTCAGAAGTGGAGCAGGAGATGTGGTGATGGAAGCAGAGGTAAGAGAGGGAGATTTGAAGATGC
>NW_012099211.1:154114-155007 GCF_000951045.1 Mandrillus leucophaeus
GTCCCAGCTACTCGGGAGGCTGAGGTGGGAGGATTGCTTGAGCCTGGAAATTTGAGGTTGCAGTGAGCTGTGATTGTGTCAGTGCACTCCAACCTGGTGACAGTGAGATCTTGAAAAAAAGAAAGAAGGCAGAAAGTAAAGAAGAAATGAGCATGGTGGGCATGGGGACAGATGGCAATGTTAAATAGAATGGTCAGGGGTGGCCTTCTAAGTGAAAATTGAGCAAAGAGTTGAAGGAGGGGAAGGAGCCGGCCAAGGTGCTGAGGGAAGAGGATTGTAGGCAGAAACAACAGAATAAAGTGAGGTGTATCTGAGGCTCTGGAAGGAGGCCAGTGGAGCAGAAGGAGAGAGGGAGAGAATTAGGGAAGAGGGCCAGGGAGTTGCTGGGTGGGGATCAGTACAGATCACGTAAGCCCTGGGAGGTTATTGCTGGGGCTTTGGCTTTGACTCTGACTCAGATGGGAACTGCAGGAGGGTTCTAAGCAGAGAGGCAACATGATCTGTCTCCCGGTTTAAAAGCATTCTCTGGCTGCTGAGTTGAGAAAGACTGTGGGAAGATTTGGGTAGAAGCATGGTGGCCAAGTTACGGCAACATCCAGGTGGGAGATGATTTTGGTCCTGACCAGGGTCATGGTGGTGTTGAGAGATGGTCAGAGGGACGAAGTAGGGGAGGAGGCCAGGGAGTTGCTGGGTGGGGATCTTTAGTATGTGTTGAAGACAGTCAACAGGATTTCCTGACAGACTGGATATGGGGTGTGAGAGAAGGCAGAGGTCAAGGTTGAGTTTGATTCTTACTGAAATTATTAAGTAATTTAAAAAAACACTACTGCCTTTCCCAATCCTAGCAAGTATGGGATGCTAGATTAAAGAAATCTCTTCAAGTTCATTGCAGT
>NW_012099211.1:162448-164876 GCF_000951045.1 Mandrillus leucophaeus
AATAAAGTTAAAAAATGTAAAGGTATCCTAGACCTTAAAAGATTGAGAACTTCTAGTTTAGAAATATTCAGAGTAAGCCACATACAATTTGCTACTTGAACTATTTTTTTTCTTTGTTTTTTATTTTAGGAAATGAGATCTCACCCTGTCACCCAGGGTGGAGTATAGTGGTGCTATCACAGCTCACTGCAGTCTTGAACTCCCGGGCTAAGGATCCTCCTGCCTGAGCCTCCGGAGTAGCTGGGACTATAGGTATACGTGACGACACTTGGCTAATTTTTAAATTGTTTTGTGGACATGGGGTCTCACTTTGTTGGCCTGGCTGGTGTCAAACTCCTGGCCTCAAGTAACCCTTTCACCCCTGCCTCCCATCCTAGACGTATGAGCTGCCACAACAAGCACTTGTTCAATTTTCTAAAAAAATAAAACTTTTCTAAAGTAGGCTGTAGGATGATGGCAGGAAGATAAAAATAGAAAAACAGAAGAATAAGTTCAAATGACTTACACATATTCTTTTGACAGCAAGAAGAACTTTTAGTATATACATTCCTTACAAACATAAGGCAAATAAACAGTGTTGTATAGTAATGTCAACACACACTATACAATAGTCCCACTTTGCTGATATGAGTTATGGAAATTTTGTGGTTTACTTGAGTATCGCTATCAGTATTTTGCCTCTCTGATCATTTTTATGAACTTCGTCATCTGTCAACTTCTCTCCAAGGTATGTCATATCGTGACATACTGCTGCTGCACGAACATGGCCAGTGTCTTCCTCTTAAACATGTTGAATGCTTTCTTAATTTCTTTTACCTTCTGTCTCTGTGTTTTGCATTTTTCTTACCTTTATTGTCAGAAACTCCAGAAAGTCAATCATACTAATTTATCGCCATTTGCTTTATTAATTTATACTTTGCTTATATGGAATTTTGCCCAACAGGCCTCATTACAATTTCTAACCTGTTTGTTTTATTTTGTTTTTTTCTGAGACAGAGTCTCGTTCTGTTGTCCAGTCTGGAATGTAGTAGTGCTATCACAGTTGACGGCAGCCTCAACCTCCCAGGCTCAAGCAATCCTCCCTTTTCAGCCTCCCACGTGGCTGAGACTATAGGTGCTTGCCTCTATGCCCAACTAATATTTGGAATTTTCCTATACGTGGGTTCCAGAGGGGTGACAGCGAAACGTGAGTAAGCATGGATTTTGGTATATGCAGAGATGGGGGGCTGGAACTAATTCTGTCTGTATACCAAGGGACGACTGTATATGTTTTTACAATTATGCTGTAGGACACATACTGTTGCATAGCCTTGAAATTAAGAATTTTTAACTGAGTGGAATAATAATAATATTGATAAAAGTAGCAGCTGGCCAGGTGTGGTGGCTTACACCAGTAATCACAACACTTTGGGAGGCTGAGGCAGGAGGATGGCTTGAGGCCAAGAGTTTGAGACAGGCTTTGGAAACAAAGGGAGTCACCATCCCTACAGAAAAATACATGAATTAGCCTAGTGTGGTGGCATGTTCGTGCAGTCACAGCTACTTGGGAGGCTGAGGTGGGAGGATCGCTTGAGCCCAGGGAGGCTGAGACTGCAGTGAGTCATGATCAGGCCTCTGCACTCTAGCCTAGGTGACAGAGCGAGACACTGTCTCAAAACAACAAAAAAGTAGCAGCTAACATCAACTGACCTTTTACCAGTTGCCTGTTAATACCGTAGTTTAATTTCTTATAACTGTTTCTTATTTCACTTAACCACTCTGTCTTCAGTTACTCCCAGATTTTCACTGTATTTGTGCAGATGACCTTTTGTTTAGATTGAATTGTCTTCCCAAGGTATTTGCAGAAGATTACTGTGAGTCATGGTGAATGGACATTCTCATTACCCTTGATGTAAATTGACAAGGTTTTGGGTGCCTCCCAGCTATAATCTCAGCACTTTGGGAGGCTAAGACAGGAGGATTGCTTGATGCCAAGAGTTGGAGGAGGCAGTTTGGCAGTATGGTGAGACCCTGTCTCTATTATTTTAAAAAATTGTCAAGCTTTACCCTGGAAGGCTTATATACAATTTAAACACCCCTCATAGTATAAGAAAGTGCCCATTTCACTGCATCTTTGCCAGCACAGGGTATTATAATTTAATGTCATTTTTTGTTTATTTTAAATTGGTGAAAGACCTCATATTAACTTGTCACATTTCTACATCGTTCCTTAGCTTATTAGCTCTCTTTCTTTTGTATCTGTAAATGGTTGTTGTTGTTGTTGTTTTGTTCTTTGAGACAGGGTCTTGCTCTGTCACCCAGGCTTGACTGTAGTGGCATAATCATGACTTACTGCAGCCTTGATCTCCCAGGCTCAAACTTCAGCTTCCTGAGTAGCTGAGACTACAAGTGTGCACCACCACTCCCAGCTAATTTTTTTCTTTTTTTG
>NW_012099211.1:166156-171121 GCF_000951045.1 Mandrillus leucophaeus
GCTGGAGTGCAGTGGCCAGATCTCAGCTCACTGCAAGCTCCGCCTCCCGGGTTTACGCCATTCTCCTGCCTCAGCCTCCCGAGTAGCTGGGACTGCAGGCGCCCGCCACCTCGCCCGGCTAGTTTTTTGTATTTTTTAGTAGAGACGGGGTTTCACGGGGTTATCCAGGATGGTCTGGATCTCCTGACCTCATGATCCGCCCGTCTCGGCCTCCCAAAGTGCTGGGATTACAGGCTTGAGCCACCGCGCTCGGCCACAATGGCCTCTTTAGACCCAACTCCTGCCTCCCAGTCTTCTCCTCAGGCCCAGAACTTTCTCAAGTCGACCTCACCAGACCCAGCTCCTGCCTCTCATTGCCCTCCCAAGGACCAGCTTTTGCCTCACGGCCACCTTCCAAGACCCAGCTCCTGTTTTACAGTGGCCTCATGGGGCCCATCTTCTGACTCCCGGCAGCCTATACAGGCCCAGCTCCTGCCTTACAGTGGCCTCTTTAGTCCCAGCTCCTGCGTCTCTGCAGGAGGCCCAAATGTCCTCAAGTCCAGGCCACAAAATCCAGGCCCAAAATGTCCGCAAGTCGGCCTCTCAAGGCCCCGCTCCTGCCTTTCGTTGGCCTCTCCAGGCCTAGCTGCTGCCCCCAGGTGACCTCTACAGGCTGTGCTTTTACTTCTGGCTGTGCCTGGAGGCCCAACTCCTGCCTCAGAACAACTTCTTTTGGTTCAGCTCCTGCCCAGTTCCTGGTGGCCTTTGAAGGCCCAAAAGTGCCTCAAGTCAAGCTTTCCAGGCCCACCCTCTGCCTCCCAGTAGCCTGGACAGGCCCAGCTCCTACATGACAATGGCCTCTCCAAGCCCAGCTTTTGCCTCACGGACATCTTCCCCAAACAAGCTCCAACCTGCCTCCCGGCCACCTTGACGGGCCCAGATCCTGTCTCATACTAACCTTGTTAGGCCCAGCTCATGCCTCATTGTGGCCTGTCCAGGCCCAGGGCCTGCCCCCCGACAGGCTGTTCGTGCCCAAAACTTCCTCAAGTCAGCCTCTCCAGTCACAGCTCCTGCCCAACATTGGCCTCTTTAGGCCTCTCCAGGCCCAGCTCCTGCATCCTGGCAGCTTCTCTAGACCAAGAACTTTCTCAGGTCTGCCATCCCAGGCCCAACTCCTGCCTCCCGTCAGCCTCTATAGGCTCAACCTCTGCCTCGCAGGAGACTTTCCTGGCCTCCTAGGCCAAGCTCCTGCCTTTCAGCAGCCTCTACAGGCCCAGCTCCTGCCTCTCAATGACCTCTCTAGAGCAAGCTCATGCCTCACAGTGGCCATTCTGGCTCAGCTTTTGCCTTTTGGCAGTATCTCCAGGCCCAGAACTTCCTCAAGTGGGCCTTTCCAGGCTCAGCTCTTCCTCTCGGCTGCATCTCCAGGCCCACCTCCTACCTCACAACAACCTCTTTCAGCTCAGCTCTTGCCCAGCTCCTAGCAGCCTTTATAGGCCCAAAGCTTTCTCACATCATGTTCTCCAGCACAACCTGCCTCCCAGCAGCTTAAATAGGTCCAGCTCCTGCATGACCATGGCCTCTCCAGGCTCAGCTCTTGCTTAACGGAGTTCATCCTTGACCAAGTTCCTGCCTGCCTCCCAGCAGGCTCGAAAGGCCCAGCTCCTGCCCCCTACAGTCTCTCCAGGCCAAAATCTTCCTCAAGTCAGCCTCTACAGGCTAGTCTCTTGCCTCACACTGGCCTCTCCAGCCCAGCTTCTGCATCTTGGCAGCCTCTCCAGGCCCAGCTCTTGCCTCATGGCAGCTGCCCCAGGCCAAGTTTCTGACTGCCTGCCAGCAGCCTCAACAGGCACAGCTCCTCCCTCACACTGGCCTGTTTAGGCCCAATTCATGACTGTCAGGCCCTATCCAGGCCCAGTGCCTGCCTTCTGACTGACTCTTGAAGCCCAAAACTTCCTCAAATCAGCCTTTTTAGGCCCACCTTCTGTCTACTGTCGGACTCTACAGGCCAGCCTCTGCCTCACAGTGGACCCTCCAGACCCAGATCATGTCTTACCGTGGCATCCTCAGGTGAAGATCCTGCCTTTCGGTAGCTTCTACAGGGCCACCTCCTGCCTTGCAATGGCCTTTTTAGGCCAAGCTCATGCCCCATGGCGACTTTTCCAGGCACAGATTTTGCCTTTTGCAGCCTGTCCAGGCCCAGAATGTCCTCAACTCGGCATCTCTGGGACGAGTTCATTCTCCCGGCTGCATCTACAGGCCCATTTCCTGCCTCAAAACAACTTCCTTTGGCCCAACTCCTGCCAAGCTGCTGGCAGCCTCTGTAGGCCACAGACTTCTTAAAGTAAAGCTTTCCAGGCCCACCTTCGGCCTCCCGGCAGCCTCAGCAATCAAACTATTCCCTCATGGCAGCTACCAAAAGCCAAGTTTCTCCCTGCCTCACGACATCCTCCAAAAACTGAGCATTTGCCTCACGGCAGCCTCCCCAGGCCACGAATCTGTCTGTCTCCCAGCAGTCTTGACAAGTCCAGCTGTTGCCTCGCAATGGCCCCTTTAGGCCCAGCTTATGCCAAAAGGGGGACTCTCCAGGCATAGCTCTTGCCTTCTGGCAGCCTCTGCAGGCCCCAGTTCTCCAAAAGTTGGTCTCTCCCAACCCAGCTCCTACCTCACGTCAGCCTACACGGGCCCAAACTCTACCATACAGTGGCCCTTCCAGGCCCACCACTTGCCTGATCATGGCCTCCTCAGGTGAATTTCCTGCCTCACAATGGCCTCTGTACGCCAAGCTCATGTCTCCCGGTGGCCTTTCCTAGTGTAACTTTTGCTTTTTGACGCATACTCTAGGCTAAAAACTTCCTCCATTCAGCCTGTCCAGGCCAAGATCTTCCTCCCAAAGGCCTCTGCAGGCCCAAATCGTCCTGAAGTCAGCCTCTGCAGGCCCAGATCCTGCCTCTCAGTGCTGTGTAGGTGAAGCTAATGCCTCACAGGAGGCGTTCCAGGCCAAGCGTTTGCTTTTGTACATCCTCTCCATGCCCTCAAATTACTCCAGTAGGTCTCTCCAGGCCCAGCTCTTCCTCCCAGCAGCCAAATTGTCCTCAATTCGGCCTCTCCAGGACCAACTCCTGCCTTCTGGAGGCTTCTGCAGGCTAAAATCGACCTCACGTCAGCCTCTCTAGGCCCGGCTCTTGCCTCTAAGTAGACTCTCCAGGTGCACAACTGCCTCAAGTCAGCCTCTCCAGGCCCAACTCCTGCCTCCCAGTGGCCTCTTTAGGACCAGCTCGTTCTACATAACGGATTTTCCAGGCCCGGTTTTTCCCTGTTGATGGCTTCCCGAGGCCCAGAACGTCCTCAAATCGGACTCTAAAGACCCATTTACTGCTGCATGGTGTTCTCTCCTGGCCCAAGTCTTCTTCCCGGATGTGTTTATATGCTCAATTCCAGCCAGACAACAACCTCTGTGGACGTACCTCCTGTCAAGCTCCTGATGGCCTATATAGACCGAAAACACCCTCAAGCCAAGCTCATCAGGCCAAATTCCGGCCACATGGGGGCCTCTGCAGGCCCAAACCAACCTAAAGTCGGCCTGTCCAGGACTAGCTACACCCTACCGACCACTTCTGCAGGCCCAGCCTCTGCCTCATGGCAGCCTCCACAGGCCAAGTTCTTCCCGGTGGCGGCATATACAGGCCCAACTCCTGCCTCACAAGAAACAACTTCTTTTGGCTCAGATCCTGCACACATCCTGCCAGCATCTGTAGCTAGACACTGTCTCCAATCAAGCTCTTTCGACCTCCGCAGTCCAGAGCTCCTCTTGCCATTCGGCAGCTGCGACAGGCCCCACTCCTGCCTCCCGGTGGCCTGTTTAGGCCCAGCTCATTCGTCACGGGGAACGGCCTTTCCAGGCCCAGTCTTTGCATTTTGGCGGCCTCTCTAGGCTCAGGACTTCCTCAGGCCAGCCTCCCCAGACCCAGTTGCGGCCTCCCGGCCTCCTGTCGAGGCCCAGCTCTTCCTGCTGCTGGCTGCGGCCACAGGCCCAACTCCTGCCTCACAGCAACCGCTTTGGACTCAGCTCCGGCCCAGCTCCTGCTCCGCGGCCTTTGTAGGCCCCCAACGTCCTGAAGCCAGGCTCTGCAGGCCCAGCTCGGGCCTCACGGTGGCCTCTCCGGGCTCAGCTCCTGCCCTCCGACGGCATCTCCAGGCCCCAGACTTCCCTCCTCCAGCCGGCTTCTCTAGGCCCAGCTCGGGCCTCCCGGCAGCCTCTGCAGGCCCAAGTGGTCCCGGAGTCGGCCTCTCCAGGCCCGGCTCCGGCCTCCCGGCGGCCTCTCCAGGCGCGAAACGTCCTCAGGTGGGCCCCTCCAGGGCCAGCTCCCGCCTCCCGTCGGCCTCCGCAGGCCCAGCCTCTGCCTGCCTGGTGGCGGCCACTCCAGGCCCAGCTCTTCCTCCCGGCTGCGGCCTCCACAGGCCCGACTCCTGCCTCGCAAGCAACAGCCTCTTTGGGCTCAGCTCCTGTCCAGCTCCTGCCAGCCTTTGTAGGCCCGGAACTTTGTCCCGTCAAGCTCTTCAGGCCCACCTCCTGCCTCCCGCTGGCCTACACAGCCCCAGCTCTGGCTTGAGAACAGCCTCTGCAGGCCCCGTTCCTGCCTCCCTGGGGCCTCTCCAGGCCCAGCTCTCGCCTCACGGCGCCTCCCCGGGGCCACATTCCTGCTTGGCTCCCGGCTGCCTCGACAGGCCCAGCTCCTCCCTCCGCGGTGGCCTGTTTAGGCCCGACTCATGCCTCTGGTGGCCTGCCTCGCAGGTGTCAGCTCCTGCCTCACACTGGCCTCTCTAGGCCGAGGTCCTCCCTCACACGGGCCCGTTGAGGCCCAGCTCGTGCCTCTGGTGGCCTCTCCAGGCCCAGCTCCTGCCTGTGGGCGGCCTCTCCAGGCCCAGCCTCTGCCTGACAGTGGGCCCTCCAGGCCCATCTCTTGCCAGGCCATGGCCCCCTCG
>NW_012099211.1:172366-174680 GCF_000951045.1 Mandrillus leucophaeus
AAGCTCTTTCGGCCCACCTCCTGCCTCCCGGTGGCCTGCACGGACCCAGCTCTGGCTTGGGAACAGCCTCTGCAGGCCCACTCTTGCCTCTCCGCGGCCTCTCCAGGTGCCCAACGTCCTCAAGTCAGCCTCTCCAGGGCCAGCTCCTCCTGCCTCCCAATCACCTCTTTAGTACCATCCCAGCTCACGCCTCTCGGTGGCCTCCTCAGACCTCTGCTTTTGACTTTCGGCAGCCTCTTCAGGCCCAGAACTTGATCTCCAGTCAGCCTCTCCAGGCCCAGCCTCCTGCCTCCCGAAGGCCTATGCAGTTCCAGCCTCTGCCTCACAGCACACTCTCCACGCCCAGCTCTCGCCTCCCTGCCGCCTCACCAGTCCGGAACTCCTCCTGCCTTTCGGCAGCTGTGACAGGCCGAACTCCTCTCTGCCAGTGGCCTCTTCAGGGCCAGCTCATTCCTCATAGCAGCCTTTCCAGGCCCAGTTTTTTTCTTTTGTTGGCCTCTGTAGTTCCAGAAGTTCTTCACATCTTCCTCTGCCTGTCTAGATGCTTCCTCCCTGTGTCCACTTCTTTCCCGTCTCTTTCTGTATTGTGCATCTGTAGTTTCTGCTTTTGCCTCGGAACAACGTCTTTATACTCAGCTCCTATCCAGCTCCTCACCTTTGTAGGCCCATATCTTTCTCAAGTGTAGCCCTCTAGTTTCACTGCCTTCCTGGTGGCTGCCTTAGCAGGTCCAGCTTTTGTCTGACAATTGCTTCTCTAGGCTCCCTCAACCCACCCAGCTCTTGCCTCACACTCGCCTCTCTAGGCCCAGCTCCTGCCTCTCACTCTCCTCACCTGGCCCATCTCTTTTTTCACGTCTGCCTCCCAAGTCCCAGATTCTGTCTCACTGTCTTCTCAGTTATACCAGCTCCTTTCTAATGATGGCCTTTTCTGGCCCATGTTTGTTCTTGTAGTGTCCACTTGAAACCATCTTCTGCCTCAACGTGGCCTCTTCTGGCTTTGCTCTTGCCTCACAGTCACCTTCTGCGGATCCAGATTTTTAGTCTTTGATGGTCAATAGCATCAAGGAGCCTAAAGCTTCCCTGGACTCTTATTTGTTGGTAACTGCACAGTAGAATGCCTTAGCGAAACAGCTGTCTCTTCTTTTAACCTTGACAATGGATTTCTGACAAATTTATAATAAATTGCATGGTTTTATAGTGATTTTCTTTTTATTTAGTGTCTCGTTTTTCTTGTCTTCTTTGGGTGGGAATGGGAATGAGCCTCTGCTTGGGCCCTTTTTCTTTGCTCCGGACATGGAACCTTCTCACTTCATGTCTTTATGTTTATATTTTTTATAGTTATCTTTTTTTCTTTTGTTAGGATCTTGCTGTGTCAGCCAGGCTGGAGTGTAGTCGTGTGATCATGGCTTACTGTAGCCTTGGCCTTTTTCCCTGAAGTGATTCTCCCAACTGAGCATCTTGAGTTGCTGATACTACAGGCACATGCCACCATGCCTGGCTAATTTCTAGTTTTTTTCTGAGAGGTTGGTTCTCACTGTGTTGTCCAGGCTGTTCCCAGACTTGGACACAAGCAGTCCTTTTGCCTGAGCCTCCCAAAGTGCTGAGATTACAAGCATGAACCACCTTGCCTGGGCTGCTGTTTGCTTATCATGAGCTATTATGAGTTTACTTTGTGATTAACATATTATTTCTATATAGATATATGTAAATATAGATATTTAAAAATTCTCATGGATACCAATTTTTTCCCTTTTTTTGAGGCAAGGTACCACTTTGTAATTCAGGATGGAGTGCAGTGGTATGACCCTGGCTCACCGCAACCTCTTCTTTCTTGGCTTAAGTGATCCTCTCACCTCAGCCTGCTGTGTAGCTGGGACCCCAGGTATGAGCTGCCATGCCCAAGTAATTTTTATGTTTCTTATAGAAAGGGGGTCTCACCATGTTTCCCTGGCTGGTTTCAAACTCCTGGGCTCAAGTGATCATCCCAGCTCTGCCTCTTGCAGTGCTGGGATTACAGGTGGGAGCCACCACACCTGTCCTATCATTTTCTTTTCATAGATCATTATGAATTCACTTTATGCCAGTACGGTGGCTCATGCCTGTAATCCAGGCACTTTAGGAGGACGAGGTGGGTGGATTACAAGATCAGGAGTTCAAGACCAACCTGTCCAAGATGGTGAAACCCCGTCTCTACTAAAAATACAAAAATTAGTCAGATGTGTTTGCAAGTGCCTGTAATCCCAGCTACTCCGGAGAGTGAGGCAGGAGAATTGCTTGAACCTGGGAGGCAGAGGTGGCAGTGAGCTGAGATCAC
>NW_012099211.1:174848-176354 GCF_000951045.1 Mandrillus leucophaeus
CATACACACATATATATTGTGAAAGAGATATTTGAATACCTAGAAATTGATAAGCTTCTTCCAGGTTTTGAAACCACCCTTAGCACAAACACGAAAGAAGTACAAACTGTCATTATTAGTGACCATGTACCAAGATGACCATGAGTCAACAGTACTTTGCACCTCAACCATCTTCCAACAGAGCATCTCAAAGGGCTGGATATATCTGAACATCACACACTTTCACATAGGCTAGGATGGTTTGTAATTAATTACTCCTGTTAAGACCTCATTGTAGTCTTTGTCAGGGTGAAATCAAATTATTTCTCAAATCATAGAGATACTGAATAACAGCTTTGGTCAGGAAATAGATACTGCATTTGGTTTGTCATGACAAGTTCCTGGCCTACACAGATGGAATATAGCAGAAACGTGTGTGTGTGTGTGTGTGTGTGAACATTCTTGTGCACAAATGTTGGGGAGGAAATGGGGGGTTGAATTTGATAAAACCAGCAGGGGGCAGGCTGCTGAAAAGGGGGCAATTGTTTTGGCAGCAGCTGTGTATCTCTAGAGTTAACAAATGCTTGTAATCCACAGTTTTGTCTCTTGGAAAATAAAGATGATAATTCTCGCCTTGATATGTGGACTAGGTGATCCGCTATATGCAAAATATCTAGTGCTGAATTAATACTACTTTCTGTAGCTCATTCTTAATCACTGCTTAATTTTAAGAAGTTTAGAATGACTACTGCTGTTGTAAAAAATATCTGTAATTATTATATAAAATCTAAGTCCTGTAGAAAAGTACAAAGCAGGCCAGGTCCTATAGCTCACACCTGTAATTCCAGCCCGTTGGGAAGTCAGGGTAGAAGGATTGCTCAAGTCTAGGAGTATGAGACCAGCGTGAGAAACATAGCAAGATCCCATCTCTATAAAAAATTAAAAACCAGTTATGGTAATGCACACCTGTAGTCCCAGCAACTCAGGAGACTGAGGCAGGTGGATCACTAGAACCTAGGAGTTTGAGACTGCAACCTGGGTAACAGAGCGAGACCCTGTCAGGGAGAGGGAGTGGAGGAGAGAGAAGAGAGAGGAAAACAAGAAAAGTACAAAGAAGCAAGTAATAAATCATAAAATTTTCAACCACCAAAAAATAATTCTTAACATTACATGATATGGCCAGGCCTGATAGCTCATGCCTGGCTGAGATACGAGAATTGCTTGAGCCTCGGAGGCAGAGGTTGCAGTGAGCCAAGATCACATCATTCCACTCCAGCCTGTGCAACAGAGAGAGACTCTGTCTTGGGGAAAAAAAAAAAAAAAGTGATAATTCATACCTCTTTTTATGCAAATAGGTAGTTAGGTAAGTAGATATATTAATGGATTAAAAATAATTTTACCGGCCGGGCTCGGTGGCTCACGCCTGTAATCCCAGCACTTTGGGAGGCCGAGGCAGGCGGATCACAAGGTAAGGAGATCGAGACCACGGTGAAACCCCATCTCTACTGAAAATACAAAAAATTAGCC
>NW_012099211.1:176903-180446 GCF_000951045.1 Mandrillus leucophaeus
GCTGTATTTTTGGAATTGATGCATGTTTGAGAGTTTCTGTTTAATGCGTTTATACTTGAATAACCCTTCTATTATTATTATTATTATTATTATTATTATTGAGAAAGAGTCGCTCTGTCGCCCAGGCTGGAGCGCAGTGGTGTGATCTCGGCTCACTGCAACTTCCACCTCCCGGATTCAAGTGATTCTCCTGCCTCAGCCTCCTGAGTAGCTGGGATTATAGGTGCACGTTACCACACCCGGCTAATTTTTGTATTTTTAGTGGAGATGCAGTTTCACCATCTTGGGCAGGCTGGTCTCGAACTCCTGACCTCAGGTGATCCGCCTGCCTCATCCTCCCGAAGTGCTGGGTTTACAGGCATGAACCACCGCGCCTAGCCTGGGAGAATATTTTTGATTCATTTTCCTTTTCTTCAGTTCTTCCTTTAAGTTCTGACTTTATGGTCATCTAGCTCTAGCTGGGGTTATGGGAAGCTCTGAGGCTGGCTAGAAGTTCTTCTCACATGTACTTATGTTTTCCTGCCCAAAGACCAGTGGAGTACTTTCTTTATCATTGAAGTTCAATAGCTTAGCCAGGGTTGGCTCATGACAGGCTAGTCATTCTGTATTAGTTTTTCCAGGTATACAGTGTGCCCTTTGACTACTGACTATGTACTTCTCTATCACTCCATGCAATCTTTCTTTCCCTCCCTCCCTTTGTTTCTTCCTTCCTTCGTTCCTTTTCTCTTTCTTTTCTTTTCTTCTTTTCTTTTCCTCTTTCTTTCTTTCTTTCTTTCTTCTTTCTTTCTTTTTTTCTTTCTTTCTTTCTTTCTTTTCTTTCTTTCTTTCTTTCTTTCTTTTTTTCTTTCTTTCTTTCTTTCTTTTCTTTCTTTCTTTCTTTCTTTCTTTCTTTCTTTCTTTCTTTCTTTCTTTCTTTTTCTTTCTCTCTTTTCTTTCAACTTCCTTCCTTCCTTCCTTCCCTTCTTTCATTTTTTTTCTCTCAACGGGGAAAAAAGTCTAATAATCTGATTTTAAAGTGGGCAAAAGATCAGAATAGACATTTCTCAAAAGACATACAAATGACAAATGGTATATGAAAATGTGTCAACATCATTGATCATCAGAGAAACAGAAATCAAAACTACAATGAGCTATCATCCCACCCCAGTTAAAATGGCTTATATCCAAAAGACAGGCAATAACAAATGCTATTGAGGATGTGGAGAAAAGGGAACCCTGGTACACTGTTGGTGGGAATGTAAGTTAGTACAACCACTATGAAGAACGGTTTGAAGGGTCCTCAAAAAGCTAAAAATAGAGCTACTTTATGATCCAGTAATCCTACTGCTAGGTATATACCCCAAAGAAAGAAAATCAGTATATCAAAGAAATATCTGCATTTCTATATTTATTGCAACACTATTCACAATAACCAAGATTTGGAAGCAATCTAAGCGTCCATCAACAGGTGAATGGATAGAGAAAATGTGGTACATATACACAATGGAATATTATTCGGCCATGAGAAAGAATAGAATCCTGTTATTTGCAACATGGGTAGAACTGGAGATCATTATGTTAACTAAAATAAGCCAGACACAGGCAAATTTTGCATGTTCCTAGTCATTTGTGGGTGCTAAAAATTAAAGCAATTGAACTCATGAAGATAGAGAGCAGAATGATGGTTGCCAGAGGCTGGGAAGGGTAGTGGGCTGGAGGGGGTGCACAGGAATGATTAATGGGTACAAAAATACAGTTAGAATGAATAAGATGTAGTATTTGGTAGTATAACAGGGTGACTGTAGTAAACAATAGTTTATTGTGTATTTTAAAATAGCTAAAAGAGGCCAGACGTGGTGGCTTATGTTTGTAATCCCAGCACTTTGGGAGGTCGAGGCGGGTGGATCACCTGAGGTCAGCAGTTCAAGACCAGCCTGACCAACATGGCAAAACCCCGTCTCTACTAAAAATACAAAAATTGGCCAGGTGTGATGGCATGCACCTGTAGTCCCAGCTACAAAGGAGGCTGAGGCAGGATAATTGCTTGAACCTGGGGGAGGGAGGTGGAGGTTGCAGTGAGCCGAGATCGTGCTACTGCACTCCAACTCAGGCGACAGAGATAGATTCCATTTCAAAAAAAAAAAAAAAAAGGCAATGAAAGCATAATTGGATTGTTTGTAAAACAAAGAAAGGACAAATGCTTAAGGTGATGGGTATCCCATTAACCCTCATGTGATTATTACACACTATATGCCTGTTTTGAAACATCTCTTGTACCCCATATATATATACACCTACTATGTAGCCACAAAAATTAAAAATAAAGCATTTTCTAAACTCCCTGTCTTGGCCAGATGTGGTGGCATCCACCTGTAATTCCAGTGTTTATTGAGGCCAGGATGGGAGGATCACTTGAGTCTGGGAGGTTGAGACCCACCTAGACAACACAGCAAGACTCCCGTCTCTAATAATAAAAAACTTAGCCAGGCATGGTGGGGCTCATGCCAGTAGTCCCAGCTACTTGGGAGACTGAGATGACAGGATCCCTTGAACCCAGGAGGTTGAGGCTGCAGAGAGCTATGATTGCCCCCACTGCACTCCAGCCTGGGTGACAGAGCGAGACCATGTCTCTTAAAAAAACAAACCAATCCTAGCATGATCTGACCCTGCCTGCCACCCTCTATTCTTTTCCTGTTGCTCATTGTGCAGCAGGCATCTGGGCTGCTTTTCTGCTCCTGTAAATACCAAATGGTTTCCCTCTTCAGGACCTTTGCACATGCTCTCCCCTTCCGGAAATGGGCTTCGCACATCTCCTGCTGAAGCTGGATTTTTCTCATGTTTCACACCTCAGCTCACAAATCACCTTGGCAGAGAAATCCTCCCTCATCCTGTGGAGGGGGAATCATCTTCCTCTTCATTGCCTTGTCCTGCCAGGTTCTCTCAAAACAGATATCACACTCAAAAATCAGCTTGTTATGTATTGAATTGCCTGTCTGTATGTCCTCCTCCCAAACTCACACCAAATCAGAACAGACACTCCCTGTGGTAAGAGTCCCATCTTATTCATTCTCAGAACCTAATATAGTACTTGGCACATAGTAGGCACACAATAAATGCCATTAGAATGAATAAGTATCAAGGGGCCAGGTGCAGTGGCTCACGCCTGTAATCCCAACAATTTGGGAGGCCGAGGCAGGTGGATCACCTTGGGTTAGGAGTTTGAGACCAGCCTGGCCAACATGGTGAAACCTCATCTCTGCTAAAAATACAAAAATTAGCTGGGCATGGTGGTGCACACCTGTAATCCCAGCTACATGGGAGGCTGAGGCAGGAGAACCACTTGAATCTGGGAGGCAGAGGTTGCAGTGAGCCAAGGTTCACTACATTCCAGCCTGGGTGACAGAGTGAGACTCCATCTTAAAAATAAAGGCCAGGCACGGTGGCTCATGCCTGTAATCTCAGCACTTTGGGAGGTCGAGGCAGGTGGATCATGAGGTCAGGAGATCGAGACCATCCTGGCTAACATGGTGAAACCCCGTCTCTACTAAAAAAAAATACAAAAAA
>NW_012099211.1:181991-192024 GCF_000951045.1 Mandrillus leucophaeus
AAACACTAAAAAGAACATTCCAGCTGCTTGTCAAGAGACTGGACATGGAGGGGCAATAGTGGGAGCAGGATATCTGGTGAGGAGCTGCCACATCAACATCTTTTGATTACTCCAGGCCACGTTTTGAGCGGGGCCTCCGATAGAATGTGGCCCAGCCTCACATGCCTTAATTCTGACACTCAGTGACAGTAGAGGCCCTGTGAGGTCACGCTGTGGAGGCTTCTTGGGAAAGTGTTGGCTCTTCAAAATCAACATCTTGGTTCATTCATCTGATGTTGGAGACAATGACTTGTCTCTCTTCATATGTCTGATCAAGACAGTTAAAAACAGAGTGGAGTGTTTCTTTGTCCAGGAGCTTGGGCTGCTCTGGAGTTTGCACAAACACAAATAATCATCACAGGCTCTCAGGCCACGTGTCTTGGGCAGTGGATGTCTACAGAGTGGAATTTCCCAAACACCTCTTAAAAAAAAAAAAAAAGAGACAGGGTCTCACTATGTTGCCCAGGCTGGTCTCGAACTCCTGGCCTCAAGAGATCCTCCTGCCTCAGCCTCCCCAGGTGCTGGGATTACAGGTATGAGCCACTGAGCCTGGCCCTTTGTTGTTTATAGACAGGGTCTTGCTCTGTCATGCAGGCTGGAGTGCAGTAGCATGATTACAGCTCACTGCAGCTTCAAATTTCTGGGCTCAAGTGATCCTCCTGCCTCAGCCTCCTAAGAATCTGGGACCACAGGCATTCACCACCACACACAGCTAAGTAAAAAAAAAAAATTTTTTCCAGAGACAAGGTCTCACTATATTGACCAGGCTAGTCTTGAACTCCTGATCTAAAGCCATCCTCCTGCCTCCGCCTCCCTCCCACCTTAAACACCTCTTTTCCCAGGTTTGAAAATAAAATCCACTCTTTGAGAAGGAGGAAGGAATGAGTAAGAGAGAAAGCCAAGAAGCCAACCAGTCTTACCTGGATAAACACTATATCACTTGTATTGGTTTTACTTCAGTGATACAGCTAATTAAGGGTTTTTTTGGTTTGTTTATTTATTTTTTTTTTTTTAAGTTCCTACTTGGCGTATGAATAGTTTTTCCCTTGGTAAATTTGAGTCTCAAGTGTCTATTCTGTGATTGAATGAAGAAAATCTTTTACACATGGGAAACCATTATTAAATGATTGTGTTATAGAAACGGGTGGATGGGGGCGGGTGCGGTGGCTCATGCCTGTAATCCCAGCACTTTGGGAGGCGGAGGCGGGCGGATTACCTGAGGTCAGGAGACCGAGACCATCCTGGCCAACACAGTGAAACCCCTTCTCTACTAAAAAAGAAGACAAGTTCTCAGGGTGTGGTTGCGGGCGCCTGTAGTCCCAGCTACTTGGGAGGCTGAGGCAGGAGAAGGGTGTGAAACCGGGAGGCAGAGCTTGCAGTGAGCCAAGATCACGCCACTGCACTCCAGCTTGGGTGACAGAGCGAGACTCCGTCTCAAAAAGAAAAAAAAAGAAAAAGAAAATCAAGTGCACAAAATAGTTGCTGTGTTTTACAACATGTTGGATTACTACCTCCCCCATATCTTAAAAAAAAAGTACAATCTATTTACTACCCCTGTGAGATAACTTTTAGAATTAGAATAGAACTTCCCAGCACTTTGGGAAGCTGAGGTGGGTGGATCACTTGAGTTCAGGAGTTTGAGACCAGCCTGGCCAACATGGTGAAACCCCCTCACTACTAAAAATGCAAAAAATTAGTTGGGTGTGGTGGTGGGTGCCTGTAATCCCAGCTACTCAGGAGCCTGAGGCAGGAGAATCGCTTGAACCCAGGAGACGGAGGTTGCAGTGAGCCAAGATCACACCACTACACTCTAGCCTGGGCAATGAGAACGAAACTCCGTCTTAAAAAAAAAAAATAGCCAGGTATGGTGGCAGGCACCTGTAATCCCAGCTACTCAGGAGGCTGAGGCAGGAAAATCATTTGAACACAGGAGGCGGAGGCCACAGTTAGCTGAGATTGTGCCATTGGACCCCAGCCTGGGCAACCAGACAAAACGCCGTCTCAACAACAACAGCAACAAAAAACCTAAAAGTATTTACTGCTCCTTGCTTTGTCTGAGATTCAGAGATTAAGTGACTTGCCTAAGATAACACAGGTAGTAGCAAACTGAGACTTGACACCTGGCTTTCAGAGTACTTATTTAGAGTCCCCTTTGCACCCCCATTTTAAAAATTAAATTCTTGGCTGGGCACGGTGGCTCACGCCTGTAATCTCAGCACTTTGAGAGGCCGAGGCCGGCGGATCACGAGGTTGGGAGATCACGACCATCCTAGCTAACATGGTGAAACCCCCTCTCTACTAAAAATACAAAAAAAGTCAGGTGTGGTGGCATGTGCCTGTAGTCCCAGCTACTCAGGAGGCTGAGGCAGGAGAATCGCTTGAAACTGGGAGGCAGAGGCTGCTGTGAGCCGAGATTGCGCCACTGCACTCTGGCCTAGGTGACAGAGTAAGACTCCATGTCAAAAAACAAAAATTTAAATTCTTGTCTAGATAATGCATTTGCTGCTTCAGGTTTGAAAGATACAGTGAAAAGTCTCCTTCATATCCCTTCCACCAAACAGACAGTTCTCCCTCTCAGTAGACCGCTTTGAAACTTTTCAGAGCCATTTGACACATAGGCAAACATCCATATGACCATATGATTCCTTCCTTTTTTTAACATGGGAGTATCACATATATGTCCTGATTGATAGTCTGCTTTTTGCTTGGCATTTGTTCCATTACTCCCATACTTTAAATGCTTGTATTCATATTTAGTAAAATGTTAATAACTTCTAGTACTAGTTTGTTCTAGTAATTTTGACTAACCAAGATGAATTTCAGAAATAAAATTCTTAACATTATCATTGTTTCTTGGTATGGAAATTTCAGAAGCAGGTTGAACTGAAAAAAGTCCAAGAGGAATAGAGAAATGTCACAAGGAATTGAATCTGGACTGTAGTAGAGATAAATGTTAATACTTACAGATAATGCTTACTATGTGCTAGACAGTGTTCTAAATGTTTTACATATATTTTTGAAGTCTCACAACAGTCCCATGAGACAGGTAGCCTTTATCACCATTTTATGAGAAAACTGAGCCACGCAGACTAACACTTGATCCGGGTAGTAAGTACAGTGGCAGAGGCCTGATTCTAACCCAGGCAGTCCAGCTTAAGAGTCCAAGCTCTTTACCGCTACTCTTTCTGTCTTCCTTTCTTCTCTTCTTTTTTCTTTCTTTCTTTCTTTCTCTCCCTCCCTCCTTTCTTTCTTCCTTTCCTTTCCTCCCTTTCTTTTCTTTTCCTTCTTTTCTTTTCTTTCTCCTTCCTTCCCTTTTTCCCTTTCTTTCTTTCTTTTCTTTTCTCTTTTCTTTTCTTTCTTTCATTTTTTGAACTATTGTTGTCTCAACTATAGTGAGACTAGTCTCACTCTGTCTCCCCAGGCTGAGTGCAGTGGTACAATCATGGCTCACTGCAGCCTCAACCTCCCTGGGTCAAGTGATCCTCCCACCTCAGCTTCCTGAGTAGCTGGGTCTACAGGTGCACACTTCACCATGCCTGGCTAACTTTTTCTATTTTTCATAGTGACGAGGTCTCACTTTGTTGCCTGGGCTGGTCTCAAACTCCTGGCCTCAAGCAATCCTCCCACCTTCGCCTCCCAAAGTGCTGAGATTATAGGTGTGAGCCACCACGCCCAGCCTTTTACCACTACTTTAAATTCCATTTAGATCTAATATTGATAGAATGATAACCATATCAACCAGATTTTAAAAATATGCAAACAATGGTGCCATTTTTTATGTGTGTATGACAAAAATATATAGAGTTTGTATTATAGCTTTTACCTGTTTACACTCTTGGGAAAGAGGGAAATTACTGTGAAGTTATTGGTATTCGAGAAGTAAGTTCCTGGAGTGTTTGCCTTCTAAACATGAAGGTGTGAGAACATGGTTTGTCACACCCAATTAGCCAACAGATAGGCAGTGGAGTGAGCTATCCAGAGACTTAGCAGATTAGCCTAGGAAGGAAGAAGAAAGGGCATCTGGGCACCTGGAGGGAGGGGGAGGGAAAATTGTTTGTATCTGTCTGAGGTTAGGGTAGCTCTTTCTTAGGGAGGCCTTTTCATGTGGACCTGCTGCATATAGAGATGGGAGAATTGGGCCTGAGAATTGTCACCACACAGATCTGAGAATTTAAGAGGAGTTTATTTCCTCGATCGTTAGAAAGAACTTGAAAGGGTAGCAAACTGTGGTCATTTGAGAAGAATAGCAAGTGGTCTATTTGAATGTAACATACTCAACCAGGTTGGGAAAGAACCAGAATCTAGAGCTTGGGCATAAAAAGTGCAAAACCAGGCATTCTTGTAAACCATATACTCTTGTAAACATTGATAAGACACAGCACTGAGTCCTGGGCTTTTCTTCTATAAAGCACTTGTACAAGCTGAGGATCTGAAAATTCAAAATCTGTGATGCCCCAGTGAGCATTTCTGTTGAGTGTCATATTGGAACTCAAAGTTTTGGATTTTGGAACATTTCGGATTTTGGACTTTCAGATTTGGGATGCTCAACTGGTATATAATGCACATATTCCCAAATCTGAAAAATCCCAGAACCAAAGTATTTCTGCTTCAAAGCATTTCAGGTAAAGAATACTCAACCTGTACTACATTGTACTAGACTTGCATTAGATTACCAGTTTTCAAAATTTGTACCTCAGAATCCTTGTTCTGTGTCAATGAAACAGTGATGTCATACACCTTTGGTTCACATTTTAATGTTTTAAACTTTAAAATATTGTATATAAATGTTTATACACACTCAAATGCATCTCATGCTAAATTTTAATATATTAGAGACAACTGATTTGTACCACCCAGTTATCTCAAGAGAGTTATACTGAGTGAAAATAAGTGAGAACCCTAAAAGGTTACATACTGTATGATTGCATTTATGTAACATTATTGAAATAACAATCTTGCAGAGATGGAGAACAGATTTAGTGGTTGCTAGGAGTTAGGGATGGGAGGTTAGGGGTGGTGTGGTTATAAAGTGGTAGTATAAGGGAGCTGTGTAGGGATGGAATAGTTCTGTATCTCAGATGTGATTATACAAAGCTGCAAATGTGATGAAATTTCATATAACCACACACACACACATACTGCATACAAATCCTAGCATATTCAAGTCCCCCTTTGCTTACAAAACTGGTGAAACCTGAATAAACTTGGGATTATACCAAGGTCAATTTCGTGATGGTGACAATGTATTAAAGTTACATAAATAACATTGGAGGAATTTGGGCGAGGGTACTTGGAACTTCCCTGTGTACTTTTTTGCAAATTCCTGTGATTTATAATTACAGTGATTTTAAAATTAAAAGTTGGCCAGGTGCAGTGCCTCACACCTGTAATCCCAGCACTTTGGGAGGCCAAGGTGGGTGGATCACCTGAGGTCAGGAGTTCGAGACCAACCTGGCCAACATGGTGAACCCCCAACTCTATCAAAAATACAAAAATTAGCTGGGCGTGGCGGTGGGTGCCTGTAGTCTCAATTACCTGGGAGGCTGAGGCATGAGAATCACTTGAACCTGGGTGGCAGAGGTTACAGTAAGCTGAGATCATGCCACTGAACTCCAGCCTGGGCGACAGAGTAAAACTCCGTCAAAAAAAAAAAAAAGCAATGCATTTAGAATATTTGACAGAAAATAGAAAATAAGCGAAAGGAAGAAAGTGTAAATTATCTATAATGCTCACACCCAGCACAACAGTCCTTGGAATAGAGTATCTCACTTTGCGTATAGACTTGAAACTTTTAAAATGCTATTTTATTTTTTAATTACAAATTTCTCTTTTCTTTTTTTTCCTCCTCAGAAAGGATAAAAATGTTATTGATCACTAAGACTGTAGCTGTTTGTTGATATTTTGAAATTTTAGGCTAGTACTTGTTTGTTGATGTAACATTATATAAGCACACTCACTACTATTGGAACTAATTGTATTATGCAATAATGTGACTGCCTTATGCATATATCAAGATTAGTACATATTATAAAGTTGTTATTTTTTACCAAAAAGTTTATGACTACCAAGTATTCATTCCTTCATACTGTTAATTTAGAAATGTTCTACTTTTAAAACTTCTGGACAGATGTAATTAAATCCTCAGATAGCATTAACATACTATTTAAAAACACACAAAATCTGAGATGCCCCAGTGAGCATTTCCGTTGAGTGTCATATTGGAACTCAAAGTTTTGGATTTTGGAACATTTCGGATTTTACATTATCATTTGTAAAATATGCTTTATCATCTATTCATCTTTGTGAATCAGGTTTTTCTTGATACCATGCAATCAAAACAAAACAAATTTGCCCAATCATCCATAAGACTGCCCAATCATCCATGATTTAAAGTTTGTGTTCATCATATTGAATAATTTTATTGTTCTCGTTATACATTTGAGATTTTTTTGTTTTGTTTTGTTTTGTTTTGTTTTTAGACAGAGTCTCGCTCTGTCTCCCAGGCTGGAATACAGTGGCGCAGTCTTGGCTCACTGCAACCTCCACCTCCAGCTTCAAGCGATTCTCCTATCTCAGCCTTCCAAGTAGCTGGAACTACAGGCATGTGCCACCATGCCCGGCTAATTGTTTTTTGTGTGTGTATTTTTAATAGAGATGGGGTTTCACCATGTTGGTCAGGCTGATCTTGAACTCCTGACCTCAAATGATCCACCCACCTTGGCCTTCCATAGTGCTAAGATTACAGTGTGACCCACTGCACCTGGCCACATTTGAGCTTCAAGATACATTGATATAATAAAATACTGCTTTAATCTGTTTCTTTTTGAGACTGAGTTTTGCTCTTTCACGCAGACTGGAGTGCAGTGGCTGGATCTCGGCTCACTGCAACCGCTGCCTCCCCATTTCAAACGATTCTCCTGCCTCAGCCTCCCAAGTAGCTGGGATTACAGATGCCCGCCACCACGACCGGCTAATTTTTGTATTTTTAGTAGAGATGGGGTTTCACCATGTTGGCCAGGCTGGTCTCGAACTCCTGACCTTGTGATCTGCCCACCTCAGCCTCCCAAAGTGCTGGGATTTCAGGCGTGAGCCACCACGCCCTAATCTGTTTCTTATGTTATAGAGCCACATAAAATTTCATTTAGAAAAATGTTCTTGTTCTAAAATATTTAAAGCTCTTGGATTATGATTTATAAGTTTTATTTTGTAGTTAGCATCTCTAGGAAAATTTCAGGGACACTTGCTATCTTGTGATTATTGATCCTTTTAAAACCTCAATTGAATTTCAGAAGTAAAGTAGTACAAAATCTATGACAAAATAGGGAATTAAAGTAGACAGTATATTCAACTCCCCTGTGTTTAAAGAGTTTGATTAATTCTTGTACTTTTTGCTAATGGTTAAGGTCTGGGACTCTAGAGTCAACCTGAGTTGAAATCTTGGTTCCGTCACTTGATCTCTTGTCTCAGTTTCTTCCTCCATAAAATGAGGGTAATAATAGTGTTAACTCATAGGATTATTGTGAATATGAAGTGGGCCAGTACATGTAAACAGACCTGGTGCCTAGTATAAAGGTACTCATAAAACGATTATTATTTTAGAACATGGATGAGATCTTACTGTATGTTTAATATGTCTTTTCCTCACTTAACATACCACGGCTGAGCACGGTGGCCATAATCCCAGCACTGTGGGAGGCTGAGGCAGGTGGATCATCTGAGGTCAGGAGTTTGAGACCAGCTTGGCCAACATGGTGAAACCCTGTCTCTACTCAAAATACAAAAATTAGCCGGGCGTGGTGATGCACACCCATAGTTCCGGCTACTTGGGAAGCTGAGGCAGAAGAATTGCTTGAACTGGGGAGGTGGAGGTTGCAGTGAGCCAAGATCACGCCATTGTACTCCAGCCTGGGTGACGGAGTGAGACTCTGTCTCAAAAAAAAAAAAACCAAAAACCAAAAACATATCACGACTGTTTTCCCATGTTGTTAACAATTCCACTAGTAATGGAAGAGAATATTGAGGTCCCTGTGCCCTTACCAATATTGGGCATTCTCATTTTTTAGATATTTGCCAATATGATATATGAAAACTGTCATGTTATTGTTTTGATTTCCATTTTCCCCAAGCATGAGCAAGATTTAATGGTTTTCACATATTAAAAATTCATTTTTTAAATTTATAATCACCTTATTTGATAATGAGGTTTTCATGTTTTTATTAACTGCATTTCTTTTTCTGCCTGGATAAACCTTAGAATTTTTCACATTGATTTAGACAAATGCTAGTACCAAGGTTTTTTTTTTAACTCTATGACAATTTTAATGATTTTTCTTGGTAATTTTTGTCTGTAGATTCAAGTTCAGATGGGCATTTCCCATTCTGATATCATGTAAATATGTGCAATTTGTTAGTTTTGAGAAACGTGACTTCTTTAATCCCCTAGAATGTAGTATACTAGGTGTTACATGAGTCTACAGCATAATTTTTGTACAGGAAAAATTTCGCATTTCTTCTGGATATTGCCTGTTTATACCTTTGCCCATTTTTTCCCCTTCTGGGTTTTTTGTCTTTTCTTCTTACTGCTTTATAGGAGTTCTTTAGATATCACAATGGTTAATCTTTTGTTATACGTGTTACACATATTTTCTCCTCATTTGTTACTTGTCTTTTAATTTTGTTTATGGTGTCTTTATATAGAAATATTAACTTATGTGGTCAGATCTTTTACATAAAATAAATCTTCATTATTCAACCTGAAAATCTTTCACTTCTTTATAGCTTTTTTTTCTTGTTTAGCAAAATCTCTACCGTCCCAAGATTATCTTTTAAACATTTTTGTATATTTTATGTGAAAAATTTTTTCACACTGAACTCTTTAGGTTTGTATGGAATTTCCTTTTGTGTCTAGTGTAAGGGTAGGGATCTAAATCTTTTCTAAATGCATAGGCTTTTGCCTCTCTCAGTTCACTCACTTGTTCATATTTCAAATGCCACAAGGTTTTCCTGCATACATAAGGCCTTTTTCTGTATTCTCTGCTCTGTTCCAGTGACAGGTCTGTCTGTGTTTGTTCTATTACCTCCTCTGCCCCATGGCTTTTTATAGATGTTTGATATCTGGTAGGGCAAATATGCTCATTTTCAAATTTTTCTTAGCTATTCTTTTGAATTTACTGTTTCTGGTGAATTTTAGAATTATTCTGATGAGTTCTAAGACATATCCCATTGAGATTTTGATTAAAGTTGTGCTAAATTTATAGATGAATATGAGAAAGTCAGTTCTCACTGGCAGGTCTTTCCATCAAGGAGCATATTGTATCTGCTTATTCTGGAGTTGCCTCTCTGATAATGGTTTTAGCCTAGATGCTCATTGTGGCATTGTTTTGTTCTAAACACATGTGTTACAAAGATCGTATTGGAGTAAATTAGTTGAGGGAAAAGCTTCGTATCATCTATCCTTGTTTTTATTTCTCTTTTCACCTTTAATTTTGGTCTAAGGAGACTTTATGATATATGGTACATGTACACTCAGGCTCTTGTAATAATTGGCAGCATATTATGATCTATTTTTCTTATAGTCGTTAATTTAATAATTAAGGACCATTTAATCAAGTTGATAACTGTAATTAACTCTTATTGTTAGATATGAAGGATGTTTCCAGTTTCTGAGAGTACACATTAAGATAGTGCTTTTACTCTTGTTTTATTTGAAAAATGTTTCAGGTTTCAGGAGGGTTTTTTTTGAGGTAATATGAAATTTTGTGAAAATATCATACAATATTGCAGCATATAAATAAGAAAGTGCCTTTTGAGAAGGTGAGCATTTTGTTCTCCAAACTTTCAGTCACTGGAGTGCTTCCTTGTTACTTTTGCCATATGTTTGTATCATCTGTACTGTTAATTTATAACAGTTTTCTTAAAATTTACTAAAGAGGCCGGGCGCGGTGGCTCAAGCCTGTAATCCCAGCACTTTGGGAGGCCGAGGCGGGCGGATCAC
>NW_012099211.1:192239-196145 GCF_000951045.1 Mandrillus leucophaeus
TTTACTAAAGAAACCCAAAAATCCTTAGTGATAAGAGCTGTGAACTCATACATTGATATATATTACATAAATACATAACATTGATATTATGTACATTGCTGTATATTAAAGAAATATAATACTGATGTGAAATAAATAATAGTTTTTTCAAAAGGATGTATAGTTTATGACACACTGGCACAGTGAGTGGAAGTGTAGGTTCTGAAATCAAGGTTTGATGGTTTTCAATCCTAATTCTGCTATGTCCTCCGTCAGTGATACTAGATAATAAACTTAAGCCTCCGCTTCTGTTTTATTTGTTAAATGAGGTTAGTATGCCACCTGCCTTGTAAGGTTATTGCAAAATTAAACAGCAGGTATACAAGCAGTCAGCACAGCCTTAGCACATAGGTGTTCTACAAATACTAGCTATCATTCAATAGAATAATTTGTAAATACCTTTCATTTCCTTCAAAGTTGGTTCTCACACAAGCATCTCATTTTTAAAGTGTTTACATTGTATTTTTTTTTTTTTTTTTTGAGATAGTCTCACTCTGTCACCTAGGCTGGAGTGCAGTGGCACAATCTTGGCTCACTGCAAGCTCCGACTCCTGGGTTCACGCCATTCGCCTGCCTCAGCCTCCTGAGTAGCTGGAACTACAGGTGCCCGCCACCACACCCAGCTAATTTTTAAATATTTTTTTTATTAGAGACGGGGTTTCACCATGTTAGCCAGGACAGTCTCGATCTCCTGACCTCGTGATCCACCCTCCTCGGCCTCCCAAAGTGTTGGGATTACAGGCGTGAGTCACTGCACCCGGCCCATAGTATTCATTTTAAGAATGTGCTATGATTTACAAAACTTAGCCTTTTAAAACAATTTTTTTCTGTCATTTAAAACAAAGAAAAGCAACAAATAACAAGGTTGGTTCCTAATATGTGTTACTAGATTTCCCTCCAAAGGACCATACTAGTTTGCTGTACTGTCAGTTTACACTTTATCATTTAAATATTTGTTGGGAGGTGATAGTGGATTTAAAAATAAAAATTGTTTTTGTTTTAGTTAACACTTATTATTCGCCAGCCATTAAGGAACACATTGATTACCATTTATCCTTTCTTGTTGAATCTGTGCAATTTTCTGAGAGGTAGGTAAGCCCGCTCGTGTGTGTGTGTGTGATGCACTTTATGTGTGTGGTGCTAGAAATTGAGAGATTATGGTAATTTCTTACTCTGGTCAGGGATCCCTGGAATATCAGAATTGTCTCCAATCTGTAGCCACTCTTTTCAAGTCTACAGGGTCCCTAGGAGAAAGATTTGTTTGAAATATTTGCACTGACAAATGGAAAACAAAAGAACTCTACATTTTATTCTTAACTAGGACTTAGGCACCAAACTCCAGGGTAGAAGACTGGAATGAAGCCAGCTGGTTCACGCGGAAATGCTGTTTTTTTGGAATCTAGTTAAGCTTAACCTGTTTCAAACTAAAGCAGGCCATGAGATAAACCCTTTTCATCTCCCCAGTTCTCAAACACTGAGCTCTTTCCCACATTTCACTCCTTTCTGTCAGTTGCCCTGAGTCATGTAACCAAAGTGAGCCCGTTTGCCCTGGCTGACTGCTGATCTGGCCTTGGACACCTGCCCTGGCTTCTTCTGCCCAAGCTGTAGGTTTGGCCCTGGCTTTCCCTTACTGTGGGGGTATACAGGGTGCAGGTGCAGAGTAACAACCTTCTCAACCACTTCAGTCACATGGAAGAAGCAGAAAAAGTGAGCTCCCATTTGTGTGCTGACTTTTAACAGTGATGCTGCCCAGTAGTGCACAGACCCAATCAGTGTTCTCACATCTGCCTTCCTCCTTCCTGAGAATCAGGAGAAGGAAGAGCTTAGCCTTGATTTCTCATCACAGAAGACAGCACATAAAAACTCGCAGCCATTCTCAGAAGTACTGGTTTTCTGTTGGGTTGTTGCTTATGTCAAATCAGCCAGAAAGAGGTGAAGTAAAACCTGGCCTGCTGAGTAGTACACATAATCCATGTCCTCCCCTCTTAACTACGCATCAACCTGCAGAGGGTGACTTCTTACTCTTGAGATGCTCTTTCCTCTTGCTTAATGGTTCATGACAATTTTTCATTTTCCTACTACTACTCTCAGGTTTGTTTTTTTTTTACTGGCTTATTCTCCTGTATCTGGCCATTAAATATTGATGTTCCACCAATCAACCCTAAGCCCTTCTGTCATTCTTCTTTCCCTAAACAATCACTGCCATGTCCATAGCCTCACTCATGGGTGAATCCAACATATTTATCTCTACCCCAGCCTCTGCTGTTGAGTACTCCATCTGCTAATATCTAATTGCCTACTGGACGTCTCTACTTGGATGTCTCAAAAGTATTCTAAATGCAGCATTTCCAAGATTTATTTCATACTCTTCCTCCAAAAATGCTGTTTGCTATCTCAATGAAAGGCATCACCACCCAAGCAATTGTGCAAGTCAGAATCCTGGGACTAGTCCATGATTCTTTCTCTCTCCTCCTCTCCCCCACCAAATTCAATCAACCACCAGGTACCATTGATTGTTTTTAACCTTCTTTTATTGTGAACTATAACATACACACAGAAAAATCATTAAGCGGTGCATTTTTTTGTTGTTGTAATCCACAAAGCATAACCCTGTAACCAACATTCAGGTCATTAAATAGACCAATGCCAGCACTCCAGAAAGCCCTCCCTTAACTTCCCCCTAATCAACTATATGCATCCTCTTCTCAAAAGTTACCTCTGTCCTGACTTTTATGAGAATAATTTTCTCACTTTTCTAACATCGCACCCAAACTTGGTAGTTTAGTTTTGCTATTTGAACTTTACATAAATGGAACCATTTCGTTTGTTTTCTTTACTCAGCTGCTTTCACTCCGTGTCATTTTGTGAGATTCACCTGTGGGTTTTTTTTTCTGAGACAGAGTCTCACTCTGTTGCCCAGGCTGGAGTGCAGTGGTGTGATCTTGGCTCACTGCAAGCTCCGCCTCCTGGGTTCACACCATTCTCCTGCCTCAGCTTCCCAAGCAGCTGGGACCACAGGTGCCTGCCACCACGCCCGGCTAAGTTTTTGTATTTTTATTAGAGATGGGGTTTCACCATGTTAGCCAGGATGGTCTCGATCTCCTGACCTCGTGATCCGTCCGCCTCGGCCTCCCAAAGTGCTGAGATTAAGGCATGAGCCACTGCGCCCGGCCTCACCTGTGTTTTATAGAGCTGTAGTTTGTACATTAGTCACTCCTGAATAATACTCTATTATGAATATAACACAATGGATGTATTCACTCTCTTTTTTTTGGAGCCTGAGCTTGACTCTTGTGATCCAGGCTGGAGTGCAATGGTGTGATCTCGGCTCACTGCAAGCTCCGCCTCCCAGGTTTAAGCAATTCTTCTTCCTCATCTTTCCAAGTAGCTGTGACTACAGGTGGGCAACACCACATCCAGTTAATTACTGTATTTTTAGTAGAGACGGGGTTTCACTATGTTGGCCAGGCTGGTCTGGAACTCCTCACTTCAGGTGATCCACCTGCCTCAGCCTCCCAAAGTGCTGGGATTACAGAAGTGAGCCATCACGCCCAGCCTTTATTCTCTTTTTAATGGATATTTGTCTCTAGTTTGCAGCAATTATGAATACTGCTGCTATAAACATTTTTGTGTATCTTCAGTTTTACTCAGTAATGCCAGACTATTTTCCAAAGTTGTTGCACTAGTTTATTTTTTTTTATAGCTCTGATTAGCATATTCAACTTCCTTTTCTTTATTCTTTTTTTTTTTAATTTATTTATTATTATTATACTTTAAGTTGTAGGGTACATGTGCATAACGTGCAGGTTTGTTACATATGTATACTTGTGCCATGTTGGTGTGCTACACCCATCAACTCGTCATTTA
>NW_012099211.1:196395-199164 GCF_000951045.1 Mandrillus leucophaeus
GCATAGTATTCCATGGTGTATATGTGCCACATTTTCTTAATCCAATCTGTCACTGATGGACATTTGGGTTGATTCCAAGTCTTTGCTATTGTGAATAGTGTTGCACTAGTTTAAATTCCTACCAACAGTGTATGAGAATTCCTATTTATCCACCTCTTTGCCAAGGCTTAGCATTGTCAATCAGTTAAATTTTATTAACCATTCTGGTAGGTCCATAATGGGTTTTTGTGTGTGATTGAGGTAGGTGTCATATACAATAAAATGTAAAAATGTACAGCCTGAAAAATATTTTACATATAAATATCTAATCACTACCCAGATGAAGATATAGAATATTTCCATCACTCCAGAAGGTTCTCTCATGCTCCTTTCCAGAAAGGAGCTGCTATTCTAACCACACTGTTTTGACTTTGGCCACTACACATGCATTTTGCCTGTTTTTGAACTTCATATAATCGGGCTCAGACAGTACAGATTCTGCTGTGTCTGGCTTCTTTTGCCCAGCATAATGGTTTTTTTTTTTTTTTTTTCACTTTATCCAAGTTGTTGGTTGTACCAGTTACTCTTTTGTTCTTGCTGAGTTCTGTTGCATGATTATATTACTCTTTGTTTATTCATTTTCTTATTGATTGTTTCTAGGTTTTGGCTATTGTGAATTAAGCTGCTATGAGTATTCTCATATATACTCATTTCTCTTGGGTATATATCTAGGAATGGATTTCTGGGTCATGGGGTAGGTAAGTGTTTATTAGAAATGACAAACAGTTTCCCAAAGTGGTTGTACTAGTTAACACTCCCACTTTGGTTTTAAGCATTTCCCTGGTTACTAATGAGGTTGAGCAGCCTTTCATATGTTTTTTGGCCATTTGGATAACTTCTCTATGAAGAGCTCATTTAAGTCTTTTGGCTAATTTTCTGGTGGGTGTTCTTTGTTTTATTGGTTTGTATAAGGAATAAATATATTGATCCCCTTCCCTCCCTGCCCCATATCTGTGTTGCAGATGTCTATTACTAGCTAGTGGCTAGTCTTTCCTTTTTATTCTCTTAAAGGTATCTCTTCACTAACAGAAATTTTTTTAAAATTTTTATTTGTAAGTATTATGGTTACATAATAGACATATATGTTTATGGGATAGATGTGGTATTTTGATGCAAGCATACAATGCATAATTACCAAATTAGGGTAGATTACCCCACCACCTGAAGCATTTATCTTTTCTTTTCTTTTCTTTATTTTTGAGATGGAGTTTCACTCTTGTTGCCCAGGCTGGAGTGCAATGGTGCAGTCTTGGCTCACCACAACCTCCACCTCCTGGGTTCAAGCGATTTTCCTGCCTCAGCCTCCTGAGTAGCTGGGATTACAGGCATGCACCACCACGCCTGGCTAATATTGTATTTTTAGTAGAGATGGGGTTTCTTCATGTTGGTCAGACTGGTCTCGAACTCCCAACCTCAGGTGATCTGCTTGCCTCAGCCTCCCAAAGTGCTGGGATTACAGGTGTGAGCCACTGCACCCAGCCAGCATTTATCATTTCTTCATCTTAGGGATATTCTAATTCTAGTCTTTAGTCATTTTGAAATATAAAATAAATTATTGTTAACTGTAGTTGCCCTGTCATGCTGCTAAACACTAGACTTACTCTTTTTTTTAAACTATATTTTTGTACCCATTCACCAACCACTCTTTATTTCCCACTTCGCTTCACACTTCCTTTCCTGTCCTCTATCTACATGGGTTTAATTTTTTTTTCTTTAACTCTCACATATGGCTGAGAACATGCAATGTTCGTCTTTCTATGTCTGGCTTATTTCACTTTAACACAGTGTCCTCCAGTTTTATCCATATTGTTGCAAATGACAGGATTGCATTTATTTTGTTGGCTGAATAGTACTGCATTGTGTATAAGCGCCACATTTTCTTTATCAATTCATCTGTTGATGGACACTTAGGTTAATTCCATATTTTGGCTATTGTGAATAGTGCTGCAATAAACATGGGAGTGCAGAAATGTCTTTGATACACTGATTTCCTTTCTTTTGGGTGTGTACCCAGCAGTGGGATTGCTGGATCACATGGTAATTCTATTTTTAGTTTTCTTGAGGAATCTCCACATAATGATTGTACTAATTTACATTCCCAATAGTGTACGAGGGTTCCCCTTTCTCCACATCCTCGCCATCATCTGTCATTACCTGTCTTTTTGTTTGTTTGTTTTTGAGATGTAGTCTAACTCTGTCACCAGGCTAGAGTGCAGTGGCATAATCTCGGCTCACTGCAACCTCCCGCTCCTGAGTTCACGTGATTCTCCTGCCTCAGCCTCCTGAGTAGCTAGGACTACAGGGGCCCGCTACCATGCCCAGCTAATTTTTGTATTTTAATAGAGACAGGGTTTCACCATGTTGGCCAGGATGGTCTCGATCTCTTGACCTCGTGATCCACCCGCCTCAGCCTCCCAAAGTGCATTACCTGTCTTTTTGACAAAAGCCATTTAAACTGGAGTGAGTTGAAGTCATTGTAGTTTTGATTTGCATTTCTCTGATTAACAGAAATTCTTAATTTTAATGTAATTGAATGTTTCTGTCTTTTCCTTTGTAATTAGACATTTTTGTATCCTGGTGTGAAGATAATCTATATTATTTTCTCTTACTGTTTTGCCTTTCACATTTAGATCAACAATCTCTGGAATGTTTGTGTGTGGTGTGAGATGGGGTCAGTTTGTTTTCCTAGATGAAACGATGATGATGATGATGATGATGATGATGATGATG
>NW_012099211.1:200459-204263 GCF_000951045.1 Mandrillus leucophaeus
TGTACTAGTTAACACTCCCACTTTGGTTTTAAGCATTTCCCTGGTTACTAATGAGGTTGAGCAGCCTTTCATATGTTTTTTGGCCATTTGGATAACTTCTCTATGAAGAGCTCATTTAAGTCTTTTGGCTAATTTTCTGGTGGGTGTTCTTTGTTTTATTGGTTTGTATAAGGAATAAATATATTGATCCCCTTCCCTCCCTGCCCCATATCTGTGTTGCAGATGTCTATTACTAGCTAGTGGCTAGTCTTTCCTTTTTATTCTCTTAAAGGTATCTCTTCACTAACAGAAATTTTTTTAAAATTTTTATTTGTAAGTATTATGGTTACATAATAGACATATATGTTTATGGGATAGATGTGGTATTTTGATGCAAGCATACAATGCATAATTACCAAATTAGGGTAGATTACCCCACCACCTGAAGCATTTATCTTTTCTTTTCTTTTCTTTATTTTTGAGATGGAGTTTCACTCTTGTTGCCCAGGCTGGAGTGCAATGGTGCAGTCTTGGCTCACCACAACCTCCACCTCCTGGGTTCAAGCGATTTTCCTGCCTCAGCCTCCTGAGTAGCTGGGATTACAGGCATGCACCACCACGCCTGGCTAATATTGTATTTTTAGTAGAGATGGGGTTTCTTCATGTTGGTCAGACTGGTCTCGAACTCCCAACCTCAGGTGATCTGCTTGCCTCAGCCTCCCAAAGTGCTGGGATTACAGGTGTGAGCCACTGCACCCAGCCAGCATTTATCATTTCTTCATCTTAGGGATATTCTAATTCTAGTCTTTAGTCATTTTGAAATATAAAATAAATTATTGTTAACTGTAGTTGCCCTGTCATGCTGCTAAACACTAGACTTACTCTTTTTTTTAAACTATATTTTTGTACCCATTCACCAACCACTCTTTATTTCCCACTTCGCTTCACACTTCCTTTCCTGTCCTCTATCTACATGGGTTTAATTTTTTTTTCTTTAACTCTCACATATGGCTGAGAACATGCAATGTTCGTCTTTCTATGTCTGGCTTATTTCACTTTAACACAGTGTCCTCCAGTTTTATCCATATTGTTGCAAATGACAGGATTGCATTTATTTTGTTGGCTGAATAGTACTGCATTGTGTATAAGCGCCACATTTTCTTTATCAATTCATCTGTTGATGGACACTTAGGTTAATTCCATATTTTGGCTATTGTGAATAGTGCTGCAATAAACATGGGAGTGCAGAAATGTCTTTGATACACTGATTTCCTTTCTTTTGGGTGTGTACCCAGCAGTGGGATTGCTGGATCACATGGTAATTCTATTTTTAGTTTTCTTGAGGAATCTCCACATAATGATTGTACTAATTTACATTCCCAATAGTGTACGAGGGTTCCCCTTTCTCCACATCCTCGCCATCATCTGTCATTACCTGTCTTTTTGTTTGTTTGTTTTTGAGATGTAGTCTAACTCTGTCACCAGGCTAGAGTGCAGTGGCATAATCTCGGCTCACTGCAACCTCCCGCTCCTGAGTTCACGTGATTCTCCTGCCTCAGCCTCCTGAGTAGCTAGGACTACAGGGGCCCGCTACCATGCCCAGCTAATTTTTGTATTTTAATAGAGACAGGGTTTCACCATGTTGGCCAGGATGGTCTCGATCTCTTGACCTCGTGATCCACCCGCCTCAGCCTCCCAAAGTGCATTACCTGTCTTTTTGACAAAAGCCATTTAAACTGGAGTGAGTTGAAGTCATTGTAGTTTTGATTTGCATTTCTCTGATTAACAGAAATTCTTAATTTTAATGTAATTGAATGTTTCTGTCTTTTCCTTTGTAATTAGACATTTTTGTATCCTGGTGTGAAGATAATCTATATTATTTTCTCTTACTGTTTTGCCTTTCACATTTAGATCAACAATCTCTGGAATGTTTGTGTGTGGTGTGAGATGGGGTCAGTTTGTTTTCCTAGATGAAACGATGATGATGATGATGATGATGATGATGATGATGATGATGTTTAATTCCATTTATTGAAAAGGCCATCTCCTCCTGCTCAGTAAAGCTACCTTGGTCATAAATCAGGTGATTGTGTATACAAGGATTTGCCTGCCTCTTCTATTCCTGTCTTCTATTTGTCTGTCCTTTGCCAGTGACCCATTGTCTTAAGTACTGTATTTTAGCAGTTCTGAAAGTGTGGTCACAGGACTATAGGGGTTTCCTGAGACCCTCTCAGAGTAGGGTGTTGGCCAGGTCAAAACTATTTTCATAGTAACACTTGGTTGTTTTTTGCCTTGCACTCATTCTCTCACAGGTGTATGATTTTTCTAGAGGCCACGTGAAATGCAGTGTTGCAACAGATTGAATGCAGAAGCAGATAAGAGAACCCAGCTGTCTCCCATCAAGCCAGACATTAAGGAGATTTCCAAAAACATCAAAGAGTGCTACTCTTCTCACTCATTTTTAAAATTTGTTTTGCAAAACAGTTATTTTTCATTTAAGTGTTATGTTAGCATATAATAGATTTCTTGTTATTTTTAAATGAATGAATTGATATTTAAAACTTTCCTGTTTTGACTGGGCACAGTGGTTCACACCTGTAGTCCCAGCACTTTGGGAGGCTGAGCCAGGTGGATCACCTGAGGTCAGGAGTTCGAGACCAGCCTGGCCAACATGGTGAAACCCTGTCTCTACTAAAAATACAAACTACAAAATTAGCCAAATGTGGTGGCACATGCCTGTAATCCCAGCTACTCGAGAGGCTGGGGCAAGATAATCACTTGAACCTGGGAAGCGGAGGTTGCAGTCAGCTGAGATCATGCCACTGCACTCCAGCCTGGGTGACAGAGGGAGACTCCATCTCAAAAAGTAAATACATTTCCTGTTTTAATTTCTCATGTAATAAATATAATAGCTATTACCCATATTAACAAAAGCATTTTAGAATCTCAGTATTTTGCAGGAATGTCAAACCAAAAAGTTTGAGAATCACTCATCTAGTTTTATCTCTTGATATGCTGGGCCCTGTCCATTTCCACATACATTCCACAACATCAGCTGTGATGTTCCACAAGAATACCTGTTAGGATTTTGATTGGAATTGTGTTGAATCTGTTTGGGAATTATTTATTTATTTATTTATTTATTTATTTATTTGCTACACCTACTATAATGGGAATATGAAATCTTTATACCATTGAATCCTCTGATTATAAACATTATTTCTCCAAGTTTTTGGTCTTTAATTTTTTCCTCAATATTGTTATATAATTTTCTGTATAAAGATTTTTGCATATTTTCCAAATAGAATTTTTGAAGGAAAAAATTCTACTTAGAAATAAACTGGTCAGGCACAGTGACTCATGCCTGTAATCCCAGCACGTTGGGAGGCCAAGGCAGGAAGATCACTTGAGCCCAGGAGTTTGAGACCAGCTTGGGCAACATAGTGAGACTCTATCTCTACAAAGAAAAAGTAAGAGAAACTTAAGAATTAGCAAGAAAATGAAAGATATTTCTGAAAAATATTGCAAAACTTTACTGAAGCTCATAAAATAATTGAAAAAAAAGCAAAAACATGTTTTGTTCTTGAATAGGATAACACTCACTTTTATAAGTTGTCAGTATTCCCTCTAAGTTGTTGTATTTTATATTGTTAGAAAGACAGTTTTTTTTTAACCTCTTACGATTTCTAAAGGTCAGATATGCCTTAAAACTGATGACATCTTCCAGGTACTTCTGGCCATGTGGTAATTATGAAGTTAGGTTAGGAGCATCTTAACCAATTTATTTTACATGAGCATTTAAGTCTTAAGAAGCTCTTTCAATTG
>NW_012099211.1:205477-207353 GCF_000951045.1 Mandrillus leucophaeus
CCTCCCTCTCATGATTCTTCATCATTCAACTTGAGCCCTTGCATACAGAAAAAATGTTGATGAATTTGCATAAAAACCGACAAGCTGCTAGGCTTGGTGGCTCATGCCTGTAATCCCAGCACTTTGAGAGGCCAAGGCTGGTGGATTACTTGAAGCCAGGAGTTTGAGACCAGCCTGGCCAACATGATGATGAAACTCCATCTCTACTAAAAATACAAAAATTAGCCAGGTGTGGTGGCACATGCCTGTAATCCCAGCTACTTAAGAGGCTGAGGCAGGACGATAGCTTGAACCTGGGAGGCAGAGGTTGCAGTGAGCTGAGATCATGCCACTGCACTGCACTCCAGCCTGGGCGACAGAGTGAGACTCCTCGTCTCAATAAAGCAAAAACAAAAACAAAAGCCAGACAACGTAGGCTTGGCAAAAACTAGTGTAAACAAAACTGGGACTCCAGTGACAAGCTGGGAAAAAACAGTTGCCATACAACACATTCAAAGGGCTAATTTCCTTTAAAAAGCAGGATCACTTGCTGATAGAAAAGACCAAAACTCAGTAGACAAGTGAGCACTTTTAGAGACAGTTTAAAGAAAAGACTCCTAAATGTATGAAGTGATTCTCTTTCAGCTGATTATAAGAAAAGCAAATTGAAACTATACTGAAAGCATTTTAAAAAATATCCAATTAACAAGATTAAGAAGTTTGATTAGCTGTTGGCTAAGGTGTAGGAAAATAACTACTTCTGTATTTTAATGGTAAGATTCTAAACTCTATGGAGAGCAATTGGATAATAGCCATTAAAAACTAATAATGCACATACTTTGTGTAGTATAGATAAGCTTAGATAAGGTGTGATGTATATACACAATAGGATATTATAGAGCAATAGGAATGAATGAATTACAATTCACCCAACATGAATGATTCACGAATATAATGTTGAGTGAAAGAGCCAAACACAAAAACATAAGTTTAAAAACAGACGAAATCGTGGTGTTAGAAGTCGGGGTAGTATTACACTTGGGGAGCTCACACTGGATTGACACATGGGGGGCTTTTGGAGGCTTATAATCTTGTGTTTTTTTTTTAATCTGTGTGTTAGGTGGGATTATATTGCGAAAATTCATCAAGTTATGAACTTAAGAATTATTTACTGTTCTAAATGTATGCACTTCAATACACATTTTTATGTAAATAAAAATAGTGTGCATACATGCAGTCACACATAAAGAATGCAGTTAACTTTTGTTTTAGCAGTTTCATCCTAGATATAACACACACACACACATACACACACACACACACACACACACTCGTATATGTGGGGGTTAAAAATAGCACGAAGGTATTTTGTATTATAAACACAAAAGTTCCAAACAAAACCTAATTACCCGTAAGTAGGGAAACTGGTAAAATAATTGACATAGTCATACAGTGAATTAGTAGCAGCTCTTTTATTTATTTATTTATTTTTAATTTTATTTGTTATCTGAGCCTTTATTATTATTATTATACTTTAAGTTCTAGGGTACATGTGCACAACGTGCAGGTTTGTTACATATGAATACATGTGCCATGTTGGTGTGCTGCACCCATTAACTCGTCATTTACATTAGGTATATCTCCTAATGCTATCCCTCCCCAACCCACCCCACAACAGGACCCGGTGTGTGATGATCCCCTTCCTGTGTCCAAGTGATGTCATTGTTCAATTCCTACCTATGAGTGAGAACATGCGGTGTTTGGTTTTCTGTTCTTGCGATAGTTTGCTGAGAATGATGGTCTCCAGCTGCATCCATATCCCTACAAAGGACACGAACTCATCCTTTTTTATGGCTGCATAGTATTCCATGGTGTATATGTGCCACATTTTCTTAAT
>NW_012099212.1:0-2106 GCF_000951045.1 Mandrillus leucophaeus
AAACTGTGTCTCTACAAAATACAGGAATAAAAACAGCCATGCGTGGTGGCATGTGCCTACAATTCTCAGTAACCCAGGAGGCTAAGGTGGGAGGAAATCGCTTGTCCAGAGAAGGTGGAAACAGCGGTGAGCCGAGATCGCGCCACTGCACTCCAACCTGGGGACAGAGCCAGACTCTGTCACCACAAAAAAAAAAAAAAAAAGAAAGAAAGAAAGAGAGAGAGAGAGAGAAAAGAAAGAAAGAAAACAATATTTTTGAATCAGTCAGCCCTGTCCCCTATTCAAAAACGTTAACAATTTGATTTATTCATTCTCCAAACATTAAATACCTAATTTTTGCAAAGCACTGACAAACTTGTTACAAAAAGTCAATATGTCCTCAAAGAATTCTTCATTCTGAATTTCAAAATACCTGAATCTATGAATTCATTCAACAAGTATTTTGGACAGGCCTCCATGCTGCATGCTGGGACTTCTACTGCAAACCAGACAAAGTTCCTGCTCTCAAGGAAGTTAGAATAAAAAGGAGGAAACAGATAAGAAACTGATATCATTAAACTTTATGTGCACCAATTAACTATTTTTAAATTTTTTAAAAAATTTGTCAAGCCTCTGAGACAAGTTCAAGGCCAATTAACTATTAAAAACAGATGTAGGCTGGGCGCGGTGGCTCAAGCCTATAATCCCAGCACTTTGGGAGGCAGAGACGGGTGGATCACAAGGTCAGGAGATCGAGACCATCCTGGCTAACACGGTGAAACCCCATCTCTACTAAAAATACAAAAAAATTAGCCGAGAGTGGTGGTGGGCGCCTGTAGTCCCAGCAGAGCGAGACTCTGTCTCAAAAAAAAAAAAAAAATATATATATATATGTTTCCATATTACTTTATATACACATAGATATTAGAACAGAGATGAAACAAAGGCTTTCTAAAAGGGAGCTTTTTCAAACTCCATGTCAGTGCAGTCCCCACCTCACTCTTATATCTACTCCCATTCTACTGTGGAGGGAAATGCACTAGGCCAGAAAATATGCTACAAATCCAGCTGTGGTACCTCATTATCACACTATCCTCAAAAAAAGTTCAGTGGATCTTGTCCAATATGCACCAATCCTAAACATAAGTGTTCATCACCGAACAGAACTGTAAATAATCGAAGTCCAGACTTTTTAAAGTAAAATAGAAAGGAGAAAAACAGAGATTAGTTGATGGGCTCCTGTGTATTTAAATCTTATCTATAAACAAGGAAAACTTCCCAGATCAAGGCCAGAGTCATCTTAAATCCTTTTATTCTCTTATTCTTTTTGCATGGTCAGCAGCATTTTCTATGTATTAAAAGACATTCACTAAATTGGCAAAACACTAACAACATAAACTTGGGAAATTCAGAGTCACAGAATTTATTTATTTAGTTAGTTAGTTAGTTTTATTTTTTTGAGACAGAGTCTTGCTCTGTCGCCCAGGCTGGAGTGCAACGGCGCAATTTTGGCTCACTGCAACTTCCACCTCTTGGTTTCAAGTGATTCTCCTGCCTCAGCCTCCTGAGTAGCTGTGATGACAGGTGTGCACCACCATGTCTGGCTAATTTTTATATTTTTAGTAGCAACAGGGTTTCACCATGTTGGTCAGATTGGTCTCAAACTCCTGACCTCAAGTGGTCTGCCTGCCTTGGCCTCTCAAAGTGCCAGGATAACAGGCGTGAGCCACCGTGCCCAGCCCAGAGTCATAGAATTTAAAAGGAACTAAATGAACAGAGAATTCAAAATCTATTTATTTCAACAAGAAATGACACAATCTGGCCGAGCACAGTGGCCCACACCTGTAATCCCAGTACTTTGTGAGGCCAAGGCAGGTGGATCACTTGAGCTCAGGAGTTCCAGACCAGCCTGGACAACATGGTGAAACTGTGTCTCTACAAAATACAGGAATAAAAACAGCCATGCGTGGTGGCATGTGCCTACAATTCTCAGTAACCCAGGAGGCTAAGGTGGGAGGATTGCTTAAGTCCAGGGAAGTCGAGGCTGCAGGGAGCCATAATTGTGCCATTGCACTCCAGCCTGGGCAACAGAGTGAGACTCTGTCACCACAAAAAAAAAAAAAAAAA
>NW_012099213.1:0-1746 GCF_000951045.1 Mandrillus leucophaeus
TCAAAAATAGCCACACATTCTATAGCAAAATTAATGTAATCAGGATGCTGGAAGCAAATTGAGGAGGTGGATGATTTTTGCATATCCAATAGCAAGTGTAAAATTTATATTTCTGCTACCTTCTGATATTTTTTACTATTTTAAGGTACTCAATGAACTCATTTTTAAGAGACTGATTTTTTTGCTCATATCTGTATTTTCTAAATGAAAGATAATTTTATATGAAAAAGTTCTAATTATGTTACATTTGAACTCATTACAGTGACTTCTTAATCAGTTTATGAGAAACAAGCAGGCATGCATCAACACCCTCAGGTCTGATAAAATAATGTTAAAGAGTTGTAAAAATACAAGGATGTGATCTTTTTAAGAGACCCCCTTTGATTCTAGAAATATTATGTAAATAGGAAAAAAAATTAAAAAGAGCCCCAAAACAGACAGATATGGTGAAAAAGGCTCTTTATCGGACTACGGCCAGATGCCATGTACATGGGGAACAGGCTGTGCCCTTGTTCTCTGCCCACTTCTATAGTCCATAAGTGACCAGGCTTCCCACTGTGACTTGAAGGTCATTAATCGTGTTCTGTCTTAATCACCAACCCAGGGACCTACAGTTACTGAGGCATGAGTGAATGAATGGGAGTGAATGGAGAACAGGAGTCCTCACTGGCACAGGTCCTTCCCAGCCAGGCGAACACCACCAAACTGAGAGATGAAGCATCTGACAGATGAGGCCGTTCACTGCACTGGCTCCTGCCTTCCCTTCCTAATGGTTTTGTATATGTGTGAATGACTTTGGTTATTGATTCTTTGAAGGTTAGCTGACACCAGATACTTTAAATATCTGCCCACACAATGACGGCTGAGAAAACCAATGAGAAAGAAATTTTTCCCAGTTAAGACACTTGTCAAACACAACTAGCTTTAAGTAGACATCATTGCACTAGGGGACCACTTTGGTTTTTAAGCCTCTTTGCGAGACAGAGGACAAGCCTTTGTTAGCGCTACTTCTGCTAGAAATCTGCTTCAGACCTGTTGATGTTATTTTTTTTCCCTGACTCCTCTGTAAATGTTTTAATACTATCCAAAAAAAGCTTTCTGAAGAATTATTTACATTTTTCTTCATGAAGATAAAGGACCTGATGTGTTCATGACTTGATGTTTACTTAGCAATTCCTGTATTCTAAGCATTTTATTCTGGAGTTCAAAAACCTCTCCTATAATTTTTTTAAATGTTTCACATGTACTTTTCTTTTATTCGTTGGAATATTCCCTTCTTTTCATTTAACATAAAAACAGTCCACATACCCCACCGCATCCCCTCAAATAGAATAAACATTACTTTTTTGAGAGTTTGCAGAGCACAGAGATGCCTCTATTTATTACTGTAACTATTTTATAACATAGATACAGTATTTGCACTCACATTATGAAATAGGATCCTGTGTTTCAGAGGGTTTGAATGGCTTTCCCAAGATCACACAGCTAAGACATATGGAGCTAAGAGACAAAGTATAATTCTGTTCAGAGTAATACTGATTCCCTTCTACACTTCCTTCCATCAAAACAGCTTCTCAAGCTCTAACATGAGCCTATATTTAACACCAGCTCTCCTTGGTACATAAGGACCCTCAATTCATCAATCAAGGCTACAGTGATCATGCTCTACATAAGAAACGCCTGTATCTTCCACTGATATGCTCAGGGGTGTGCGTGTGTATGCGTGTGTGTGTGTGTGTGTGTGTG
>NW_012099214.1:0-2608 GCF_000951045.1 Mandrillus leucophaeus
AAAGGTGTACAGAGTGATATCATGGACTTTAGAGATTCAGAAGGGAAATGGTGGGAAGGGGACCAAGGGAACAAAATCTATGCATTAGGTACAATGTATACTATTCAGGTGATGAGTGCACCAAATCTCAGAATTCACCACTATATAATTCATCCATGTAACCAAAAACCACTTGTACCCCATTAATAAATAAAATAAATTTTAAAAATAAAAAAATAAAGTTTTAACTCACTGAGCTTGCAGCAGAATGGAGACGGCAAAGGAAATAGTGAATTTGAAGATAGCTCAATAGAAGCTATGCAATTTGAATGTCATCAAGAAAAAACTGTTTATAAGTAAATAGAGTCTCAAGGACATGAAGGACAATACCAAAAGGTTTAACATTCATGTCATCGGAGTCAAAGAAAGATAAGGCAGTGTGGTGCAGAAAAAATAAAACAATGGCTTCCAATTTTTCAAATTTAATAAAAGACATAACTTACAGCTTCAAAAATCTCAACAAATCACCAACAGGATAAAATGAACAAATCCTCATCCAGATAATCTCAAGCAAACTAATGAAAAACTAAAGTCAAGGAAAAAAATCTTGAAAGCAAGCAGAGAAAAGCAACGTATTTCTTATAGAGAAACAATAATTCAAATGAGTGCAGGGTTTCTCATCAAAAACAATGGAGGCCAGAAGATACATCTGACAAAGGACTAATATCCAGAATCTACAACTCAAACAAATTAGCAAGAAAAAAAAATCTCACCAAAAAGTGGGCTGAGGACATGAATAGACAATAATTCTCAAGACACACAAAATGCCAACATATGAAAAATGCTCAACATCACTAATCAGGAAAACACAAATCAAAACCACAATGCGATACCACCTTACTCCTGCAAGAATGGCCATAATCAAAAAAATCAAATAATAGATGTTGGCATGGATGTGGTGAACACTGTTGGTGGGAATGTAAACTAGTATAACCACTGTGGAAAACAGTGTGGAGATTCATAAAGAACTAAAAGTAGAACTACCATTCGATCCAGCAATCCCATTACTGGGCATCTATGCAGAGGAAAAGAAGTCATACAAAAAAGGTACTTGCACACGCATGTTTATAGAAACAAAACTCATGATTGCAAAAATGTGCAACCAACCAAAATGCCCATCAATTGACAAGTGGATAAAGAAACTGTGATATACACATGCACATACATACAATGGAATACTACTCAGCCAAAAAAGGAATGAATGGCAGCAACCTGGATGTAATTGGAGACTATTATTTTAAGTGAAGTAACTCGGGAACGGAAAACCAAACATCCTATGTTCTCATAAGTGGGAGCTAAGCTATGAAGATGCAGAGGCATAAGAATGATACAATGGAATTTAGGGACTCAGGGGGAAAGGGTGGGAAGAGGGTGAGGGATAAAATAATACAAATTGGGTGCAGTGTTTACTGCTTGGGTGATGGGTGCACCAAAATCTCATAAATCACCACTAAAGAACTTATTCATGTAACCAAACACCACCTGTTCCCCAATAACCTATGGAAATAAAATTTTTTTAAAAAAGAAAGTAGAATATTTTTAAAGTGCTGAAAGAAAAGACCTATCAACTCAGAATTCTACATCCAGAAAAAAAGTATCTTTGAGAAATGAAGGTGAAATGACATTCTCAGATGAAAACAAAACAAAAAAAAAACTAAGATAATCAATTTCCAGCATATATAATCTAAAAGAATTGCTTAAAGTTTTTCAGATAGAAGGGAAGTGATGTGAGAAGGAAACCTGGGACACCGGGAATCAAGCAAGAACAACAGAAACGTTAAATATCTGGCTAAATATAATAGACTATCCCTCTTCTAATGAGTTCTTTAAAATATATTTGATGGTTGGAAGCAAATATTTTAACATGACTAATAGGTTTTTAATATACATAGATGTGATTAGTGGGCTGACCGTCTTGAGTTCATCTGCTCTCAGCCAAAAAACCACGGCTTCTCCCTCTGCTCAGCATGTCTCTTCTCTACCATGAAGTTCTATGTAACTTCTGTTCCCCATGGCTATCTTGGCCCCTCTGGCTTCTCTCCATCTTTGTTCCTATTGCTAACTGCCTGATTCTCTCTGTATTTTCCAAATCAACACACACCCCCCCCCATAGTGAAAAACTGACTCTGCCCTTTTGTTTGGGGAGTGGTCCCATCCAAGTACACCTCTGACTGCAGATGAGGCAGATTTCCTTCTAAGGGGATGGCAGGCATTATGATCGCCATGTGGAATTCAGATGCATTAAACATTTTGTTATTCTGAGAACCATGCCATACATTTGTACCCCCTCTAAGCCTTGATATGGTCTATTCCTTCTTCCTAGAATTTCTTTTCCTCTTTGCCTAGAAAACTTGTACATATCCTTAAAAATCCAACACAAGGGCTAAGTCACTCCTTCTTTCTCTTCAGTCCCCATCGCCCTTACACCCAACCTCTATTCAAGTATTTAATACGCTCTTTGGACACTGGTTGTCCATACATTTGTCTCCCCTACCAGACAGCTTGCTCACAAAAGGAGGGATCAGGAGATTCTCATTACTATATTCCCATTATCCATTAACCGTTATAT
>NW_012099215.1:0-1468 GCF_000951045.1 Mandrillus leucophaeus
GACTTTGAGACTAGCCTAGGCAAAATAGTGAGACCCATCTCAAAAAAAAAAAAAAAAAAAAAAAAAAAAAAAAAAAAAATTAGCTGGGTATGGTGGTGGGTGCCTACAATTGGCTGAGGCACAAGAATCACTTGAACCCGGGAAGCGGAGGTTGCAGTGAGCCGAGATCGCGCCACTGCACTTCAGCCTGGGCGACAGAGTGGGACTCTGTCTCAAAAAATAGATAAATAAATAAAAATAAATCCCAAAGTATTAAAATCATACAGTGTGCTTTTTGGCTATAATAATATTAAATGTTAATATCTTGATGAACTAACTTGTATTAATAAATGTCCCTTCTTATCTCTGGTAATAGTCATTTTCTTGAGGTCTACTTTGTCTGATATTAACACAGGCCTACCAGGTGTCTAATGTAATGTTGTGTATGGCATGTTGTGTATCTTTTAAAAAAATTTTAGTCTATTTGTGTGTTTTTATTTTTTATTTTATTTTTAATTTTATTTTATTTTTTGAGACAGAGTCTTGCTGTATCGCCCAGGCTGGAGTGGAGTGCAGTGGTGCGATCTCGGCTCACTGCAAGCTCTGCCTCCCGGGTTCACGCCATTCTCCTGCCTCAGCCTCCCGAGTAGCTGGGACTACAGGCACCTGCCACCACCCCTGGCTAATTTTTTTTTTTTTTGTATTTTTAGTGGAGACGGGGTTTCACCGTGTTAGCCAGCATGATCTCGATCTCCCGACCCTGTGATCTGCTCATCTCGGCCTTGCAAAGTGCTGGGATTACAGGGGTGAGTCATCACACCCGGCCTTATTTGTATGTTTACATTTAAAGTGCTTTTCTGATAGGCAGCATATTGTCAATCCTTGCTTTTTTATCCAAATTCAAAATATAATGATAGCTACAAAAGTTTCCAAATGTTAAGGAACTAAGCAACACAGCTATAAATAACCTATGAGTAAAAGAACAAATCTGAAATTAGAATATATTTTGAACTGAATAACAAAATTTCAAAATATCAAAATTTATGGGATGCAACTAAAGCAGTGTATAGAGAGAAATTTATAGTTTTAAACATTTTTATTAGAAAGGAGAAAGATGTCAAATCATTAATCTCAGCTTTTTTTTTTTTTTTTTTTTCAGTGATAAGGTCTTGCTCTATCACCCAGACTAGAGTACAATGGCACGATCATAGCTCACTGCAGCCTTGAATTCCTGGGGTCAAGTGATCCTCCTGCTTTGGCCTCCCAAGTAGCTAGGACTACACTCATGTGCCACCCACAACTGGCTACTTTTTTTTTTTTTTTTTAGACAAGGTCTTGCTCTAGCACCCAGACTAGAGTACAATGGCATGATCATAGCTCACTGCAGCCTTGAATTCCTGCGGTCAAGTGATCCTCTTTCTTTGGCCTCCCAAGTAGCTAGGACTACACTCATGTGCCACCCACACCTGGCTACTTTTTTTTTTTTTTT
>NW_012099216.1:0-2230 GCF_000951045.1 Mandrillus leucophaeus
GTCCCCACCTGGCAACAACAAAAACACCACCTCAGAGTTTTAGGAATCTAGAAACCCTGCCCCTTAGGGCAGACACGGACAGGCATGCATAATAATTTCCATTTGTGTAGAGTGGTGAGGAAAGTAAATGCTCACCATCTTTTTTTTTTTTTTTTTTGAGACGGAGTCTCTCTCTTGTTGCCCAGGTTGGAGTGCAGTGGCGCAATCTTGGCTCATTGCAACCTCTGCCTCCAGGGTTCAAGTGATTCTCTTGCCTCAGCCTCCCTAGTAGCTAGGATTACAGGCACGCACCACCACGCCTGGCTAATTTTTTGTACTTTTAGTAGAGATGGGGTTTCTCCATGTTGGTCAGGCTGGTCTTGAACTCCCAACCTCACGTGATCCACCCACCTCGGTCTCCCAAAGTGCTGAGATTACAGGCGTGAGCCACCGCGCCCGGCCAATGCTCACCATCTTTAAGGCTGAGTCTCACTGTAGGCTTCTCACCGTGATAGCGTGTGGTTGCTTCCTCTCTACCTGTGAAAATTCCTGAGCATCTCTATGTGGAACCTTCAATTCATATTCATTTTAGACTTCTCATTGTTGCCATTTTAGGATTTATTCACTGTCTCTGTCCTCTACCTTTTCACCTCTACTCTTGGTAATTTTGACAATGAGCCTCGTGACTGAGCAGAACTGAGGCTCTGTCTCTCCTTTTGGGACCTTTTCAGGCACCCAGGGAACTTACTGAGTTCCCACCAGGTGCAAGGCCTGGCTGGACACTAAATTTTGAGACCAGTGGCTTTGCTTCCAATGAGTTCTGCTTTGGAATGTGTTTTTCAAATGCTTTGTAACAGTGCCATGCAAATGGATTCAATGGTAAAATTAAAAAATGTAAAACAAGATGGTTTGCATTCCTTGGGGAATAAAAGCAGAAATGTCTAGGATGGCAAGCATTCTTAGAAAAGCTTCTCTCCTGTCTTATTCTAAATAGAGTCTGTCAGCAAGACTCTTTTTTTTGAAACAGAGTCTTGCTCTGAGACAGAGTCTCACTCTGTCTCCCAGGCTGGAGTGCAGTGGTACAATCTCCGCTCACTGTAACCTCAAGCGATTCTCCTGCCTCAGTCTCCCGAGTAGCTGAGACTACAGGCGCCCGCCACAACGCCCAGCTCATTTTTGTATTTTTAGTAGAGATGGTGTTTCACCATGTTGGCCAGGCTGGTCTCAAACTCCTGACCTCAGGTGATCTGCCCACCTCAGCCTCCCAAAGTGCTGTGATTATAGGTGTGAGCCACCACGCCCGGCTGCAAGAGTCTTCCCTCCTTTTTTTTTTTTTGAGATGAAATCTCGCTCTGTTGCCCAGGCTGGAGTGCAGTGGCGTGATCTCGCTTCACTGCAACCTCTGCCTCCAGGTTCAAGCAATTCTCCTGCTTCAGAATCCCCTAGTAGCTGGGAATACAGGCGCACGCCACTATTTTATTACAGGCTAATAAAAAAAGTAGCCATCTAATTTTTTTATTTTTAGTAGAGACGGGGTTTCACCATGTTGACCAGGCTGGTCTCAAACTCCTGACCTCAGGTGATATACCTCCCTCGGTCTCCTAAAGTGCTGGGATTACAGGTGTGAGCCATCGTACCTGGCCTAAATTTTGTATTTTTAGTAGAGACGAGGTTTTGACTTGTTGGCAAGGCTAGTCTTGAACTCCTGACCTCACGTAATCCATCCGCCTCACCCTCCCAAAGTGCTAGGATTACAGGCATGAGCCACCATGCCCGGCCAGTTCTTCTATTCTTTAGGTGTCAGTAACTGGTGCAAAAAGACATCCCCTCCTCAGTGCCTTCCTAACACAGTCTCCAAGTTGAAGACAGAAATTTTTCTCTATTCGTGGACCAGGCTTTTCTTTTTTTTATGGTTCTCAAGATATTTGTAGTTTACCTTCTACTACTTATGTATGCCAGTTTAGTTTGAGGTTGTTAAAAATATACCCAAAAAGTAGGCCAGGTGCGGTGGCTCACACCTGTAATCTTAGCATTTGGGAGGCTGAGGCGGGCGCATCATTTGAGGTCAGGAGTTCAAGATGATCCTGGCCAACATGGTAAAACCCTGTCTCTAGTAAAAATACAAAAATTAGCTGGGCATGGTGATGCATGCCTGTTGTCCCAGCTACTTGGGAGGCTGAGGCAGGAGAATCACTTGAACCCAGGAGTGGAGGTTGCAGTGAGCTGAGATTGCACCATTGCACTCCAACCT
>NW_012099217.1:0-2131 GCF_000951045.1 Mandrillus leucophaeus
TAGCCAGGATGGTCTCGATCTCCTGACCTCGTGATCCGCCCGTCTCGGCCTCCCAAAGTGCTGGGATTACAGGCTTGAGCCACCGCGCCCAGCCCGGTCCTCTCATTTTATAAGGAAAGTAGTTGAGTTTTAGCCTAGCTCCTAATAGTCTGTATCCTCTTGTGTGTTCTGTAGCTGGGCCCCATTGACACAGTTTCTTCTTCCTCATGCTCCCTGCAACCAGGGCTACACAGCTGGCATTATTATTTTTGTTTATTTATTCATTTATTTAGAGATGGAGTCTTGCTCTGTCGCCAGGCTAGAGTGCAGTGGCACAATCTTGGCTCACTGCAACCTCTGCCCCCCAGGTTCAAACGATTCTCTTGCTTCAGCCTCCGGAGTAGCTGGGACTACAAGCACACCCACCACGCTCAGTTAATTTTTGTATTTTTAGTAGAGACAGGGTTTCACCATCTTGACCAGGATGGTCTCAATCTCTTGACCTCGTGATCCACCCGCCTCGGCCTCCCAAAGGGCCGAGCTACCACACTCAGCCACTGGCATTACTTTAAGAACTAAAATGTGCCAGGCATGGCGGCTTATCCCTATTCCCAGCACTTTGGGAGGCTGAGGCGGGAGGATCACTTGAAGTCAGAAGTTTGGGACCAGCCTGGGCAACATAGCAAAACCCTGACTCTACAGCAACAACAAAATTAGCCAGGGGTGGTGGTACACACCTATATTCCTAGCTACTTGGGTGGCTGAGGCTAGAGGATTGCTTGAGCCCAGGAGGTCAAAGCTGCAGTGAGCTATGATTTGTGCCACTGCACTCTAGCCTGGGCGACAGAGCATGACCCTGTCAAAAAAAAAAAAAAGAAAGAAAGAGAAGAGAGAAGAGAAGAGAAAAAGGAAAGGAGGGAGGAAGGAAGGAGGCTGGGCATGGTGGCTCACGCCTGTAACCCCAGCACTTTGGGAGGCCAAGGCAGGTGGATCACTTGAGGTCAGGAGATCAAGACCAGACTGGCCAACATGGTGAAACCCTGCCTCTACTAAAAATACAAAAATTAGCTGGGCATGGTGGTGCATGCCTGTAATCCCAGCCACTTGGGAGGCTGAGGCATAAGAATTGCTTGAACCCAGAAGGCGGAGGTTGCAGCGAGCCGAGATCATGCCACTGCATTCCAGCCTGGGCTGGAAGAGACCCTCTCTCAAAAAAAAAAAGATAACTATTACAATCTAATTTGCATTTTAGAAAATTGACTCTGTAAATTAATTCACAGTGTAGGTAATGAATCAGAAAGACAGGAAATAAGAAGATCAGTTAGGAAGTAATTTATTTTAAGAAAAAATATATGAAATACCTGAATAGGATTAACAGCATTGCAAATAAACATGGTGCAGACTTTCTACCCTAGAACCATGGACCAGTTTGTAACCTTGCAGGGAAGGCCCCAGGGCTGATGATCGTTGCTGTGACTTATTTGAAGCCTTGATTGGCCACATTTTGGTACTATGCCAAGGCTGAGCTGCTTCCTCCAACCCCTGGTGAGATCCCTAGAACTATTCAGAGCCTGAAAAAAAATAGTAATGCTCTAAAGCTCACAGTTAAGGAAGCTTTGCTGAATGATGTGGTGGCCACTGAGGTGTGGACGTGATTTTATGTCAGAGAGCTCATAGACAAGTGTGGCATCATTGCTGTAACCTTTGAAGACCCATCTTTAACATCTGATTTCATCTGATTTATGACTTGTGTGTTCTTGGACCATGTGTGATCAGACTAAAATAAGATGTGTCTAAAAAACAGTAAAATAAAATGAATACAGTGCAGATTAGAGAATTGTAGGCAGTGTGAGTTAAGGCAAAGGATACTCTAAGGAACAGCCTCTGTGAGAGGCCACCACTTACCCCAGATGCTGTGCACGTGTTATGTTTGGAGATTTATTTGTGCCCTGGACTTGGAGTAACTGGCCTAATAGGTCACAGAACAAGGACCCTGGCATTTACTGCCCTACAGGCCTAAAGCCCATGGTGGGATCGGGCATCTTTCTCCTGCACACTCATGCACGTGTGTGTGTGTGTGTGTGTGAGAGAGAGAGAGAGAAACGGAGATTGGGTTATTTGCCTTTTGCATGCTACCTTCTTTCCTTCTTTC
>NW_012099218.1:0-1399 GCF_000951045.1 Mandrillus leucophaeus
ACCCAAGGCGGGGTGCAGTGGCACAATCATAGCTCACTGCAACTTCCACCTCCTGGGCTCAAGTGATCCTCCCCACGCAGCTTCCTGAGTAGCTGGGTCCACAGGTGTGTGTCCCTATGCCTCATTAATTTTCATTTCATTTAATTTTTGAGACAGAGTCTCGCTCTGTGGCCCAGGCTGGAGTGCAGTGGGGCAATCTTGGCTCACCGCAACCTCTGTCTCCTGGGTTGAAGCGATTCTCCTGCCTCAGCCTCCCGAGTAGCTGGGACTACAGGTGCCTGCCACCATGCCTGGCTAATTTGTGTGTGTGTGTGTTTTTTTTTTTTTTGAGATGGAGTCTTTCTCTGTCGCCCAGGCTGGAGTGCAGTAGTGCGATCTTGGCTCACTGTAACCTCCACCCTCTGGGTTCAAGCAATTCTCCAGCGTCAGCCTCCCAAGTAGCTGGGACTACAGGCAGGCACCACCATGTCCAGCTAATTTTTGTATTTTTAGTAGAGGTGGGGTTTCTCCATGTTAGCCAAGCTGGTCTCAAACTCCTGACCTCAGGTGATCACCCGCCTCGGCCTCCCAAAGTGCGGGGATTACGGGCGTGAACCACCGCACCCAGTCTGCTTTTTAATTTTTAACTTTTTTTTAGACGTAATCTTGCTCTGTCACCCAGGCTGGAGTTCAGCGGCACCACCTTGGCTCACTGTAACCTCCGCCTCCTGGGTTCAGGCAATTCTCCTGTCTCAGCCTCCGGAGCAGCTAGGATTACAGGCATCCACCACCATGCCCAGCTAATCTGTTTTTGTATTTTTAGTACAGATGGCCCTTGGCCACGCTGGCCAGGCTGGACTCAAACTCCTGACCTCAGGTGATCCGTCCACCTCGGCCTCCCACAGTGCGGGATGGGGGGCAGGAGGCCCCGTGCCTGGCCCCTTCTACATTTTTACATTAACTTTTCCATGTCCATTGAGGGCAGTGGTGGGGTTAAGCGCCTGGATGCTGGAACCAGCCTGGCTGGATGGAGCCTGGAGGGTCATCTTGGTGGGGCCCATGTCTGGACTTCCCTGGACCTCAGCCCTCCTGCCCATGACGAAAATCACACTGACTCCCAGGGCTGTGTGGGTAGTGAGGTTAGAGGCGCGCCCGGCGCCCGGAAGGTATGGGATGAATGCAGGCTCCCAACACTGTTCTGCACGGCATCGCTGATCTGTGCACCAATTATGCACTGAGGAGGAACCTACCATAAACCCAAACCTGCTGGAAGCCCTGGGGATGCAGGAGAGGCCACCACGTCCCTGTCCTTACAGCTCAGATTCTTTTTTTTTTTTTTGAGACTGAGTCTCGCTCTGTCGCCCAGGCTGGAGTGCAGTGGCCGGATCTCAGCTCACTGCAAGCTCCGCCTCCCGGGTTT
>NW_012099219.1:0-1125 GCF_000951045.1 Mandrillus leucophaeus
AAAAAAAAAAAAAAAAAAAAGGCTCAGAAAGCATTTGGAAGTGGCAACTTTATTGAGAATCAGGCAGCTATAGAGTAGAAACATTAACAGGAACTAGCTTCCTATTTTAATGCTTCGCCACAGAAACAGTATAATCAGTGTGGAATAACAATACTGAACTATAGAATAATTCAATAACACAGAATACAACACCGACCTATAGAGGTGCTGTAGATATTTTGGGGCTGTTGGGAGGTGTTGACCTTTGAAGAATTAGAAAATGAGAGCAATGGGATTGTCTTTTTTTTTCGTTTTCTTTTTGAGACAGGATCCTGCTGTCACTCAGGCTGGAGTGCAGTGGTGCAATCATGGCTCACTGCAGCCTCACACTGCCAGGCTCAAGCCATCCTCCTGCCTCAGCCTCCCAAGTAGCTGTGACTACAGGTGTGCACCACCATGCCTGGCTAATTTTTTATTTATTTGTAAAGATGAGGGTCTTGCTATGTTGCCCAGGTTGGTCTTGAACTCCTGGTGATCCTCCCATCTCGGCCTCCCAAAGCGCTGGGATTACAGGTGTAAGCCACTGTCCCCTGCTGAGACTTCCTTTTGACAAAAGAGAGTATCACCCTCATGGGCTAGAGACGGGCTGGAGCAGAGAGAATCAAGGTCATCAGCAGGGCACCCCATTGCTCCAGGACGGCAGGATTGGAGGGTGTCTGACCTCTTCTGTCTGAGCACTCTTCTCAACCTGCAGTGGCATATCTTCTTGGGAGCTTCAGCTTGACCTGGTGGTAAAGTACATCAGAAGAGCATTTTTATTTATTTATTTTTTCAGACAGAGTCTTGCTCTGTCACCCAGGCTGGAGTGCAATGGTGCAATCTTGGTTCACTGCAACCACCGCCTCCTGGGTTCAAGCGATTCTCCTGCCTCAGTCTCCCAAGTAGCTGGGATTACAGGCACATGCCACCACGCCCAGCTAATTTTTGTATTTTTAGTAGAGACGGGGTTTCACCATGTTGGCCTGGCTGGTCTTGAACTCCTGACCTCAGGCGATCTGCCTGCCTGGGCCTACCCAAAATGCTGGGCTTATAGGCGTGAGCCACAGAATAGCATTTTTATATACAAATACCTACACAGAGAACATA
>NW_012099220.1:0-2265 GCF_000951045.1 Mandrillus leucophaeus
AAAAAAAAAAAAAAAAAAAAGAGCAAAACAAAACAAAAAAACACAAAACAAACAAAAAAAGAACTCTGTCAGTTCTTTGGTTCTGACTGTGATCAGAACCAAAGAATCAGGCAGTGGTTCATATGCCTGTAATCCCAGCACTTTGGGAGGCCAAGACAGGTGGATCGCTTGAGCTCAGGAGTTTGAGACCAGCTTGGGCAACATGTTGAAACCCCGTATCTGCCAAAAATTACAAAATTTAGCTGAGTGTGGTGGGGAGGCTGAGGTAGGAGGATTGCTTGAGCCCAGGAGGTTGAGGCTGCAGTGAGTCGAAACTCAGTCACTGCACTCCAGCCTGGGCAATGGAGGGAGACCCTGCCTCTAAAAAAAAAAAAAAAGAAAAGAAAAAAAGAACTCTGTCTACTGGTGTTTCCTTCCTCCCTCCTCTTCATCTCTGTTGGGTTTTAAAATTTCCTTGATCAAGCTTCTCTTGCCCTTCCTTTTCTCTCTCTTTCTCTCTAGCTTCTCTTTTCTCTCATTCCCTCCTCTCTTTTCTTTTTATTGCCCCTTTCCCACAAGAAACCAGCCTGTCTTCAACGTGGATACACTGGACTGAGCAGAAGGAGTCAGGCTGGCGCACCTGGCCCGGGGGCAGCTGGGAGCCTGAATCTCTAGGGCTCTCTCCTCTGCCTGCACTTGGAGCCATGACCCAGCCTGACCCTCCACAGGGACTGTGCCAAGGGCTCTGTCCCTTGCCAGCATTTCAGGCACTTTGGGCCAGAGTTTCCTGGAGCAAGTGATGATGGGTGGGGAGAGGACAGTACGGACATAGGAAGGGAACAGGGGGACATGGCAAAGGCAGAAGCTGGGCAGGGCTGGGATGGGAGCACCCCATCAAGAGCACTGGGCGGAGGAGAGCTGTCCGTTTGGCTAGGAAGCTCCCTGAGTTACTTTCTTTCTTTCTTTTTATTTTTTTTTTTTTGAGACAGAGTCTCGCTCTCTCGCCCAGGCTGGAGTGCAGTGGCGCTATCTCAGCTCACTACAAGCTCCGCCTCCCGGGTTCACGCCATTCTCCTGCCTCAGCCTCCCGAGTAGCTGGGACTACAGGTGGCGCCCACCACCTCGCCCGGCTAATTTTTTGTATTTTTAGCAGAGACGGGATTTCACCATGTTAGCCAGGATAGTCTCGATCTCCTGACCTCGTGATCCGCCCGTCTCGGCCTCCCAAAGTGCTGGGATTACAGGCTTGAGCCACCGTGCCCGGCCGCCAGGAGTATTATTAATAGAAGTCCCATTTTCAGGGAAACATGACGAGTAGGAAATACATATTCCTTCCCTACAGAGAACTCCACCTTCTCAGAATTCTCTCTTAGCAAGACTGAGTGTGTGTGTGTGTGTGAGACAGAGAGATGGAGAGAGATAGAGAGACAGAAAGAGAGAGATAGACAGAAAGAGAGAGAGAGAGAGAGACAGTGAGCAGTAAACCCTTCTGCAAGCCCTTCCTGACCCCCAGCCAGGGGGACCCGCCCATCTCTCTGTGGCCTGTTACCCATCCTCCACCCCTGTTCTTCCAGCCACAGCTTCCCTGCCATTCCTGTGCTGGGAACCGACTTCTCTTTTCTTTTGTCTGCCTCCTACTGGTGTGAGGTAGGATATGCCAATTTCCCTCCTTTTATCCTTTATTCCTTCTCATGTGGAAAAGCAACCATGACTTTTAGCCAGGTATAAGGCTATATTTTCTAGCCTTCCTTGCTGCTAGGCATGGCCATGTGGTTAAGTTTTGGCCAATGAGGTGTAAGCAGAAGTGGTGTAAGAGACCCCTTGGAACTGCACCTGTAGGGAAATGGCATACCCCTTTTTGTCTCTTTCCTGGTGGCTGGCATGTGAACATAAGGGCTGGAGCCTGAGCAGCTATCTTAGACCACGAAGTAGCAGCTGTGCAGTGAAGGCCGTGAAGGAGCAAAATAGGAGCCTGGGTACCTAACAAGTTTGTGGAACCACAATACCAAGACTGTGTTGTTCTCTCCCAACTACTTCGTTTATGTGAGAGAAACACATTTCTTTCTTATTTAAGCCACTGCTCTTTGGAGGTTTCTGTGACTTGCAGCCAAACCTAATCCTAACCAATAGAAAATGTGTGTGGGTGATAGCAGGTTTACAGATGTCTAGATGCAGACACATGTTTGCAAGTTTGTGGAGAAAGTAGGAGTATGAACAGTCATTCACCTGTTGCTTTTTTTTTTTTTTTTTTGAGATGGAGTCTCACTCTGTCACCCAGGCTGGAGT
>NW_012099221.1:0-1056 GCF_000951045.1 Mandrillus leucophaeus
GTGGCTGAGCGTGGTTCCGGACGGCTGCCCGATGCCCAGCCTTGGGGCTTTACACCTGGCAGGAGGGTGGCTGAGTGTGGTTCCGGACGGCTGCCCGATGCCTCGCATTGGGGCTGGACACCTGGCAGGAGTGTGGCGGAGCATGGTTCTAGACGGCTGCCTGATGCCCAGCATTGGGGCTTTACACCTGGCAGGAGGGTGGCTGAGTGTGGTTCCGGACGGCTGCCCGATGCCTGGCATTGGGGCTGGACACCTGGCAGAAGTGTGGCTGAGCGTGGTTCCGGACGGCTGCCCGATGCCCAGCGTTGGGGCTTTACTCCTGGCAGGAGGGTGGCTGAGCATGGTTCCGGACGGTTGCCTGATGCCCGGCGTTGGGGCTTTACTTTTTCACTTGTAAAATAAAATATGCACGAGTTAAAAAATTCAAACAATCCAGAAAATCATGAAACGGAGAGTTGACAGCTGTGTGCTCCGTCTCCACTCCAAGCGCCACACTTCAGAGGAGACGCCTTTTTCTGGTTTGAGTCCTTTTCACTGTGTCTGCTGCAGATCCAGGTCTCGCCTCGTCAGCCTGAGACGAGGTCCCCTGACTTCTTGGCATGAAAAATGAGGGGCTGAGCCCGTTTTCACCCCACCTTCTTCCCCTGCCCCCCTCCTTCCCTCGATTTTTCTTAGCTATTATTTTTAGTGATCCTGTGGTTACCTTGGTGGCTTCAAAAGGAATACGTAAGCCTCTATTTCTGGAAGCTCTGACTCTAGCCAGCATCTCCAGACTCCCTGCCTCATCAGATGAGAAATGGGCGCCCTGATCCACCTGCCGCTCAGCTGTGCCGCTACTTTTACACCCCTAAAGGCATCTGTGACACCCACCCTCGGCTCTATCACCGTGAGTGAGTGTTCACAGGACTTGACGACGGGGTGGTTCCGAAATGCAAAGCAGGCCGGGCGTGGTGGCTCACACCTGTGATCCCAGCACTTTGGGAGGCCAGGGTGGGCAGACCGGGCGTGGTGGCTCACACCTGTGATCCCAGCACTTTGGGAGGCCAGGGTGGGCAG
>NW_012099222.1:0-9154 GCF_000951045.1 Mandrillus leucophaeus
TGGGGCTTAATCTCTTGGAGGGGGTTGTTCCATACCAAGGGTCCTTCCATAGGTACTTCTAATGGGAGGTTCTGCCTGGCAGCAACTTTGGCCTCAACATCTGCCCAACAGTTTCCTTCTGCTTTTTTCCCTTCACCTTTCTGATGGCTTTGGCAGTGTGTCTGCCACCTCCTTGGGTTTTTGCACTGCGTGCAGTAAGTCCATAATTTCCTTGTGGTATTTAATGGGTGTTCCCCCAGAGGTTAGGAACTCCTTTTCTTTCCATACTGCAGCATGGGTATGTAGGATTAGATAAGCAACTTGCTATCTGTATACACATTTATTATTGTTCCTTTTCCCATTTCTAAGGCTCAGGTAAGTGCCACTAGTTCTGCTAACTGGGCGCTAGTCCCTGGGGTAAGAGGCTTACTTTCAAGTTACATCACCAACGATGGCATAACCTGCCTTTCATATCCCATTTTCCACAAATGAACTTCCATCTGTATATAGGTTAATGTCAGGATTAGCTAAGGGGACTTCTAAGAGATCATCTCGGGTGGCATAAGTCTGGACTATAATTTGTTCGCAGTCATGCTTGATTGGTTCCCCATCCTCTGGGAGAAAAGTGGCAGTATTGAGGGCTACACACGTACGTATTTGAAGCACTGGTCCCTCAAGGAGTAGTGCCTGGTATCTAAGTAGGCAGTTGTCTGATAGCCATAAACTTCCTTTGGCACTTAGTATGCCATTTGCATCAATGAGTAGTCCAGAGAGTGAGATCCTTTCCTTGTATTATTTTGATAGCCTCTGACAGTAAGACAGCCACTGCCGCAACTAACTTTAAACAGTGAGGACAGCCTTTTGCTACTACATCAGTTTCTTTACTTAGGTATGCCACTGGTTGTGGGGTTGTTCCACGAGTGTGAGTAAGGACTCCAAGAGCTATCCCTGCTCTCTCTGTGATGTATACAGAGAAGTTTTGGCCTGTGGGAAGGCTTAAAGCTGGAGCTTGTACTAGTGCCTGCTTTAAGGTTTTGAAGGCTGTTTCTGCCCCTGGTTCCCATTCTACTAGATAAGTATTTGCCCTGTGGGTCTCCTTGATTAGAGTATAGAGAGGCCTGGCTATCTCACTGTATCTGGGGATTCATAGTTGTCAAAAGCTGGTGATTCCAAGGAACCCCTGCAACTGTTTTAATGTCTAGGGTGAGGATAAGTATAGGCTGTATTTATTCCTTGCTGAAGGCCCTGGTCCCTCTGGCTAAGATTAGGCATAGATATTTGACCTGCTGTAGGCAAAGCTGGGCCTTGTACCCTTGATTAGCTAGAAAATTCAAGAGATCTAGAGTAGCCTGCTGGCATGAGGCTTCTGAACTGGTAGCCAAAAGTAAATCATCCACATACTGAAGGACCAGAGTGCCTGGACTTGAGAAGTGGCCTAGATCTTGGGCCAGTGCCTGACCAAACCGATGAGGGCTATCCCTAAACCCTTAAGGCCAGACCGTCCACGTAAGTTGGGACATGTGGTCTGTGGGATCCTCAAAGGCAAAGAGAAACTGGGAGTCAGAGTGCAGGGGAATACAGAAGAAGGCATCCTTGAGGTCCAAAACAGTGAACCATTCTGCTTCCTCTGGTATTTGAGAGCGCAGGGTATAGGGGTTGGGTACAACTGGATATAGAGGAATTACTGCCTCATTGATGAGTCTAAGATCTTGCACTAGTCTCCACTGACCATTTGGTTTTTGTACTCCTGGAACTGGGGTGATGCAAGGACTGCTGCATTTACTTACTAAGCCTTGAGCTTTTAAATGTTTAACAATACCCTGTAATCTTTTATGAACTTCAGACCTTGAGGGATATTGCCTTTGATAAGGAAAAGTGGTGGGATCTTTTAGCCTGATTTGGACTGGGTGGGCATTTTTTACCCTTCCAAATTGTCCTTCCAATGCCCAGACTTCAGGGTTGATTCCCTCCTCAAGTAGGGGACAACAAATGGGTAACTTGTTCCCCATATTCATGTAGATAATAGCTCCAGCTTTGGCTAATATATCCCTCCCTAATAAGGGTATGGGACTTTCAGGCATAACAAGAAAGGCGTGTGAAAAGAGCAAAGTCTCTCAATTACAACTGAGGAGGTGGGAGAAATACCTGGTTACAGGCTGTCCCAGGATTCCTCGGATGGTAACGAACCTTGACGACAGTCGTCCGGGACAGGAGATTAATACTGAGAAGGCCGCGCCAGTGTCCAGGAGGAAGTCAGTTTCCTGGCCCTCAATGGTTAAACATACCCGGGGCTCAGTGAGGGTGATGACATGAGCTGGCACTTGCCCTACACACTCTCAGTCCTGTTGTTGGATCATCTGGTTGGGGGCTTCTGGCCTAGAGAACCACTGCAGTCTGGGGCAGTGCGCCTTCCAGTGATTGCCTCGGCACAGTGGACATGGACGTGGGGGCAGTTTCTCATTGGACAATCTTTTTTAAAGTGTCCTTGTAAACCACACTGATAACAAGCCCTACAGGGTGATTGGCCTGCTCCATTTTCTGTCCTCTGTGAACCACCAAGGTTTGTTTGAGGGCCATGACTAAGGCCACAGCCTTTCTCTGATCTCGCTTTTCCTTTTAGGCCTGTTCCTCTTGGTCCCTATTATAGAACACTGAGGTTGCCAGGTTTAATAATGCCTCCAGATTTTGTTCAGGGCCCAGGGCTCCCTTTTGGAGCTTTCTCCTGATATCTGCAGCTGATTGGGTAATAAACTTATCTTTTAGGATCAATTGACCCTCGAGTGAGTCAGGTGACAGGGGAGTATATTTTCTTAAGGCCTCCCATAGCTGCTCAAGGAAGGCAGAAGGATTTTCTTCCTTTCCCTGTGTTATGGTGGACATCATTGAATAATTCATGGACTTTTTCCTAATTCTCCTTAGTCCTTCTAGAACACAGGTCAATGGATGTTTACAACTCCAGTCCCCATGATCTGAGTCAAGGTCCCAGTGGGGATCCATACTGGGCATGGCTTGCTGACTGGTAGGAATTTGTCTCTTTCTTCGACTTTCATTCTATCATTTACTTGACTAAGATATCTCCAAACTCTCGGGCTGCAGCTAAAGCCACATTCTTTTCATTAAAGGCCAGGGTTTGATCTAACAATAGTATGACATCTCTCCAAGTGAGATCGAAGGTTTGCCCTAGACCCTGTAGGACATCTATGTACCTATCAGGATCATCTGAAAACCTCCCCAGGTCTGCCTTGATCTGCTTTAAATCAGAGCAGGAGACGGGGACATGTATCCGGGTTAGGCCAAATTCCCCTCCCCATACAGCTTGAAGGGGACATAACCAATAGCCCGGGGGTGGGGGAGGTTATGGTCCTTTGGACATTTCTTTGCTTATTTTCTTCTGTGAAGGGGAGATTAGAGGAGGCTTATCATCAACAGGAAGGAAGCTATAGGGAGGTTAGAATATGGGGGTAAGCTGAGAGGTCTTCCTGTGGGATGTAAATTGCAAGCTTTGCATAGTTGTATATTCTCCTTCAATGAAAAGAAAGCTTGGGTGTAAGGTATTTCACTCTATGTGCCTTCCCTCTTACAGAAAAGTTCAAACTGCAGGATAGTATTGTAATTTATATGTCCCTCAGGTGGTCATTTTTCCCCATCAGATAGAGAATATTGGGACCAGGCTGTAGTACAGGAAAAAAATGAGCCACCTCTTTTTCAGGGTTTGCAGGTCAAATTGGTCCCAATGGCTTAGGATGCATTTCAAGGGTGGGCCTATTGATGCCTGAGTGTTTCCCGTCTGAAAGACAAAACTGCCTGCAGTTTTGGTTTGTTTGTTTCTCTCCCTGTCCAAGAACATGCAACAGTCCCTGGACCCTGCTGATCAGAATAGTTGCACTCACCAATGCAGCAGCAGAAACACTAGTTTTCTTCCTAGACCACAAGGAGGAACGAGGAATGTCAGATTTTGTGGCCCTTACCAATGCATTCTCAAAAACTTGTTACAGTCCTAAGCATTCTTCTGTTAGTATTGGGACTTTACTCTTGTCCTATAAAGATGTTATGCCCCAAAAATGAAGTGGAGGGCCATACCCTGAGGAAGGGGAGGGATCTCCAGAGTTGGAAGAGTGATGCCTTTTGTCCTCACTTGCATAGGAAAGATATCATTTCTGAAGCTCCCCATATCCTAGCTTCAGGAATAGCTTTTGTTAGGCCTGCTTGTCTGAGGAGGGATCCTAAATTCCAGAGAGTCCCCCCTATGATGGGGCTTTGGGCAAAAATTATGTCTTTCTGATTGGTGAGCCCAGGTGCTAAAAGAAGGAAATGGAGTCCTGGAGTTTATACTATAAATAATTCTTAGAGGAGAAACTAGAAAACACCAGAGACAGGGAGTGGTTTTTAGAAGCGGGACTAGCCTCAGAGAAGAGAGGTAAGAGAAAGTTTGTCTGACAGGCATTAGGACCCTGACAGGGGAGGGTCAGGATAGATAGATAGATGGGCGAGTCTTGCTTGGGCGACATGACTTTGAGTGTTCTGCTCATGGCCGCAGGGTCAACCAGCTTGTTGTTGGAACCCTGGAGCTGAATGGCTTTCCTGTCTGTTGACCCTCGTCTCAGCCCGGAAGTTTAGGAAAAGTGGAAGCTGGTTCCAGGCAAACCAACGCTCTCAACTCCGAAGAGCCGGGGGTTGTTACAGAGCCCTTTCTCAGAAAACCTTACACCTGTGTCTTTAGTCTGGTGACCCCGCTAGTTGCCTTTAATTGACCAACAGATGCCCGGTATTTAGCCCCCAAATTCTAAGGAAAAATAGGACAAAATAGCAAGTGAAAGGGGTCCAGTGATACTCACCGCTTGGTGATAGTCCCTTTGTGGTTGCCAAAATGTGTCTGGAATTGGTTTCTTCTGGTGGGTTCCTGATCTCGCTGACTTCAAGAATGAAGCCATGTACCCTCACGGTGAGTGTTACAGTTCTTAAAGATGGTTTGTCCAGAGTTTTTTCCTTCTGATGTTCAGATGTGTCTGGAGTTTCTTTCTTCTGGTGGGTTCATGGTCTCGCTGACTTCAGAAGTGAAGCTGCAGACCTTCGCAGTGAGTGTTACAGCTCTTAAACGTGGCGCATCTGGAGTTGTGCCTTCCTCCTGGTGGGTTCACGGTCTCGCTGACTTAAGTAGTGAAGCCACAGACATTCACCATGAGTGTTAAGCTCATAAAGGTAGTGCAGACCCAAAGAGTGAGCAGCAGCAAGATTTATTGTGAAGAGCGAAACAAAGCTTCAACAGCTTGGAAGGGGACTGGAGCGGGTTGCCCCTACGGGTGCTGATGGTTAGATTTTATTCCCTTATTTGGCCCCACCCACGTCCTGCTGATTGGCCCATTTTACAGAGTGCCGATTGGTCCATTTTACAGAGAACTGATTGGTCCATTTTTACAGAGCACTGATTGGTGTATTTACAAACCTTTTGCTAGACACAGAGTGCTGATTGGTGCGTTTTTATAGAGTGCTGATTGGTGCATTTACAAACCTTTAGCTAGACACAGAGCACTGATTGGTGCATTTACAATCCTCTAGCTAGACACAAAAGTTCTCCAAGTCCCCAACCGACCCAGAAGCCCAGCTGGCTTCACCTTTCAATATCACCAGGCCAAAATAACAAAGAGGAAACGTAGGTTTTACCTGAGCCTCCTCCTCCAATAGATAAGAAAAAAGACAGAGGGTACACTATAGCTATCAGTCCCTGTCTTACACAGGCAGCATTAAAAGGAGAGCCCTTAGCCTGCCCAGTAATGCAAAACTGGCAAGGCAATCAGTTACATAAAGAAATAAGAAAAAGCATTAGAGGCTGGAGTCATGTGACCAAGCGGGCAGCAGACAATGTGGCTTCCGCAGACAACACGGGCCCCAGACATTATGCTGAAGAAGCAGAAGGCTAAGCCAGATAATTTATTCATTTTTAATTATCTCACTTTGCCTACTACCTGTACTTGCTACACTCCATTAAGCCCATCTTCTAAATCTGCCTTTTTTCAACCCTGTTATCTGGGCAAACACTCCCTTCTCAGCTTCTAACAACGCAAATGCTTGGCTGGAAGGAGTTAACATACCCCCGGTGGGTTCCCTTACTAACAGCACTCATCAAACTAAGATGCCATATAATACTACAGGTCACTCTTTGACTAGAAAAGAATGTTGCTAATTGTACTCGTAATTGTCTTTTGTTACTTGCTAATTCTAGGATGCAAAGCCAGAATAAGAGCAGTGACCGCCTCGCCTGACAAACCTATAGCTGCACATATCTGCGTTCTGCAATCAAAAAGTCCTAACACAGAAAACAAAAAAGGGGGAGATGTTGGAATTCACTCAGGATGGTGGCAGAATTATTAAAAGGAAATATTAGGGAAAGTTATAGGAAATAGTCACAAACCTTTCAGAAGGATGAAATATTACATAACCTGTAATAATTGAACAGGCTGAAGGCAGCCGGTTCTTACCTCAGAGTATTAGGTCATAGGGTAAATACTAGGGACAATAGAGGCTTCCCCAGTTAAGTCTGTTTACCCTATCTCCATTAACCAACCTTTTAGCCAGATGGCCCTGGGAGGGGGGGGGAGGGGGGCGGGAGGTCGACCAGGGATATTGCCCCCTAATGGTATTTACTTTAGACCGCAGTACCTGAGCTTTAATCATTCATGGAACTACTCTCCTAACCATGTTAATTACCCTCAAGTGTGTTTACTCAAAGCTTCTGTTGTTAATTCTATACTAAATAAATGCCTGGAGCACAAGCCGCTCAGGGCCTGCCGCGCTGACAAGCCTCTCTTGATGTGTAGGCAGTCGGACACTCAGCAGGACTGACAAAACAGAGTATCTGTGTGTCAGTGTACGTTTTATTCATCCGTCCTTTGGATCAGGGTCTGCGGGCAGACCCCTGCAGCTAATGCCCTCTTGTGAGGAGCAATACCTCAATTGGTGCCCCGTGTGAGTAGCAATACCACATAACTACGTATCACTGGAAAGGGACTGAGGAGATGGAGAAAACAGTCTTGAATGACCGACATCACCCCCATCTCTGGCAGCAGCAGTATACTGCTGAGAGCCTCTCTGGGCACTGGAGGAAGGCAAACATAACAATTGTGAGGCATTGAACTCAGTGCTGTCCTGTTAGAGCAGAAAGGAAAACCAGACTAAACTCAGCTGATGCCCACCCATGAAGGGAGCTTTTAAACCAGCCCCAGCCAGAGGGGAATCGCTGATCCCAATGGTCTGAATTGGAGTTCCTGCAAATCTTGCCACCTAGGGCAAAAGTGCTCTGGGTCTCTAAGTAAATGTGAAAGGCAGCCTAGGCCATAAGGACTGCAACTATTAATATTAGGTGAGTCCTAGGGCTGAACTAGGCCCAGAGACAGTGGGCTATGGGGGGCACATGACCTACTGAGACAGCAGTTGGAGCAGCTAAGGAAGTGCTGGTATCACCCCTCCCCTAACCCCAGGCTATACAGCTCGTTGTTCCAAAAGAGACTCCTATATTCCACTTGAGAAGATGAGAGGCAAGAGTGTGAAGGACTTTGACTTGCATCTTGGGTATCAGCTCAGCAAAAGCAGGATAAAGCCTCACTCAGAGGAGTAAGGCCCCCATTCCATGCCCTAGCTCCTGGATAGTATTTGTAGACACAACCTGAGCCAGAAGGGAGCCCACTGCCTTGAAGGGAAAGACCCAGTCCTGGCAGCATGCATCACCTGTTAATTAAAGACCCCTTGGGTCCTGAACAACCAGCAGCAACACCCAGGTACTACACAGAGGACCTTGGGTGAGCCTCTGAGACTCGCTGACTTCAGGTTGAGACTTAGCACATTACCAGCCGTGGTGGTTATGGGTCAAAATTTCTGCTTGAGAAAAGCAGAGGGAAAAGTACAGGGGACTCTGTCTTGCACCTTAGGTACCAGCATAGCATAGCCACAGGGGAGTAGAGCACCCAGTGGGCTCTTGGGGTCCTCAATTTCTGGATCTGACTCTCCAACACCATCTCTGGACCTGTTCTGAGCCAGAGGGGAGCCCATGCCCTGAAGGGTGAGTTACAGGCCAGGAAGCATTCACCACAAGCGAACTTAAGAGCCCTTGGGCCTTAAGGGAACTTTGGCAGTAGTTTGGCAGAACTCCCCATGGCCTGTAGTAGCAGTGGGATGGGGTGAGGCTACTGTGCCTTTGGAAGGGCGAGGGAAGAGTGGGAAGGACTGCATCTTGTGGTGTGACTGCCAGCTCAGCCACGATACAATAGAACACCAGGTAGACTTCTAAGGTTTTTTATTTTAGCCCCTGACTACCAGACAATTGCACCTCTGGACTTACCCAAGACCTAGGGGAACTCGCTGCCCTAAAGGGAAGGACACGGGCTCGGCTGCCTTTGCCACCTGGTGACTATAGATCCCCAGGGCCTTGAGTAAACATGGACAGTATCCAGGGAGTAGTTATAGCAGTCCATGGACAGGACCCAGTGCTGTACTAGCTTTAGGTCTGACCCAGTACATAGTAGTGGTGGCCACAGGGGTAGCTGTATCACTCCACCCCCAGCTTTAGGTGGCTCAGAATAGAAATAGAGATTCTGTTTGTTTGGGAGAAAGTAAGAAAGAAGGAAGAGTCTCTGCCTGGTAATCCAGAGAATTCTCCTGGAAGTTGTCCAAGACTATCAAGGTAGTAACCTCTACAAGCCTGCAAGAAAAATAATGTTACTAGGCCTAGAGTGCCCCCTAAAGTATATACACCTTAGATCACAACTCCCAAGTCCTTTCAAATATCTGGAAAGCCTTCTCAAAGAAGGACAGGTGCAAACAAGCCCAGATAATGAAGACTACAATAAATACCAAACCCTTAAATGCCAGATACTGAAGAACATCTACTAGCATCAACACCATTCAGGAAAACACGACCTTACCAAATGAAATAAATAAGCCACCAGGGACTAATCCCAGAGAAACAGAGATATGTGACCTTTTTGACAGATAATTCAAAATAGCTATGTTGAGGAAAATCAAAGAAATTCAAGATAACACAGAGAAGTAATTCAGAATTATATCAGATACATTTAACAAAGAAATTGAAATAATTTTTAAAAATCAAGCAGAAATTCTGAAGTTGAAAAATGCAATTGGCATATGAAAGAATTCATCAGAGTCTTTTAATAGCAGAATTGAT
>NW_012099222.1:9259-15629 GCF_000951045.1 Mandrillus leucophaeus
TGAGGTCAGGAGTTCAAGACCAGCCTGGCCAACATGGTGAAACCATGTCTCTACTAAAAATACAAAAATTATCTAGGCCTGATGGTTCATGCCTATAATCCCAGCTACTCAGGAGGCTGAGGCAGGATAATTGTTTGAACCCGGGCAGTGGAGGTTGTAGTAAACCGAGATCACGTCACTGCACTCCAACCTGTGTGACAGAGTCAAAAAAAAAAAAAAGAAAGAAAGAAAAAAAAGAAGTATGCATACACGATGTAGAAAACAGCCTCAAAAGCAAATCCAAGAGTTATTGGCCTTAAAGAGGAGTTAGAGAAAGAGATAGGGGTAGAAAGTTTATTCAAGGGGATAATATCAGACAATTTCCCAAACCCAGAGAAAGATATCAATATCCAAATACAAGAAGACTTTAGAAACCAAGCATATTTAACCCAAAGAAGACTACCTCAAGGCATTTAATAACGAAACTCCCAAAGATCAAGGATAAAGAAGGAATCCTAAAAGCAGCAAGAGAAAAGTAAAAAATATACAACAGAGCTCCAATACATCTGGCAGCAGACTTCTCAGTGAAAACCTTACAGGCCAGAAGAGAGTAGCATTACATAAAATGCTGAAGGAAAAAACTTTTACCCTAGAATAGTATATCCAGCAAAAATATCCTTCAAACATGAGGGAGAAATAAAGACTTTCCCTGACAAACAAAATTTGAGGGATTTTATCAACACCAGACCTGTCTTACAAGAAATGCTAAGAAGAGTGCTTCTATCAGAAACAAAAGGACATTGGTGAGCAATAAGCAATCACCTGAAGGTATAAAACTTACTAGTGATAGTAAGTAAACAGAAAAACACAGATTGTTATAACACTGTAACTGTGGTTTGTAAACTACTCTTATCCTAAGCAGAAAAACTAAATGATAAACCAATCAAAAATAATAACTACAACAACTTTTCAAGACACAGACAGTACAATACAATATGATATAAATAGAAACAAAAAAAGTTAAAAAGCAGGGGGATAAAGTTAAGGTGTAAAATTTTTATTTTGCTTTTGCTTGTTTGTTGGTGTTATGCAAACAGCGTTAAGTTGTTATCATTGTAACAACTGTGTTAATTTGTTATTTTTAACTAAATAATGGGTTATAAGATAGTATTTGCTAATCTCATAATAACCTCAAACCAAAAAACAATAAATACACAAAAAATAAAAAGCAATAAGCTAAATATACCACCAGAGAAAATCACCTTTACTAAAGGAAGACAGGAAGGAAAGAAAGAAGAGAAGACCACAAAACAACCAGAAAACAAACAACAAAATGGCAGGAGTAAGTCCTTATCAGTAATAACACTGAATGTAAATGGACTAAGCCGTTCATCAAAAGATATAGACTGACTAAATGGATGAAAAAAAAAATTGATCTGTTGCCTACAAGATACACACTTCACCTATAAAGAGAAATAAATTGAAAATAAAGGGATGGAAAAAGATATTCCATTTTAATGGAAACCGAAAATAAGGCAGGAGTAGTTACATCAGACAAAAACAGATTTCAAGAAAAAAAAAAATAAAAAACAAAGAAGGTCACTATATAATGATAAAGGGGTCAATTCAGCAAGAGGTTATAATTTTAAATATATATGCACCCCACACTTGAGCACCCAGATATACAAAGGAAATATTATTAGAGCTAAAGAGAGAGATAGGCCCTAATACGATAATAGCTGGAGACTTCAACATCCCAATTTCAGTATTGGACATGTCTTCCACACAGAAAATCAACAATCAGTGTTTGATTTTCTGTTGAAAATTAACATTGTACTTAATTTGCACTGTAGACCAAATGGACTTAATAGATATTTATAGGACATTTCATCCAATGGCTGCAGAATACACAATATTTTCCTTAGCACATGGATCATTCTCAAGAATAAACGATATGGTAGGTCACAAAACAAGTTTTAAAACATTCTAAAAAATGAAATAATATCAAGCATCTTCTCTGACCACAATAGAATAAAACTAGAAGTCAATAAAAAGAGAAATTTTGGAAGCTATAAAAACACATGGAAATTAAACATTATGCTCCTCAGTGACCAGTGAATCAATAAAGAAATTAAGAAGGAAATTGAAAAATTCTTGAAACAAATTATAATGGAAACATGACATATCAAAACCTATGGGATACAGCAAAGGAACTACTAAGAAGGAAATTTAGAGCTATAAGTACCTACATCAAAAAAGAAGGCAAACTTCACACAAGATTGGGCACTTTCAGGTGCTATAGCCGTAGACCAAAAAAGAAACTTTAAATAAAAAATCTAATGATGCATCTTAAAGAATTAGAAAAGCGGCCAGGCATAGTAGCTCATGCCTCTAATCCCAGCACTTTGGGAGGTCAAGGAGAGCAAATCACGAGGTCAAGAGATCGAGACCATCCTGGCTAACATGGTGAAACCCCATCTCTACTAAAAATACAAAAATTTGCTGGGCCCGGTGGTGGGCATCCGTAGTCCCAGCTACTTGGGAGGCTGAGGCAGGAGAATCGCTTGAACCCGGGAGTCAGAAGTTGCAGAGAGCCGAGATTGCGCCACTGCACTCCAGCCTAGTGACAGAGCAAGACTCCATCTCAAAAAAAAAGATAAAACAAAATTTAAAAAAAAATTAGAAAAGCAAGAGCAACCAAACCCAAAATTAATAGAAGAAAAGAAATAATAAAGGTCAAAGCAAAAATAAATGAATTTGAAATAAAAACAATACAAAAGATCAATGAAACGAAAAATTGGTTTTTTGAAAGGATAAACAAGATTGATAGACTGCTAACTAGTCTCAAAAGAGAGAGAAAATCCAAATAAAATCAGAAATGAAAAAGGACACATTATAACTGATACGGCAGAAATTCAAAGGATCATTAGTGGCTACTGTGAGCAACCATATGCCAATTAATTGGAAAATCTAGAAAAAATGGACAGATTCCTAGACACATACGCCTACCAAGATTGAACTAGGAAGGCCAGGAGCGGTAGCTCACGCCAGTAATCCCAGCACTTTGGGAGGCTGAAGCAGGCGGATCACTTGAGTTCAGGAGTGCAGCACCAGCATGGCCAACATGGTGAACCCCTGTCTCTACTAAAAATACAAAAATTATCTAGGCATGGTGGCATGCGCCTGTAGTCCCAGCTACTTAGGAGACTGAGGCAGGAGAGTCGCTCGAACCTGGGAGGTGGAGGTTGCAGTGAGCCGAGATGGCACCGTTGCACTCCAGCCTGGATTACAGAGTGAGACTCTGTCTCAAAAAAATAAATAAATGAAATAAATAAATAAATAAGATTGAACTAGGAACAGATTCAAAACCTGAACAAATCAATAACAAGTAACACGATCTAGGCAGTAATAAAAAGTATCCCAGTAAAGGAAAGCCTGGGTCCTGACGGCTCCACTGAATTCTACCAGTCATTTAAACTTATTCTATGATGCCAGTATTACCCTGATACCAAAATTAGACAAAGACTCATCAAAAAAGAAAACTACAGGCCAATATCTCTGATGAATATTCATGCAAAAATTCTGAACAAAATACTAGCAAACTGAATTCAACAATACATTAAAAGAATAATTCATCATAGCCAAGTGGGATTTACCCCTGGGATGCAAGGATGGCTCAACATACACAATTCAATCAGTGTGATGTTCATTCATATCAACAGAATGAAAAAAAGATCATATGATCATTTCAATTGATGCAGAAAACCATTTGATAAAATTCAACATCCTGGCCGGGCTCAGTGTCTCATGCCTGTAATCCCAGCACTTTGGGAGGCTGAGGCAGGCAGATCATGAGGTCAGGAGTTCAAGAATAGCCCGGTCAACATGGTGAAACCCTGACTCTACTAAAAATACAAAAATTAGCTGGGCATTGTGGTTGGTACCCCTAATCCCAGCTACTCGGGAGTCTGAGGCAGGAGAATTGCTTGAACCTAGGAGGCAGAGGTTGCAGTGAGCTTAGATCACGACACTGCACTCCAGCCTGGGTGACAGAGTGAGACTCCATCTTGGGGGGAAAAAAAAAAAATCAACATCCCTTTATCATAAAAACCCTCAAAAAACTGGGTATAGAAGGAACATACCTCAACATAACAAAAGTCATATACCACAGACCCAGAGCTAGTATCATACTAAATACTAAATTAGTATCATACTAAATGAGGAAAAATGAGGAAAAACTGAAAGCCTTTTCCCTAAGATCTGGAACACAACATGGATGGCCACTTTCACCACTGTTATTCAACATAGTACTGGAAGTCCTAGCTAGAGCTATCAGACAAGAGAAAGAAGTAAAGGGCATCCAAATTGGAATGGAAGAAGTCAAATTATCCTTGTTTGCAGATGATATGATCTTATAGTTGGAAAAACCTAAAGACTCCACAAGAAAACTATTAAAACTGATAAACAAGTTCAGTAAAGCTGCAGGATACAAAAACAACATAGAAAAATCAGTAGCATTTCTATATGCCAACAGTGAGCAATCTGAAAAAGAAATTAAAAAGTAATCCCATTTATAATAACTACAAATAAAAGTAAATGCCTAGGAATTAACTTAACCAAAGAAGTGAAAAATCTCTATAATGAGAACTATAAAATACTGATGAAAGAAATTGAAGAGGACAACAAAAAATTTAAAAATAGTTCATGTTCATGGATTGGAAGAATCAATATGGTTAAAATGTCCATACTACCCAAAGCAATCTACAAATTCAATGCAATCCCTATCAAAACACCAATTACATTCTTCACAGAAATAGATAAAAACTATTTTAAAAATTGTATGGAACCAAAAAAGACCCAGAATAGCCAAAGCTATCTTAAGCAAAAAGAACAAAACCAGAGGAATCACATTATCTGACTACAAATTATACTACAGAACTATAGTAACCAAAACAGCATGGCACTGGCATAAAGACAGACACATAGACCAACAGAACAACAGCAAACCCAGAAACAAATCCACACACTTACAGTGAACTCATTTTTGATAAAGGTCTAAGAACATACACTGGGAAAAAGACAATCTCTTCAATAAGTGGTGCTGGGAATACTGGATATCCATATGCAGAAGAATAAAACTAGATCCCTATCTCTCACCATATACAAAAATCAAATCAGTCTGAGTACAGTGGCTTATGCCTGTAATTCCAGCACTTTGGGAGGCTGAGGTGAGCAGATTACCTGAGGTCAGGAGTTTGAGACCAACCTGTCCAACATGATGAAACCCCATCTCTACTAAAAATATTTTTTAAAATTAGCTGGGCACCTGTAATCCCAGCTACTCAGGATGAGGCAGGAGAATTGCTTGAACCCAGGAGGTGAAGGTTGCAGTGCCTGGGCAATGGAGCGAGACTCTGTCTCGACCAAAAAAAAAAAAAAAGAAAGAAAAAAAATCGACTGAAAATTGATTAAAGACTTAAGTCCAAGACCCCAAACTATGAAACTACTAGAAGAAAACATTAGGAAAAATCTCCAGGACATTAGTCTGGGCAAAAATTTTTTGAACAATACCCCCACAAGCGCAGGCAACCAAAGCAAAAATGGACAATTGGGATCACATCAAGGTTAAAAACTTCTTCACAGAAAACGAAACATTCAACAAAGTGAAGAGACAACCCACAGAATGGGAGAAAATATTTGCAACATATTCATCTCACAAGGAATTAATAACAAGAATATATAAGGAGCTCAAACAACTCTGTAGGAAAAAAAAAATCTAATCATCCAATCAAAAGATGAGCAAAAGATTTGAATAGACACCTCTCAAAAGAAGACATACAAATGGTAAACAGGCATATGAAAAGGTGCTCAACATCATTGATCCTCAGATAAATGCAAATCAAAACTACAATCAGATTTCTATTATCTCGCCCCAGTTAAAACGGTTTATATTCAAAAAACAGGTAACAACAAATGCTGGCAAGGATGTGGAGGAAAGGGAACCCTTGTACACGGTTGATGGGAATGTAAATTAGTACAACCCGTATGGAGAACAGCTTGGAGGTTCCTCAAAAAACTAAAAATAGAACTACCATATGATCCAGCAGTCCCACTGCTGGCTATATACTCACAAAAAAAAGGAAATAAGTATATTAAAGAGATATCTGCACTCCTATGTTTGTTGCAGCACTGTTCATAATAGCTAAGATTTGTTTTCTTTTTTTTTCTTTTTGAGACACAGTCTCGCTCTGTCACCCAAGCTGGAGTGCATTGGCACAATCTCAGCTCACTGCAATCTCCACCTCCCAGGTTCAAGCGATTCTCCTGCCTCAGCCTCCCTAGTAGCTGGGATTACAAGTGCACATCACCATGCCTGGATAATTGTTGTATT
>NW_012099222.1:15679-17400 GCF_000951045.1 Mandrillus leucophaeus
AAAAAAAAAAAGAAAGAAAAAAAAAATCGACTGAAAATTAATTAAAGACTTAAGTCCAAGACCCCAAACTATGAAACTATTAGAAGAAAACATTAGGGAAAATCTCCAGGACATTAGTCTGGGCAAAAATTTTTTGAACAATACCCACACAAGCGCAGGCAACCAAAGCAAAAATGGACAATTGGGATCACATCAAGGTTAAAAACTTCTTCACAGAAAACGAAACATTCAACAAAGTGGAGAGACAACCCACAGAATGGGAGAAAATATTTGCAACATATTCATCTGACAAGGAATTAATAACGAGAATATATAAGGAGCTCAGACAACTCTGTAGGAAAAAAAAAATCTAATCATCCAATCAAAAGATGAGCAAAAGATTTGAATAGACACCTCTCAAAAGAAGACATACAAATGGTAAACAGGCATATGAAAAGGTGCTCAACATCATTGATCCTCAGATAAATGCAAATCAAAACTACAATCAGATTTCTATTATCTCGCCCCAGTTAAAATGGTTTATATTCAAAAAGCAGGTAACAACAAATGCTGGCAAAGATGTGAAGGAAAGGGAACCCTTGTACACGGCTGATGGGAATGTAAATTAGTACAACCCGTATGGAGAACAGTTTGGAGGTTCCTCAAAGAACTAAAAATAGAACTACCATATGATCCAGCAGTCCCACTGCTGGGTATGTACTCACAAAAAAAGGAAATCAGTATATTAAAGAGATATCTGCACTCCTGTGTTTGTTGCAGCACTGTTCATAATAGCTAAGATTTGTTTTCTTTTTTTTTTTCTTTTTGAGACACAGTCTCGCTCTGTCACCCAAGCTGGAGTGCACTGGCACAATCTCAGCTCACTGCAATCTCCACCTCCCAGGTTCAAGCGATTCTCCTGCCTCAGCCTCCCTAGTAGCTGGGATTACAAGTGCACATCACCATGCCTGGATAATTGTTGTATTTTTAGTAGAGACAGGGTTTCACCATGTTGTCCAGACTGGTCTCGAACTCCTGGCCTCAAGTGATCTGCCCACCTCAGTCTCCCAAAGTGCTGGGATTACAGCGTGAGCCACCGTGCCCGGCCCATAATAGCTAAGATTTGGAAGCAACTTAAGTGTCTGTCAACAGATGAATAGATAAAGAAAATGAACATATACACACAATACTATTCAGCCATAAAAAATAATGAGATCTTGCCATTTGCAACAACATAGATGGAACTGGAGTCATTATGTTAAGTGAAATAAGCCGACCCAGAAAGATAAACATCACACCTTCTCACTTATTTGTGGGATCTAAAAATCAAAACAATCAAACCCATGGAGATAGAGAGTAGAAAGATGGTTACCAGAAGCTGAAAATGGTACTGGGGAGTGGAGGGGAGATGGGGATGGTTAAAGGGTACCAAAAAAAAGTTAGAAAGAATGAATATGGTCTAGGATTTGATCACAAAACGGGGTGACTATAGTCAATAATAACTCAATTCTACATTTTAAAATAACTAAAAGAATGTTATTGGATTATTTGTAACATAAAGTATAATTGTTTGAGTAAATGGATACCCAATTCACCATGTGATTATTTCACATTGCATGCCTGTATGAAAACATCTCATGTACCCTGCAAATATACATACCTACTATGTACCCACAAAAATTAAAAATTATTTTTTAAAAAGAACTAATCTGGTTTTTCAAGAGTGAGAAAGAACTCAGTAC
>NW_012099222.1:17450-18231 GCF_000951045.1 Mandrillus leucophaeus
AACAGGCATATGAAAAGGTGCTCAACATCATTGATCCTCAGATAAATGCAAATCAAAACTACAATCAGATTTCTATTATCTCGCCCCAGTTAAAATGGTTTATATTCAAAAAGCAGGTAACAACAAATGCTGGCAAAGATGTGAAGGAAAGGGAACCCTTGTACACGGCTGATGGGAATGTAAATTAGTACAACCCGTATGGAGAACAGTTTGGAGGTTCCTCAAAGAACTAAAAATAGAACTACCATATGATCCAGCAGTCCCACTGCTGGGTATGTACTCACAAAAAAAGGAAATCAGTATATTAAAGAGATATCTGCACTCCTGTGTTTGTTGCAGCACTGTTCATAATAGCTAAGATTTGTTTTCTTTTTTTTTTTCTTTTTGAGACACAGTCTCGCTCTGTCACCCAAGCTGGAGTGCACTGGCACAATCTCAGCTCACTGCAATCTCCACCTCCCAGGTTCAAGCGATTCTCCTGCCTCAACCTCCCTAGTAGCTGGGATTACAAGTGCACATCACCATGCCTGGATAATTGTTGAATTTTTAGTAGAGACAGGGTTTCACCATGTTGTCCAGACTGGTCTTGAACTCCTGGCCTCAAGTGATCTGCCCACCTCAGTCTCCCAAAGTGCTGGGATTACAGCGTGAGCCACCGTGCCCGGCCCATAATATCTAAGATTTGGAAGCAACCTAAGTGTCTGTCAACAGATGAATAGATAAAGAAAATGAACATATACACACAATACTATTCAGCCATAAAAAATAATGAGATCTTGCC
>NW_012099222.1:18281-19170 GCF_000951045.1 Mandrillus leucophaeus
GAGACTCTGTCAAAAAAAAAAAAAAAAAAAAAGTTCCACTTCCCAATATCCTTACATTGCAATTAAATTTCAACATTAGTTTTGGCAGGGACAAACCACATGCAAACCATAGCAGTAGTATAGTGTAATAATTAAGGCCCTGGGTTTCAGAGTCATGCTTTGAATCCCTGCTTCATCACTTACTTGCTGCATGACCTAGGGAGAATTACCTAACCTCTCAAGCTTTAGTTTCCTCATCTGCAGACTGGGGTTATAAGAGTATTACAGTACCCACCTCACATGGTTGATGTGAAGACTAAATGAGATAATGCACATAAAAAACTTAGCCTGAGATCTGTAGTATGTGCTTTCTGAAGGCTATTATTGTTATTGCTTTTATCTCACAGATGAAAAACTGAGGTTCAGGGGAATGGCTAAGTACCTTGCCCAAGGACAAACAGTTTACAAATAGTGACTCAAGAACTCAATCTATTTTTTTTTTCACTTTAAAATCTCGTGCTCTTTCCATGTCTATATAATTTATAGGTTTAATGTACCTTGTTTTCTTCTAACTAATTCTAGTAGTTTTCTACTTCAACTTGCAACTCAGTCAACATGAGCTTTGTTACAGAAAAGTAAAGATGATAGCCTGATGTGTTTGGGTGAAGTAAAAGAATAAAATACTGTCATGTATGCAATCAGATTTATTTTTTGCTATCATCACATAATCTAACAGATTATGATAACTATTAATTATCTTGTGCATTCTGACACTGTATTCTTTGACATCTAGTTAATTGCTGGTTAGAAAAGGTTTTCCTCATATAAAAAAATTCATCCTGATATAAATTAAATGCATATAAATAATTATAAATTTTGTAAACATAATTACATATAAATAATTTATATA
>NW_012099222.1:19220-19829 GCF_000951045.1 Mandrillus leucophaeus
CCTAAGTGTCTGTCAACAGATGAATAGATAAAGAAAATGAACATATACACACAATACTATTCAGCCATAAAAAATAATGAGATCTTGCCAATTGCAACAACATGGATGGAACTGGAGTCATTATGTTAAGTGAAATAAGCCGACCCAGAAAGATAGACATCACGCGTTCTCACTTATTTGTGGGATCTAAAAATCAAAACAATCGAACCCATGGAGATAGAGAGTAGAAAGATGGTTACCAGAGGCTGAAAATGGTACTGGGGAGCGGCGGGGAGGTGGGGATGGTTAAAGAGTACAAAAAAAAAGTTAGAAAGAATGAAGATGGTCTAGGATTTGATCACAAAACGGGGTGACTATAGTCAATAGTAACTCAATTCTACATTTTAAAATAACTAAAAGAATGTTATTGGATTATTTGTAACATAAAGTATAATTGTTTGAGGAAATGGATACCCAATTCACCATGTGATTATTTCACATTGCATGCCTGTATGAAAACATCTCATGTACCCTACAAATATACATACCTACTATGTACCCACAAAAATTAAAAATTATTTTTTAAAAAGAACTAATCTGGTTTTTCAAGAGTGAGAAAGAACTCAGTAC
>NW_012099222.1:21849-23549 GCF_000951045.1 Mandrillus leucophaeus
ATATATTTTCTTTTCTTTTCTTTTTTGAGAGTAGTGTTGCTCTGTCGCCCAGGCTGGAGTGCACTGGCACCATCTCAGCCTCTAAAGTAGCTGGGACTACAGGTGTGCACCACCACCCCCAGCTAATTTTTGTATTTTTAGTACAGACAGGGTTTCACCATGTTGACCAGGCCAGTCTTGAACTCCTGACCTCAAGTGATCCCACCTCAACCTCCCAAAGTGCTGGGATTACAGGTATGAGCCACCACGCCTGGGCTGTATTTCTGGATTTGATCTGCTAGTATTTGACAGGGGATTTTTGTATTTATGGTAGGAAGGGATTTAATTTACAATTTTTTCTCTTTCAATTTCTTTGTCAGGCTTGGTATCAGGCTTATACTAACCTCATAAAATGTTTTGGGAAGTGTTCACCCCTCTAGTTTCTCAAAGAGTTAGCATAATATTAGTATTATGGATCTTTAAATGTTCAATAGAATTAACTAGCAAAATCACACGGGCCTGGAGTTTTCTTCATGGGAAAATTATTTGTAACGAAGTCAATGATGTGTGTATGTGTGTATTTTTCAGGGAACTGGTCAAACTTATCAAACCTTTTAAGTATTTGTAGGATTCTATAGTGATATCCTCTCTTTTATTCTTCATATTGGTAATATGGCCCACAAATATAGAAATAGAATGTATAGATCTTGGTTTCTAATAGCATTTCCCAATTTTTTTTAAAAAGGAGGGATCCTTGGAGAAATGGTTAATTCTACGACTAGAACAGAAAACATACAAAATGAGCCTGGAGCATTTTGTAGCGCCGGAATGTAAGGAACTGTTCAGAAACAGACACGTGCAATAATTGGGGCATGTCAAAGGGACACAGGAACCAACTGGGACAGTTCCCAATGGCCAAAGAAAACAATTTCAGCAGCAAAAATTAAAATGGATTGTAACCCAAAGTATAAAATAAGTATCCATACTGACATTAAAAAAAGACTGAATAAATAAACAGTGAGAAATAGACAAATCTTTCCGGCAGAAAAATTCCAAATCATTTTATATAGATACTCTACCCTCAAGAAGTGAAGATTAAGTCCCCATTCTAAGTGAAAGTTGTGCATAATGGCCTCCCTTCCAAAGAGTACAGAATAGAAAGGGGGAGAAAAGATTACTTTACACTGGAGAGACCTGACAAACACTACGTCATCCAACTGATCAAGGTCAACATCAACACAATAAGTCATGTTGACAGTGTGTAGCATTGATATGTTGTTAAGAGACTGTCACATCACCTCTGTGGTCTTCCTCCCAAAACCCATAACCCAAGACTAACCATGAGAAAAACATCAAAGAAACCCCAGTTGAGCAACATTCTACAAAACACTGGACCAGTACTCCTCAAAATTGCCAAGGCCATCAAAACCAAGAAATTTCTGAGAAACTGTCACAGTCAAGAGGAACCTGAAGAGACATGAGGACTAAATGTAATGTGGCATCCAGGAAGAAATCCTGGGACAGCAAAAAAACAGTAGGTCCTAAGGAAATGTAACTAGGGAAATCTGAATAAGCTATGAACTTTGATTAATAACAAAAAGAAATTTAAGAAAAGTGAAGGAAGGAAGAAAGGGAGGTTGAAAGGGAATGAGAAAGAGCTGAACCAGGAAGTAGGAACCACATCTGCAATGGTCAATCGACTTTCAACACAGCATCCAAAG
>NW_012099222.1:23899-26012 GCF_000951045.1 Mandrillus leucophaeus
AAAAAAAAAAAATTAGCTGGGCTCAGTCATTCATGCCTGTAATCCCAGAAATTTGGGAGGCCGAGGCGGGCAGATAGATCACTTTAGGTCAGGAGTTTGAGACCAGCCTGGCCAAAATGATGAAATCCCGACTCTACTGGCCAAAATGATGAAATCCCAACTCTACTAAAAATACAAAAATTAGCTGGGCATGGTGGCACACACCTGTAATCCCAGGTACTCGAGAGACTGAGGCAGGAGAATCGCTTGAACCCTGGAGGCAGAGGTTGCAGTGAGCCAAGATCATGCCACTGCACTCCAGCCTGGGTGACAGAGCGAGACTCTGTCTCAAAAAAATGAAAGAAAAGAAAAAAATTGATGAACTGGACTTTTTTCTAATTAAAACTGCTGCTCCTTGAAAGACATTGAATTGATAAGAAAATAAAAAAGATAAGCCATAGACTGGGAGAAAATATTCACCACACATATATCTAACAAAGGACTTGTATCCAGGATATAAAGAACTCTTACAATTCGGTAACGAGAAAAACAACCCAACTTAAAATGGGCAGAAATTTTCTGAACAAATACCTCACAAAAGAAGTAATAGGATTTGCCAGTAAGCACTTGAAAAGATACTCAGCATTATACCTAACTCATCAAGAAATTGAAATTAAAACCACAGAAATATATACTACTATACATTCATTTGAATGGCTAAAATTTAAAAGACTGGCAATATCAAGTGATGGAAATGATGTGAGGCAACTGTTACGAATGTGAAATGGTACACTCACTTGAGAAGGTATTCTAGCAGTCTCCTATAAAGTTAAATATACAGTTAATATATACGCTTATTACATGACCCAGAATTACATGGTCAAGAGAAATGAAATGCTATCCATACAAAGATTTGCACACGATTGTTCTCACGGCTTTATTAGTAATAGTCCAAACTAGAAACAACCCACTGTCTCATCAACAGGTGAATACATAACCAAATCATGCATGTCTGTAAAATAGAATACAAGTCAGCAAGAGAAAGGAATAAGCTGCTGATAAGAACAACAGGAACAAATCTCAAAAACATTATGCTAAGCAAAAGAAACCAGTCAGAAAAGATTGCATACAGGCCAAGCGTGATGGTTCATACCTATAATCTCAGCACTTTGGGAGGCCAAAGTCAGAAGATCCCTTCAGGCCAAGAGTTTGAGACCAGCCTGGGCAACGTGGCAAGACATCATCTCTAGTAAAAATAAAAACTTAAATTTAATTAAAATAAAAAGATTACATACTGTATGATTCAATCATATTAAGCCTAGAACTAGCAGAAAACTAAATCTGATCAGTAGTTGCCTGTGGGTGAGGGTGCAAGAGTACAAACATGACGGAAATATTCTATACATTGACCATGGCAGTGGTTACTAACGGTATATGTGTACATTTGTCAAAACCCATAGAAAGGTACAATTAAAATATGAACATTTTACTGTACATAAATTATGCCTCAATGAAGTTGATTTTCTTGATGTCACCTTGCCCTCCAGCTACTGTTTCATTTTTCTGTCCCTCTTTATAGAAAAATTCCTCAAGAGTTATAGACGCTTGGCTGGGCACAGTGGCTCACACCTGTAATCTCAGCACTTTGGGAGGCTGAGGTGGGCAGATCACAGCTCAGGAGTTCAAGACCAGCCTGGGCAACGTGGTGAAATCCCATTTCTACAAAAAATGCAGGGTGTGGGTGTATTTTTGTATATGGGTGTGGTAGCTCATGACTGTAGACCCAGCTACTCTGGAGGCTGAGGTAGAAGGATCCCTTGAGTCCAGGAAGTGGAAATTGCAGTGAGTCAAGATCACACCACTGCACTCCAGCATGGGCAACAGAGCCACAGCCTGTCTGAAATACATGCTGAAGCATATATTTATATCTCCAGCTCAGGCCTCTACCCTGAATTCCAACAAACAAACAAAGAGTTACAGATAGTCGATCTTCCATGTCTTTCCTCTCCTTCCCTCTTTATACTCTTTATACACAATTTGGTTATGTATTCACCTGTTGATGGGATAGTTGAGTTGTTTCCAGTTTGGATTATTATTTTTAAGAGATCACCAATGTATACACTGTCTTCCATTT
>NW_012099222.1:28462-31073 GCF_000951045.1 Mandrillus leucophaeus
GAGTTTGAGACCAGCCTGGGCAACGTGGCAAGACATCATCTCTAGTAAAAATAAAAACTTAAATTTAATTAAAATAAAAAGATTACATACTGTATGATTCAATCATATTAAGCCTAGAACTAGCAGAAAACTAAATCTGATCAGTAGTTGCCTGTCGGTGAGGGTGCAAGAGTACAAACATGACGGAAATATTCTATACATTGACCATGGCAGTGGTTACTAACGGTATATGTGTACATTTGTCAAAACCCATAGAAAGGTACAATTAAAATATGAACATTTTACTGTACATAAATTATGCCTCAATGAAGTTGATTTTCTTGATGTCACCTTGCCCTCCAGCTACTGTTTCATTTTTCTGTCCCTCTTTATAGAAAAATTCCTCAAGAGTTATAGACGCTTGGCTGGGCACAGTGGCTCACACCTGTAATCTCAGCACTTTGGGAGGCTGAGGTGGGCAGATCACAGCTCAGGAGTTCAAGACCAGCCTGGGCAACGTGGTGAAATCCCATTTCTACAAAAAATGCAGGGTGTGGGTGTATTTTTGTATATGGGTGTGGTAGCTCATGACTGTAGACCCAGCTACTCTGGAGGCTGAGGTGGAAGGATCCCTTGAGTCCAGGAAGTGGAAATTGCAGTGAGTCAAGATCACACCACTGCACTCCAGCATGGGCAACAGAGCCACAGCCTGTCTGAAATACATGCTGAAGCATATATTTATATCTCCAGCTCAGGCCTCTACCCTGAATTCCAACAAACAAACAAAGAGTTACAGATAGTCGATCTTCCATGTCTTTCCTCTCCTTCTCTTTATACTCTTTATACACAATTTGGTTATGTATTCACCTGTTGATGGGATAGTTGAGTTGTTTCCAGTTTGGATTATTATTTTTAAGAGATCACCAATGTATACACTGTCTTCCATTTATATCCTCCCATCCTTTCCTTAAACTATCAAATTTAACCTTTCACTTCATCACTTTACTGAAATTGCCCTAATCTACGTCATCAATGATTTCCACATAGCTAAATGTCATGGTCAATTTTCAGTCCTTGTCTTACTTGATTCCACCCGCAGCATTTGTCACGTCGCAAATACTTCCCTCCATTGTCTAAGAGGACAGCATTCTTGGTTCTGCCCCTATCTTGGGGTCTTTTCTCAGTCTCTTTTGCTGGTTTATCCTCATGTTCCGAATTCTAAATGTTGCAGTGCCTCAGGGATCAATCTTCAAACTTTTATTTTCCCCTGTTTCTGTTTGGAAATCTAATGTAGGTTCCTAGCTTTAAAACATATCTAAATATCATCTGTTGCTGAAGTATATATTTATATCTCCAGCTCAGGCCTCTATCCTGAATTCCAAATCTGATTTTCCAACTACCTACTCAACATCTTTACTTGGATGTCTAATAGGCCTCTCAGATTAACACATGCAAGATGGATATATTGATTTCTGCATTACTTCCCATGGGAAAAAAAAAAAAATCTCTCTCCTCTCATTGTCTTCTCCATCTCAACTAATCGTAACTCTACCCTCTAGTTTTCTCAAGCCAAAAACCTTGCAGTCATGCTTATGGCCTCTCTTCGTCTGTCATCTCACATCCAATCAATCCATGAGCAAATTCTGTCAGTTTAATCCTTAGGATCTATTGAAGTCAGTTTGCTTCTTATCCTCCATCTTCTACCACTCTGGTCCAAGCCGCCATACTTTCTTGCCTGGATTGTTCCAGTAGCCATGGGTTTTCTCTCTGTGCCTCTGCATTTGCTCTTCTTGTTGTCTATTCTTAATATGACGGCAGAACAATCTTACAATAAATGTCACTCCTCTGCTCGAAGTACTCAAATGGCTTCCTATCTTACTCAGTGCAGAGGTCAAATCCTTATAGTGGCTTACAAGGCCCCGCATGATCTGCTGCCTCCTGCCTGTCTGATCTTATTTCCTATCCCTCAATTCCTTTCCAGCCACACATACCTTTACCTCAGGGCTTTTTCATTTACTATTCTCTTTGCCTACAATGTTTTTCCCCCAGATAGCCACATGCCCCATTCTCTCACTTTCTTTGGGTGTCTTTTCAAACATCACTTTATTAGTGAAGCTTTTGCAAACCATATAATTTTTTTGCCCACTCCCTACTCTCCATCTCCTTTTCCTTGCTTCACTATTCTCTATACCATAGAGTCTATTGCACCAATCGACCATCTCGCATTCTACATATTTACTTATTTATTGTACGTCCTCATTTCAACACTTCCCCCTACCTCCCAGAATATACTTTTCAGGACGGCAGCAACTTTAATACACTCCTGATGCCTCAACCAGTGTTTTGCCCGTAGGACGCATTCAATAAATATTCATTGAAAAAAATAATGAACTGAAGAAACTCATCCCATCCTTGAATGTGAGAAACAAACTCACCCATTCAAATCAAAGAACAGACTCAGAGACCTGGAGAATAGGGAAAGCAAGACTTTTAATGACAGTCTTGCAAGATTGGGTGTTTGATAGGCAGGCACACCCAGCACGGTTTCAACAAGCAATTTATGCCCGCATGCGCAGGTCCCTCCCCCAGTTCCTCATAGGCTGAGTACTACAGGGTCACAATCTTCCCGGAC
>NW_012099222.1:32628-32978 GCF_000951045.1 Mandrillus leucophaeus
TTTAAACTCTTTGTGTCCAGGAATAGAGCAGAGACCTTGAAAAGGCAAAATTAAGTATAATTGCTGTGGTCTGAATGTTTGTGTCCCCGGCTAATTCGTATGTTGAAATTCTAACCTCCAAGGTGAGGATGGTACTTAGAAAACAGGCCTTTGGAGGCCTAGGGCATGAGGGCAGAGTCCTATGAATCAACTAAGTGCCCTTTTAAAAGGGCCTCTGCCCCTTCCACCAAGTGAGGACACAGCAAGAAGTCATGCTCTGTGAGAAAGCTGGCTCCCGCCAGGCACCAGATCTGCTGGCACCTTTATCTTGGACTTCTCAGACTTCAAAACTGTGATAAATAAATTTCTGT
>NW_012099222.1:33028-40610 GCF_000951045.1 Mandrillus leucophaeus
TGAGAAAGCTGGCTCCCGCCAGGCACCAGATCTGCTGGCACCTTTATCTTGGACTTCTCAGACTTCAAAACTGTGATAAATAAATTTCTGTTGTGTATTAGCTACCCAGTTTACAGTATTTTGTTACAGCAGCACGAACAAACTAGGACAATAATTTTAATGTGTAAATTTCAATTTAAATGTTAAATTAACTTTAGTCTAAAGCTACTTCCTTACATATTTTGAGTTCAACCTAAAGGTTTCTCCATACATAGTGAAATGTAACCTAACTGAATGTGCAAACAGACTATGACCTACTCTTGTGACAAGCAGCTGAGACTCAGCCAATCACAGCAGCTGAGTTTCAGGCAATCACAGGTGGCCAACTGTTTGTATAAGGCAAACACCCAGCTGTTACCAATCCAGCTGTTTCTGTACCTCACTTCTGTCTTTCGTCCGTCACTTTCCTTTCTCCATAAATGTTATTCAAGCACGTGGTAGCCCTGGGTTTGCTCTGAACCTATTCTGGTTCTGGGGGCTGCCCAACTATCCTATCATTCTTTGCTCAAACACTGTTAAATTTAATTTGTCTAAAATGTTTCTTTTAACAAAGAGAAGATGTATTAGATTTCCACCTAATTTGAAAATTTCAAAGCCATAATGGAGAAGCATAGGCACTACTGGTCATTTTTGTCCAGTAGATGGAGCCCGAGTAGAAAGGAAACAGTCTGGCAGGTAGCAAAATTTCTCAGAGGAAGATTCGAACTGGGAATTCACTGTGGATTCCACACCTTAAGAGTCCATTAGGCAGCCTGCCAGAGTTCTCCCGTCAGTCTGAGTGAGGAGAACTCCCAGGGGAAGGACCCTGAAATTAACTAATAAAGTAACCAGCAGGACAGCAATGTGCCAAGGAAAGCACAACAGATTTGATTTTAATCTGAATGCCAAGAGTTTGCTTTTGCAAACATACAAAACTTTAGGAATTAAGGTAAATTGGAGGTGGATTTGTGATACTCATTGGATTAGAAATAAAAGATTAACAATTATATTAAAATTAAAGCCGTAAAGCTGTGATTTTATGGCATGCATGTATGTGAGGGAAAGAGGAAAAAATATATTTAAAAGGCTTGTAATTCCCTAAATACCCATGACTTATTAATTATACATGGAGTAATTAATAATACATGGAGTAATTATTACAATAATACATGGAGTAATTAAAATTTCTGCAAAATTTGATTATCGAGATGTGATATAATTTATTGAATTGGATTATAGTTTGTGGATGTGCTTAGTGCTCTACTACTTTCAAAACGCTCTCCCACACACCGTCATCAGAGCACATCTCAGAGATGGAAATTTATGATTTGCCCAAGGTTAGCGGGGCAACTGATAAAAAAAGGATCCTGTCTTACATACTCCCACCCTTTGTTGTAAGCTTCTGTTGGCTGCCAAGAATCACCTGCTCCCTTAATTCTTTGAACAGGTTTTATGTGTTTGATGCAATAAGGGCACTTTTCAAGAGAGAGAATAGCTGAGCTTTGAAGAATGGAATGACCAGGGTCTGAGTAGAGAGAGTGACAGGAAGGAGAGCTGGGGCTAGGCAAGCTTGGGTTCACAGAGCTGCCCCTCTCTTACCTACCTGGTGAAGGGGGAGTGGAGATCATGATACTCCAACCCCTCTCTTCATCAACCTGGAGTAGGGAGAGTAGGAGAGAGGAAACAGGAATCTCGTAAGATTGCTTGGTAGCGTAACGACCTCAGCGAATTTAAAGTGGAACTGTGGTCCTTAGTCTTAGTCCATTTGTGCTGCTATAACAAAATATCTTACACTGGGTAATTTATAAACAATAGAAACGTATTGCTCACAGTTCTGGAGGCTGGGAAGTCCAAGATAAAGGTGCCAGCAGGTTCAATGTCTGGTAAGGGCTCATTGCACATAGATGGTACCTCTTGCTGCATTCTCACATGGTAGAAGGGAGCAAACAGGCTCCTTTTAATCTCCTTTACATTATCCCATTTATGAAGGCAGAGTCTTCACAACGTAATCACTTCCCCAAAGTCTCCACCTCCATGCTATGACATTGAGGATTAAGTTTCAGCCAATGATTTTGGAGGGCATACCAACATTCAGACCGTAGTGCCAGCCAAGGAGATTGTGGGCTATTCTTCCACCATACTCAATGGGTAAAGATATGGAGTAGGGCAGAGAGCTGGATTTCACCAGGGTTGGAGTTTGGCCAAGTGAGTTTAAAGTACAATTAAAAGGACAAGGGGGTTTGGGATCTATTCAAGAGGGTGACTATAATGATGGACCATTGAATTTAAGTTGGATAAGGGAGTTGAGGACAGCAAGTCACAGTCACAGTCTGAGCCAATTCTCAGTGGCCAGGGCTATAGAAGGACACAGGCCATAAGAAGATAAGGAGGAACCTTGCACTGCTGGCCTCTGACAGCAAGTAGAACCCAATCTCTCTCTAAGCCAGTGACCCAATTTCCTCTGTCTTAAACAGCTCATAGCACGGCTGGTTCTTTCTCATTCTTCAGGCTGCTATGAAATCTTCCCCAACTTCCCCAGCACAGGACACAGGTCCTCCCTGCTGTTCTTAATAACACACTTTTTTAAAAATTTCTTTCGGGACTTCTCACCACCTGGTTATTTTATTGATTTGTTTACACGTCTATTGTCTGTTTTTCCCACCAGAATGCAAGCTCCACAAGGCCAGGAATCTTACCTGTTCTATTCATCACAGCAGCCTCAACCTGGCAGACAGTTCAGCATACAGTGAATATTCAATAAATACTCATTTAACAAATTCATTGACATTCTGGGTGGCTTGAACTGCTAAGCACTATACTAAGATTTTTATACACATTTTCTCATTTATCTCTCATCAGTCAAATGTTTACTAGGGAAAAGCTAAAGCTTGATGAGGTTATATAACTTGACAAAGGTCACAGAGCAAAGCCAAAATTTGAAACCCAGGCTTTCTGATTCTGAAATTCCTCCTCTCACCTTTGCAACTTTCATAAACAAATAAATATTTTGTAAACCAAGCAACCATGCCATATGCTAAGGTTTATACAAGAAGGCCAAAGAAAAAAGGAGGAGATGCAAGAAAAGTGGCTGTGGCCCTAATTTTTGTTAGAGCTATGGCATCTGTTTGTGTGCAGACATTCTACAGAGTTCCAAATTAAATGTGCTTTCTGATACTGACTTCAAAGTTGGGTTTGGTTTGTTTGCTTGTTTTTCAGACAGAGTCTCGCTCTGTTGCCCAGGCTGGAGTGCAGTGGCGTCATCTCAGCTCACTGCAACCTCTCCCTCCTGGGTTCAAGCAATTCTGTCTTAGCCTCCTGAGTAACTGGATTTACAAGCACGTGCCACCATGCCCAGCTAATTTTATATTTTTTGTAGAGACGCAGCTTCACCATGTTGGCCAGGCTGGTCTTGAACTCCTGACCTCAAATGATCTGCCCGCCTCAGCCTCCCAAAGTGCTAGGATTACAGGTGTGAGCCACCACACCTGGCCAGGGTTCCAATTTTAAAGAAGGGCCGGGCATAGTGGCTCATGCTTGTAATCCCAGCACTTTGGGAGGCTGAGGTGGGTGGATCATTTGAGGTCAGGAGTTCCAGACCAGCCTGGCCAACATGGTGAAACCCCCACCTCCACTAAAATTACAAAAATTAGCCAGGCGTGGTGACCTGTACCTGTAGTCCCAGCTACTCGGGAGGCTGAAGCAGGAGAATCGCTTGAACCCAGGAGGTGGAGGTTACAGTGAGCCGAGGTTGCACCACTGCACTCCAGCCTGGATGACAGAGTGACACTCTGTCTCAAAAAAAAAAAAAAGAAAAAAAAAAACTAAAGAAGGAAAAGATGCAAGATCTTTGTTTAAGAGCCACTACTTTTCCTCCTTATATCTCCTTCTTTTCTTCTTGCTTTGTCCACAGCTTCCTTTCAACACATTGTCTCGTTTCTCCTGAAGTATTTGTTTGGCATACCCCAAAGTATAAGAGAGTCAAACTTAAAGAGGATACTAGCAGGTATGAAAGCAACAAAATAGAATATACCAAAATTTGATCACCCATAAAGATCTAGCATATCAGAGAAATGTGTATACATGTGATCAGGAGACAGTGAGTTCAGGAGTGAAGGAGAACAAAACCAAATGATAATGACTCACATGTAAAAGAAAGGGAAGGTTGTGAAATTGTTTGCTACATTAGTACATGGGACAAAAATGTGATTCAAATTGTGTCATTCTTCTAATAATATGAATTTCACAATTAAGACTAAAACTAACAAGAGAATGTGAATAAAAGGCCCAGCTTGAAATCTCAAGCTTTCAGAAATAATGTTTTTCTATTTGCATCTCTTAGCACTGCTACAGAAAATGACTCATACATAGAAGGTCCAGAAAGGAACTCAATTACAGTGCTTTAAAACAAAACAATCACCCTGTGGTACTCTCAGTTGTTTTTAAATGAGCAAAAAGAAGGCTGAGATAGAAACCTCCTTATTCACAGCCTACACAGAAGCTCCTATGAAGGCAAATGGCTATTCTTGCCTCGGGGTATGCCAGAATCAGGGTGAAAACTTGAATGTTTTGCATTCTTTCAGGTTAAGTTTGAGGAGCAGCCAGACCTGTCATCCCAGGGAGGTCCAATAGGGGACCTAGTGTGCTTTGTCCTCTTACCACCCCCTGCATGAATTGCAGTGACAGGCTTGTAGGCCACCAAGGGTGTTAATCCTTTTAAGACTGGGAAGGGCCAGAAAGAGTGTAAGGGTATCATTCCTTTCCACACAGTTCCTCCCACTCTTATTTGTCTATAGGAGTATAGCTAAGTGCCTGTAATACTCCAGCTTGGTGCCTGGAGCTGACGTGTTCTCCTAAGGTAAAGTGTGATCCTGGAGAAGGGGCTTTCTTTTCTCCATGCACAGATGGACCTGTCCATCACTCATACTTTCCAGAATCCACAGTGAGCAAAGGCAGTTTCTCCAAAATTATATCTATTTTATTTTACTTTTCTTTTTTTTTGTATTTTTGCATGTTACAGGAAAATAAATGTGTTTTAATTTTACTCTCTTAAGACCTAATCACTTTTATTTCATATCTAGGGAGAAAAGACAAAATATTTTAAAATTGGCAGCCAGGCATGATGGCTCACACCTATACTCCCAGCACTTTGGGAGGCTGAGGTAGGCAGATCACTTGAGGTCAGGAGTTCAAGACCAGCCTGGCCAACATGGCAAAACCCCATCTCTACTGAAAATACAAAAAAGAAAAAAAAATTAGCCAGGCATGGATGTGGGCACTTGTAGTCTCAGCTACTCAGGAGGCTGAGGCAGGAGAATCACTTGAACCCAGGAGGTAGCTGTTGCAGAGAGCTGAGATTGTACCACTGTACCCCAACCTGGGTGACAGAGCAAGATTCCATCTCAAAAAAATAAAATAAAATAAAAAAATAAAAAATTGGCATTTGGGATTACAGGGAAGCTCCATTCTGAAATAGATTTCAGTTAGATCAGAGATTGAAATACTAAAAGGAAATTGTAAGGCACTGAAGGAAAACATGGAAAGAACTCCCATTAAATATGGTGGAATGACCATATGCTTTAATCTTCTCTCCCTGTGGTAGGCTAAATAATGGCTCCCAAAGAAGTGTCTACATCCTAATCCCCAGAATCTGTGAATGTTACTTTATGTGGCAAGTACTTGGCAGATGTAATTAAGTCAAGGATCTTTGGATGGTTATCCTGAATTTTCTAGGTGAACCCTAAATACAATCACAAGTGTCCTTATAGGAGAGAGGCAGAAGGAGACTTGGTACCAACAGAAGAGGAGGAGGCAATCGTGATCATGCAGAAACTGGAGTGATGCAGTCACAAGCCAAGGAATGCCGGCAGCCACCAGAAGCCCAAAGAGGCAAGGCAAGGATTCTCCCACGGAGCTTCCAGAGGGCACATGGCCTTGCCGACACCTTAATTTAGGCCTAATGAAACTGAGTTTAGATTTATGGACCCCGGAACTGTAAAAGAATAAATTTCTGTTGTGTTAAGCCCCTAATTTTGTGGTAATGTGTCACAGCAGCCCTTGGAACCTAATACACTCCCCAAACCATCACGATGACAGTTAAGGGAACTAAAATGGTAAAATTCACAAAGATAAAGAGAATAACAGAAAAAGATTTCAGTAAGTGCTTAGAAGATGGAAAAGGAAAGAATGAGAAGCAACTTACTTATCAGAGTAGAGAAAATTACCTGAGAGCCTGGAGAAAGGGAAGTGAACAACACACAAGTCAGTTCTCCCCAGAGAAGCCAGACACAGGGTCATCCAGCACCAAGCAGGGGCAGGCGTTGGGTGTGGGGCTGGCACTGGGGATAGAGTGGAAGCATTAACGTGGACCTTGGATCCCTGGGCCCTGAATCCTCTGACACTGGTCTTCCTGAACTAGGTGCATCCCTTCTTGCTATGCCCTCCACCCCAGTCCCTGCCGTTGACCCTACCACCACCACCTCAGCTGACACACGTCAGTTCAGCTCACACTCCTTCCGTTAGAAAGAACTAGTCACAAGATTCTTCCTGGATACAATGGGGCTGAGAAATACTGAGCAGCACCAGGCACAGGCTTCCTCTAAACCACTCTGCACCACGGAAGGAGGACATGTTTTTTGATGGTCTAATAGCCATCTCTGCCACACTCTTAAAGGCAACTAATTTTAAAATTTTAGAAGACTGGAAATAAAGAAAAGATACTAAAAACTTCCAGAAGGAAAAATCAGGTCATGTACTGCCTATGGATCAGCAATCTGATTGGCATCAGGCTTTTCAATAGCAATACAAAATGCTAGAAGACAACAGGGTAATGCCCTCAAAATTCTGAGAGAAAATATCTTGCAAACAAGACATCTATTATACCTAGCAGGAAATCATCCCAAAGGCAGAAGGCTATGGAAGAATAAAAAGGAGCTATCTAGGGAGAAAAATAGAACTGTTAATTATTGTTATTATTATTATTATTATATAATTTGAGAGACAAGGTCTCTGTCAACCATGCTGAGGTGCAGTGGCACAATCATAGCCCACTGCTATGGGCTGGAATTCCTGGGCTCAAGTGATCCCCCCACCTCAGCCTCCCAGGTAGCTAGGACTAGAGGTATGTACCACCACACCTGACTTATTTTTGCTTTTATTTTTTGTAGAGGGGTCTCCTTATGTTGCCCACGCTGCTCTGGAACTCCTGGCTTCATGCAATCCTCTTGCTTTGGCCTCCCAATGTGCTGGGATTACAGGCATGAGCCACCATGCCCAACCTTTAATAATTATTTAATGTGTTTGGGAATTCGGAGGAAAAGGATTACCAAAAGTTTGCCAAATCTCCAGTATCCTTTGAATAGAAAAAATTAGTAATTGTATGTAGAAAACTAAGCAATTTGGCCAGTGATGAGGGGGATTAGCAATTATTAATGTCAGAAAAAGCAGGTTATACAAGAAAGAAGATATGATGACAAGATTCTATTTGGTTCAGTGGTGAATAATATTTAATAGTGACAAAAATGTAAACACTGACTTTTGGCTTAACTAAGCTTTTTTTTTTTTTTTT
>NW_012099222.1:46100-48840 GCF_000951045.1 Mandrillus leucophaeus
GCACGGTGCAATAAATGTATCGAAATACATTGAGAGACGACCGGGCGCCGTGGCTCACGCCTGTAATCCGAGCACTTTTGGAGGCTGAGGTGGGCAGATCATGAGGTCAGGAGATTGAGACCATCCTGGCCAACACGGTGAAACCCCGTCTCTACTAAAAAATACAAAAAATTAGCCAGATGTGGTGGCGGGCACCTGTAGTCCCAGCTACTCAGGAGGCTGAGGCAGGAAAATGGTGTGAACCCGGGAGGCAGAGCTTGCAGTGAGCCGAGATCACACCACTTCATTCCAGCCTGAGCATAGAGCGAGACTCCATCTCAAAAAAAAAGAAAAAATGGAAGCAAGGACTTGACCATATATTTATACAACCATATCACAACAGCCTTATTCATAATGGCCAAGAGCTGAAGCGCCCCAAGTGTCTATGGACAGATAAGTGGATAAACAAAACGTGGTATACACATACAGTGGAATATTTTTCAGTCTTAAAAAAGAATGACACACCTTTAATCCCCACATTTTGAGAAGGCAAGATAGGCAGATCACTTGAGACCAGGAGTTTGAGACCAACCCAGGCAACATGGCGAAACGCCATGTCTACAAAAACTTAGCTGGGTGTGGTGGCATGTGTCTGTAGTCCCAGCTATTTGGGAGGCTGAGGTGGGAGGATCACTTGAGTCTGGGAAGTCAGGACTGCAGTGAGCCATGATCGCACCACTGCACTCCAGCCTAGGCAACAGAGCAAGACCCTGTCTCAAAAAAAAAAAAAAGAAATTTCAACACATGCTACAAGAACCTTATGAACATGATGCTAAGTGAAAGAAGCCAGCACAACAGGACAAATACCGTATATATCTACTTATATGAGGTATCGAGAGTAGTCAAATTCCTAGAGACAGAAACTAGAATGGTGGTTGCCAGAGGCTGGGGAAAGAAGGAGGTAGGGAGTTATTATTTAGAAGAGAGTTTCAGGTTTGCAAGTTAAAAAGAATTCTGGTGATGAACAGTGGTAATGGCTTTACAGAGTTGTAAGTATTTTTAATGTCACTGAACTGTACACTTAAAAAGAGTTAACATGGTAAGTTTTATGTTGTGTGTATCTTACTATTAAAAAAAAGAACAATGCCAAAATAATACTATCTAGATGGAACTAGGAAGTAAGGAATATTTCTCTATATTTTATGAATATCAAAATAAGAAGGAATTGTTTATACCATAACTGTTCTATAATATAGATATGAATTATTTGCAGATCTTAATGATAATTGCTAATATCTAATGAGGCCCATATTATGTGTCAGGTAATGTGCTAAGGGACTTATGTATACTATCTTAATATTCAAAACTGTTCTATAATAACTGTTCTATAATATAGATATGAATTATTTGCAGATCTTAATGGTAATTGCTAATATCTAATGAGGCCCATACTATGCCCATACTATGTGTCCGATAATGTGCTAAGGGACTTGTGTATACCATCTTAATATTCAAAACCATCCTATGAAATAGGTACTATTATTGTCCATTTAAAATTCAGAAAATGGAGGTTTAAAAAACATAATCCTTTTCCCAAGACCACAGGGTTAGTGAGTAGTAGAACTCAGATTTGACCTCAGATTTCCTAGCTGTTGAGCACCTTGCTCATTTCAGAGTTTGGGTTCTGTTTCTTATAATCAAAATGTGTGTGGTTTTTTGTTGTTGTTTGTTTTGTTTTTGTTTTTGTTTTTTTCCTTTTTGAGACAAGGTCTCGCTCTGTTGCCCAGGCTAATGTGCAATGCCGCCATCTTGGCTCACTGCAGCCTTGACCTCCTGGGCTCAAAAATCCTCCCATCTCAGCCTCCTGAGTAGCTGGGACTGTAGACATGCAGCACTACACCTGGCTAATGTGGGTTGTTTTTTTTTGTTTTTTTTTTTTTAAGAGATGGGATCTCACTATGTTGCCTAGGCTGGTCTTAAACTCTTGGGCTCAAGCAATCCTCCTGCCTTGGCCTTCCAAAGTGCTGGGATTACAGGCATGAGCCACCACACCTGGCCTGTGGTTGTGTTTGTCTTAAGTTAAACACTTGTTTAAGGAATTTGTAAGGATGGGAATTTGAATTAGGAGAATCCAAATGGCATTTATGTGCCTAGAGGATATGAGTTGAACAGCAGCACTTCTTACAGAATTGTGCCTAAAACAATGCCTTGGCAAGCTGCCCCTCATATTTACTGAGGAACGGAGGTACTCAAGTCAAAATCCCAAGGTAAAGGGACAGGGAAGACACTAGCAACAATGATCATGTCTTCCTTTTCAGGTACAGATAATTCTGTAAAATAATGCTAAAATGACAATGAATTTTTTTTTTATTTTCAGACTTCATAGCTGTAATTTCTGACACATTGCTGAGCATTAATTTTTAAAATAAGCATAACCTGGGCAAAACACTGGAACCAACTGAGAGATCTAGTGCTTGTATTCTGATAATTTATATTAATAGGAATCTCTTTCCCCCAAAAGATTAACTGGATGCATTATTGTATTTAATTTTTACATGTATGTGTATTGTGTGCATGTGCTTGTGCATGTATGTGTACTGTGTGTGTGTGCTTGTACACAAAATGGTGGATGAGCACATGTATTTACCTCTTCTATCTTCCATATTCCCATAAAAGTGACAGAAAATATTATTTAAAGAAAATGAAGCCGGGTGCGGTGGCTCACGCCTGTAATCCCAGCACTTTGGGAGGCCGAGGCGGG
>NW_012099222.1:50100-52224 GCF_000951045.1 Mandrillus leucophaeus
TCCTGAGGCCTCACCAGAAGTAGATGCCAGCACTATGCTTCATGTACAGCCTGCAGAACCATGAACCAAATAAACCTCTGTTCTTTATAAATTATTCAGTCTCAGGTATTCTTGTATAACAACACAAACGAACTAATACAGGGACCTACTCTTCACTGTATATAATTTTGTCACTTAAAATTTTATGCTAGTGAATATATTACTTATATAATAAAATATATGATATCCATTATTAATATTACTCATGAATAATATAGTAATTATTCATTGATTCAAATGAATACTTTTTCAAATGGAGGAGAAAAGCAACCTGGTAAAAGGAAGAAAAATTTTAAAAAATATACAATTAGCCCCCTTAATAGCTTCATATATCAAACATAATCTTAAAATGTCTTTTCAGTATGTTTAACATTTTCCTTTAGGTGGCAGTAACTGCATTTTTTTTTGTAATAGCCACCTGACTAGACTTTAGAATCAGTTCAACAATAGTATTTGATTGTCTTATTTTTCCTTTTCATAGGAAAAAAAATGTTTAAATATTAAAACCCACATTTACAAAATGCATGGCCCAGAAATGTTCCTGACTATTGTTATTGAAAATGAGAGAAAATAAGTTACAATTCAAGAGATATAAAACAGACTAGAAGGATATTCACCAAAATGTTGACAATGATTATCTCTGGGAAGTAGAATAATTAATAGGTGAGTTGGTTTTGCTCTTTTTGCTTTTCCAAATTTTCTACTATGAACATGGTTTTTTTGTTTGTTTGTTGAGACAGAGTCTTGCACTGTTGCCCGGGCTGGAGTGCAGCAGCGTGATATCGGCTTCCTGCAACCTCCACCTCCCATGTTCAAGTGATTCTCCTGCCTCAGCCTCCCAAGTAGCTGGGATTGCAGGCGCCTGCCAAGTGATTCTCCTGCCTCAGCCTCCCAAGTAGCTGGGATTGCAGGCGCCTGCCAGAACATGGTATTTTTTAAGAGCTTGTTTATCCTCCAATCCTGACCCATTAAAGACTTCCTAAGCCCTGGATAATTGAAGGTGGTGTGGGCTTAAGTCTTATCTGGCACTCAAGTATTTCTAATATCACCAACCCTTTGATTTCTTAACTGTGGAATGAAAATAATGACAGAAACTTTAGGCATTTCATATATGACTATTGAGGGAGAGATTTGGGAGTAAAGGATCTTTTTAATACTCCTCAAATCCAGAAATGATTTACTACGAAGTTAATAAAACCCATTTCAGGACCTTCCTCCCATCCCACCCCACCCATTTGTATTAATCCCTTTCAAAACCTTATAACTAATTGTGAATTCATAATTTCATATTTTTTAGAAGGCCCACAACACTAGATCCACCATTGCCAAAACACACCAAAATACTCTTTGACAACTTTTTAAACATCCATGCTCTGAAAGGGTGTGGGGGGAATATCTGTAAGCTTTCCACTGAACTGAAGTTCCCCAGGCCAGGGACCAAGCTTCCCACACTTTTATAACCTTGTTGCCTAGCACATGTCTGGCATACTTCAGGCATTTGAAAACATTTGTAGAACGGTTGAACAGAAGTAACTATTCATGGATAGGTAAAAACCTCTCTAAATGTTTTCTTATTCATGGGGTAGTTGAAAGTAAATTCTTACAGAGCTGTGTCTGGTGGCTAGCAGAAAGGCTATACCTACTCAAATCAACAGGACACACAGAAAAGTCTCCTTGTCCCCAGAAGGGCCCTCGGGAGTGACTGGAGAGCAGATCCCGCTAGGTCACCATGGTGCTACACTGCAGGTCCGCCCTGTGCCAGGCTGAGGAAAAGGAATCCATCTCCCCTCCTTGAAAACATGCCTCAGCATATTTATCTGTGAAACAGAGAAGAGAACAAATATGGTATGTGATTTACAAATATCTCAAACAGGAATGCAAACTGGTGGGAGACACCAAATGAGAAGAGTGAGAATTTAAAAGCCAGTGCCCTGTGATGCGACAATTCCACCTCTGGGTGTATACTCCAAAAAATGGAAGCAGGGGCCGGGCACGGTGCAATAAATGTATCGAAATACATTGAGAGACGACCGGGCGCCGTGGCTCACGCCTGTAATCCGAGCACTTTTGGAGGCTGAGGTGGGC
>NW_012099222.1:58569-77637 GCF_000951045.1 Mandrillus leucophaeus
AAAAGAAAATGAGTGAATGACAGCAATAGGAAACAAGAAAGAGTGTCATCAGCACACAAGAGTTTTGGGAAATTTCTAAAAGATACAAAGCAGATGGGTGGACCGATGAGAAACTGCAGGCCAGGGCACAGGAAATAAGCATGTGTCTTCCCAAGGGGACCCAGAGAAACTCCTCACGTGGTCAACAACACAATGATGGGCTGTGGGGCAATCAACAGTGGCCTCATTAAAGAACTGGACTCAGTGCCTCGGGACAGCTGGGCCCCTTTCCTGTGACCTGTGTAAACAAAGCGAGGCAGCTGAGACTTTTGGCCTCAGGCTACAAGCCAGGGCACTGCTCTTCAGAAAGAAAGGGCAGAGAGAGTGTTCCTCCAGAGGGTCTTGTGGCTTAAAAGGAGATCACTGAAGAAACTTTGCATCTCTACATTTATAAACTCAGAGGGGAAACAATCAAACTCAAAATGCATCTCTACCTCCTCCGGGGGAACCTCAGGGTCCCCAGCCTCGTTGCCTACCCTGCCCACAGGAAACCCTACAGGGAAGCCTTCCTGTACAAAAGTGCCACCCGCTTACATAGAACTCGTGCCAGTCATTCTATTCAGGGAAAACCTTCCTGGAGAAACAAACCTAAACAATTGAAGAGGAAACCCACACAAGCTGGTTGTGCTAAATTAAGGCATTTGTTTGGTTCTGAATTCATTCAAATGAATGGACAATAGAGAACACTACACTTCTGAGAAAAAACAATACAAAAGTGAAAGCTTTAGAAAATGAAACAACTGACCCAAAGGAAAAAGATAATCCAAGCAGAGGAAAAGAACTAAAAAAAAAAAAAAAAAAAAACAACAAAAAAAAACCTAATTAACACACACGCAAATCAATCATATTCCTAACACCTAAATTAGCAAATTAATAAAATTAGTATTTAAAACAATACTAGTAAAAATGCTAATTGGGATAATCAGAAATTTCTAACGTACTAGAATCTTAATTACAGTTTGCTATGACAAGTAGCAATCAGAGAACACAAAAGAGTTCTTAGGAACTAAAAATAAACATTTCAAAGGAATGGCTAAACAATATTATGGACACAACCAAAGATCAATTTGATTACCTGAAAGATAAAGTAAAATGACAGAAAATATGAGAGAAAATTAAAATACATAGAAGTTAACTCTGAGAAATCTAATACCTATAAAAAATGTGGTTTTAGAACGTCTTTAGGACTATGGAGAAAAATAAATAATCCAGAAAATAAAATTTTCCTATGCTGAAGAGTTTTTAGGACCAGGCATGGTGGCTCACGCCTGTAATCCTGGAACTTTGGGAGATCGAGGTGGGCAGATCACTTGAGGCCAGGAGTTCGAGACCAGCCTGGCCAACATGGCAAAACCTCGTCTCTACTAAAAATACAAAAATTAACTGGGTGTGGTGGCACACGCCTATAGTTCCAGCTACTCAAGAGGATGAGGCACAAGAATCACTTGAACCTGGGAGGTGGAGGCTGCAGTGAGCCGAGATCACACCATTGCACTCCATCCTGAGTGATAGAGCGAGACTTGGTCTGAAAAAAAGAAAAGAAAAAAGGTTTTAGATTGAAATCTCACCAATTTTTAAGCAGGGGGAGGAAAAATATGCATACACATCACACACACACACACACACACACACACTCACACAGAGCTAAAGATATCCTGGTAAGGCCGGGTGTGGTGGCTCACACCTGTAATCCTGGCACTTTGGGAGGCCAAGGCAGGCAGATTACCTGAGGTCAGAAGTTCGAGATTAGCCTGGCCAACGTGGCAAAACCCTATCTCTACTAAAAATACAAACATTGGCTGGATGCAGTGGCACGCACCTGTAATCCTGTAATCCCAGCTACTCAGGAGGCGGAGGCAGAATAATTGCTTGAACCCAGGAGGTGGAGGTTGCAGTGAGCTAGCGTCAGGCCACTGCACTCCAACCTGGGCAACAGAGCGAGACTATCTTAAAAAAAAAAAAAAAAAAAAAAGACTGGGCACAGTGGCTCACACCTGTAATCCCAGCACTTTGGGAGGCCGAGGCAGGTGGATCACAAGGTCACATGTTCGAGACCAGCCTGGCCAACATGGTGAAACCCAGTCTCTACTGAAAATACAAAAATTAGCCGGGTGTAGTGGCACACACCTCTAATCCCAGCTACTCAGGAGGCTGAGGCAGGAGAATCACTTGAACCTGGGAGGCGGAGGTTGCAGTGAGCCGAGATCACGTCACTGCACTCTAGCCTGGGTGACAATGAGAGATTCTGTCTCAAAAAAAAAAAAAAAAGATTATCCTGATAAAATTGTAGAACTCAGAATAAGAAAATCCTAGAAGGTAAAAAAAAAAAAAAAGAAAGAAAGAAAACAATAATAAGATTGTCATCCAATTTCCTTTTTTTTTATAGGAAAACATTTGGAAGCGTTTATTTACAAAAGCTTTAAAAACAAATAATACCCTCTGTTTTGCAAATAATGTTTTGTTTAAAAAGGACCACCCAGTTACAGCACTGTAATATCATGAATAAAGAATGTACAAAGGAGACAAACCAATGTGACTAACATTTGGAGATTTGCTAATACTACTGATTGAAGTGCAGGTAACACACATTGTAACTTGTAGTCCATCTTTTCAGGGTAGAGTTAATGATTACCAAAAAGTCTTCCTACACATGCTCTGGTCTGGTCACATACTCTGCATGGCTAAATATTTCACAGTCTCTTTTGTCCATACATATAAAATGGATTGCAAAGGTATACACAAAAAAATAAACAAGCATTACACTCCTCAGGTAATTTTATTAGTTATATATATATATATGAGAATATATATATGAGAATATATTATGTGCATATATATATATATTTTGTTGTTTTGTACCAAATCTCTCCATTATTTGCCTTTGTAGCAACTATGAAAGTGCAATTTTTGTCTTCTAATTTAATTTGGTACAAAATATACCTAAAGACTTGTTATCTTTGGATTTTAATAAAATTGATTTGTGTAACCAACAAATCAAGAGCATCATAAGTATGGCTACAAAATTTTTTTTAAAAAAGGGTAAATGGTGATGGAATAAAAATAGGCAGATCAAGGGAAGTGTGCTATCATAAAATAACCATAGCTTCAGCATCTTGACTACCAGTTTCCTGGCAGATACTAAACATCCAATCACAAAGGATTTTTTCTGAAGGGTGTAAAGCTGGTTTGAAAATTCTTCAGTCACAGAACAGCCTACACATGCCAGTTAGAAACTGGATTGTCATCCAATTTCTTTTCAGCAGTACTAATCACTGGAAGATAATTAGTTAATAAAACTAATATATATTGAGCGTAGATTGTGTGCTAGACATTGTTCTACGTTTTTGGGAGACATCAGTGATCAGTGGATCAAACAGACAAAAATCTTGCCCTCATGAATCTTACATTCTGTTGGTAGAGAGTCTTCAAAGTTTTGAAGGGAAAAAAATGAATCTTGGAATTCTAAGCCTGGTCAAACTATCAATCAAATGTAAGGGCTAAATAAAGACATATTTAAACTGTTAGGAATTCCGGAATATTACTTCTTATACAAACCAAAACAAAAATTCAAAGTATTCCAACAAAATATGAGCCAGGCATGGTGGTGCACCTGTAGTCCCAGCAACTTGGAAGGTTGAGGCAGGAGGATTGCTTGAGTCCAGGAGTTCAAAACTAGCAAATTAAAAGCCATCCAAGAAAGAAAACAAGAAACATACCATTTGAATGTGACCCACAGGAAATGGAGAAAACCAGAAAAGAAGACAAAGAAGGAAAGTAGGAGGGAGGGAGGGAAGGAAAGTAGGAGGGAAGAGGGAAGGAAAGTAGGAGGAAGGGAGGGAGGGAGGAAAGGAGGACAGAAGGAAAGTAGGAGGAAAGGAGGAAAGCAAGGAAGCTTCAAAGGGAGGAAGAGAGGGAGAGAAGGAAGGAAGGATCCATTAGACCTTGAAGCTTAGAAGAATCTCATCTGAGCCGGAAAATTTCCATTAAATAAGATTACTTGTGGCTGGGTGTGGTGGCTCACACCTGTAATCCCAGCACTTTGGGAGGCCGAGGTGGGCAGATCACGAGGTCAGGAGATCAAGACCATCCTGGCTAACACTGTGAAAGCCCGTCACTACTAAAAATACAAAAAAAATTAGCGGGGCGTGGTGGCGGGCGCCTGCAGTCCCAGCTACTAGGGAGGCTGAGGCAGGAGAACGGTGTGAACCCGGGAGGCGGAACTTGCTGTGAGCCGAGATTGTGCCACTGCACTCCAGCGTGGGCCACAGAGAGAGACTCGGTCTCAAAAAAAAAAGAGAGATTACTTTTTCTTCCACATGGGGTTTATCCATATGAGTCAATTATAGAAAACCTATGTGCCTACCACTGTGCTGAGTGGAAGGATCACTTCCACTCAGGATTCTCATTTTTAATCCTCAGAAGACTTAATTACAGAGCAGAATGTAAACATAGTAAACCATGAATACACACACACGAACACACACAATTGAGAGGTGGACTCTCTTATATAAATGGGAATCAAAAGACTCCATCTAAATAAATAAACTTAGAAATGGAAGTTTAGGTACATTATTTAAAGTTATAAATAATAATTTTAAATATAATTTTTAGAAAAATTAGGGCTGGGTGTGGTGGCTCATGCCTGGAATCCCAGCACTTTTGGAGGCCGAGGCGGGCGGATCACGAGGTCAGGGGTTCGAGACCAGCCTGGCCAACATGGCAAAACCCCATCTCTACTGAAAATACAAAAAAGAAAAAAAAATTAGCCAGGTATGGATGTGGGCACCTGTAATCCCAGCTACTCAGGAGACTGAGGCAGGAGAATTACTTAAACCCATTGCACTCCAGCCTGGGCGACAGAGTGAGACTCTGTCTCAAAAAAAAAAAGAAAGAAAGAAAAATTAAAAATTTTATAATATAACTAACACAAATTGGAGATGGAGAGGAACAGAAAGATTGGGAGGAAGTGTAAACGCAAGAAATTTCTCATCTTTTTTGAAGTCAGTAAGTACTTTCTAAAGTTGACAAATGGAAAAACAGAGCTGTAAGCATGGGATTTTAAATTATAATGGCAACCACCACACCATCTAACAATAGCTGATGACAGTGCTTGTTTCTAGAGCATGGGCCTAGGCTAGAATGGATGGCGGTCATATTCATTTTACACCCTTTTTTTTCTACTGATAAGATATTTTTCTTATTATGTGCATGGGTAACTTCTATAAAATAACATAAAATAACAACTTCAATATTAATAAATATTTACATATAAATTTATATTATATGTAAGTATATATAAATTAATTTTATACAGTATTTAAATATTTTCAATGAGTGAAAAGATGCCAAATTATCCTTTCCATAAATATAACAATAATGCGCATGTATGTATGTATTTATTTTTTTTTGAGACGGAGTTTCATTCATCACCCAGGCTGGAATGCAGTGGCACCATCTCGGCTCGCTGCGAGCTCCAACTCCTGGGTTCAAGCGATTCTCCTGACTCAGCCTCCCGAGTAGCTGGGACTACAGGTGCCCACCACCATGCCTGGTTAATTTTTGTATTTTCAGTAGAGACGGGGTTTCACCATGTTGGCCAGGCTACTCTCGAACTCCTGACCTCAGGTGATTCACCCACCTTGGCCTTCCAAAATGCTGGGATTACAGGGGTGAGCCACTGTGCCCGACCAAGATAAGCTATTGTGTAACTGAAAGACGAGTTGCTTAGTCATAGCTACTAAATGTCCTCCATGCTTAGCCATGGAGGTCCTTAGGAAAGGGGTCTTACGACAAAGAGAATTTAGGATGTTAATTACTCTACCTTTTTAAGTTGAAAAGGAAAAGTAAAACCCTTCCTTCTTGTGACTTAGTCTACAAAAAATGAAAAAAGAGAAAGAAACAGTAAAAACCTCTCCCTAGCTTTTCTGATTTTGGGATTTGAAGAAAGTTGCACATACTGTCTGTCCTGACCTTTTGACATTACAAATGACTCAAAACTGCCCAAGGGACTTTGAGACTTTTCAGAAAAGGAATTTATCACTGAGGATTACTCATCTGTCAAACTAGAATAAAATGTAGTTTTGTGTGAGGCGACCTTCTTTCACAGTTACTGTTTATTGAGCCTAGGAATGCTATGGCACAGAGGGCAGGGTGTGAGTCAGAAAGCCTTGCTGTCCCAGCTCTGTCCCCAACTAGCCAAGTGGCCCAGTGCCACCTACTTAATCTTTAGTTCCTTCGTTTGTAGAGTGTGGATAAAATAACTCTTCTCACCGCTTCATATTGTCCCTGTGAGGATCAGAGAGGATAAATCAAATGAAAATTCTTTGAAACCCTACAAAGTACTATAAAATTACAGTGTAGTAATATGTGATCATGGATTTCAAAGTTGGAATGAACTTAGACCTTATCTAGTCAAACTTATTTAATTCATAGTTTCTTTCTCTCAGTCTGTTACTTGCTTAGAGCCACTACGTTTATTATTATTGTTGTGACACAAACTGATTTAAAATTATATCCTTCTGAACTATGTCTTCTAAAATTTTATAGAATCATAGGCTATTAATGCTGCAAGGGACTTTGCCAATCATCTCTTCTAATCCCCTTGTTTTAAACATGAAGCAATAGCAGCCGAAACAGGGTGACTGGCCTTAGACAAACACAGGACAATGAACTCAGACCTTGGATTAAAACCTAGATCCCCAGATTCCCAGGCATCAGATCTTTCCTACGTCACTGCTGAAACAAGAAAATAATGGCCATTTGTGAATAAGCTTAGTTAATTCAGGTATATACTGCCCTGACAAGCTTACACTAATTATTCTAACCATTTTTATAACATTCAAAGGATTTTTCTTTCCTCAAAAAGCAATTATACAACAAAATAAACAACAAAAATGTAACAATAAAGGAAAAACTTTTTAAATTAAAAAGTAATAACACTTGAAAAAATAATATACACACTCATATCTATTCTTTAAATGAAACTAAGTTTTTTTTTGAGATGGAGTCTCACTCTGTTGCCCAGGCTAGAGTGCAGTGGTGCGATCTCAGCTCACTGCAACCTCCGCCTCCTGGGTTCAAGTGGTTCTCCTGCCTCAGTCTCCTGAGTATCTAGGAATACAGGCGCCCACCACTACGCCCGACTAACTTCTGTATTTTTAGTAGAGACGGGGTTTTCACCATGTTGGCCAGGCTGGTCTCGAATTCCTGACCTCAAGTGATCTACCCACCTTGGCGTCCCAAAGTGCTGGGATTACAGGCATGAGGCACTGTACCCGACTGAAACTGAGATTAAGTACTAGAACAATTTGCCATTTAATAGTCAAATTAATTGCCAACATTTTAGTATAACTTGGTTTAATTTAGACCCTAATACAGATCCTTAGAAGAGGGGCAGAAGAATGTAAATGGCGAAGAACACAGAGTTTAAAATCAAACAAACATGGGTTCAAATTCTAGCTCTGCCATTTACTAGCTATGTGAATTTTGAAAATATATTCAACCTCCTGAAGTCTCAGTGTCCTCATCTATATAAAAGGAACAGTAGGCCAGGCATGGTGGCTTATGCCTATAATCCCAGGACTTTGGCAGGATGAGGCCAGAGGACCATTTGAGCCTAGGAGTTCGAGACCAACCTGAGCAACACAGTGAGACCCCCAACTCTAAAAAAAATATAAAATTAGCCATGAGTGGGTGGCACACACCTAAAATCCCAGCTACTGGGGAGTAGAGAGGAGGAGACACTGAGGTGGGAGGATCTCTTGAGCCCAGGAGGTTGAGGTTACAGTGAAGTGTGCACTCTAGCCTGGGTGACAGAGTGAGACTCTGTCTCTAAGTAAATAAATAAAGGGAATGGTAATGAGAATTATTTCATAAGTTTGTTGTGAGGATTAAAAAGTAATTCATATAATTCTATAAATTAGACCAGTCATTGTTCTCACTTGGTATTTTACAGCCCAGAAACAATTACAACAATTATTTGCTCAAGACTGCTCAGCTAGTATGTGGAGGCAAAATTGAAACCCATGTCTTCTGGCTCTGCTCTTTCCACCTGCCCGCACGACCTCTCTACCCAGCACTTCGTTAATTCACCTTCTGCCACCTCATGTTCAGTTTTACTAAAAGTTCCAGCTCTTTCCAAAGGAGAGATTTTTCTTCCTAAGTAGGACAGCTCTTTCAGCCAATTTCAGATGATATGCCTTCTAAAAGGTGGTGTCTCGTTTGGTTGCCAAAGGTAGTCACTTGACTTTTAAGTTCACAGATCCCATGTGCCGGGTCCATGCTGAGCGCTGGCAGCCTATCTGTGTCACACCATCCTCCATTGTACTCTTATCCCTCCTAGCTGGCTCTGACCCTGTGTTCCATGAGGAGGCACGTGCCTTCTCCCTTCCCCCACCGCAGGCTTTTCCTGCTCCTGCCAGGCTGAGAAGGACTTTATCCTTTTTCATAAGTGCTGAGCCTTTAGGACTCAAATCCCCTCAGGCATCCTTGATTTTTCTCAGAAGTCCTCATGCAAATTTGACTCTCCCTATCCTAGAGATTAGGAGACCCTGTCATTTTTATTTTTGAATCTCTCAGAGCCAAGCATGAGCTGACACATCATTAGCACTCTTAAATGTTAGCTGGAAAAAAATTAGATGGAAGGAAGGAAGTAAAGAAGAGAGGGAAGAGGGTTTTACATATCATTCTAGAGTTCCTGAAACAGCTATAACAACGTAGTAACTCACTAGCTCCAAAAGCACTTGAACAATATTTATACGTTTATCTATTTATCAAACTGTCTATATCAGAACATATTGATAACTGACAAATCTCCTTCACTTTAGTCTCAGAAGTCACATTTAAATGTTAAGCGAATATCTGTGTCAGGGAAAGAGAGAGCAACAGGGAAAGAGAGAGAGAGAGAATGAGTTGGGTTTGGACCATGAAAGACTGATTCTGTCACCCAGTCTGATTCTGTCACCCAGTCTGGAGTGCAGTGGTACAGTCATGGCTCACTGCAGCCTCGATGTCCCTGGCTCAGTGGATCCTACCACCTCAGCCTCCATAGTAGCTGGGACTACAGGCATGAGCCACCACACCTGGCTAATTTTTGTATTTTTTGCAGAGATGGGGTTTTGCCATGTTGCCCAGGATGGTCTCAAATTCCTGAGCTCAAGCAATCCCCACACCTCAGCCTCCCAAAGTGCTAGGATTACAGGGGTGAGCCACTGCGCCCAGCCCCTGGTGGTTAATTTTATGTGTCAATTTGACTGAGCTAAGGGATGCCCACATAGCAGGTAAAACATTATTTCTGGGTGTGTCTGTGAGGGCATTTCTGGAGGAAATTAGCATTTAAATCAGTAGACTGAGTAAAGAAGATCTATTTTCATCCAATCTGTTAAGGGCACAGATAGAACAAAAAGGCAGAGGAAAGGTGAATTCACGCTCTCTGCTTGAGTTGAGCCAGCCATCTCCTGCTGCCATAGGACGTAGGAGCTCCTGGTTTTTAGGCCTTGAGAATCATACTGAATTATATCACTGGCTTTCCTGGTTCTCCAGCTTGCAGATGACATATTGTGAGACTTCTCAGCCTCCATAATTCTGTAAGCCTATTCCCATAATACAGCTCCTATCATCTATCTATCTATCTATCTATCTATCTATCTATCTATCTATCTATCTCTATCATCTATCTATCTATCTTATTGGTTTTGTTTCTCTGGAGAATCCTAACTAATACAGAGATTAAAAGCCCCAAGTTCTTTTACACAGCCATGCCTCCAAGCTGCTATGTGACCCTGGGTAAATCACTCTCAAGGTTGTTAAAATGGAGGTAATTCTTATTTTTTGTTTGCTTGTTTGTTTGAGATAGGGTCCACTCTGCCACCCAGGTTGGAGTGAAGTGATGGTGATGACAGTTCAATGTGGCCTCGATCTCCCAGGCTCAAGCGATCCTCCCACCTCAGCCTCCCAAGTAGCTGGGACTACAGGCATGTGGTAGCATGCCTGGCTGGTTTTGTTTTGTTTTGTTTTGTTTTGTTTTTTGCTTTTTGTTTTTTGTTTTCAGTAGAGACAGGTCTTGCGAAGTTTCCCAGGCCAATCTTGAACTCCTGAGCTCAAGCAATCTTCATGCCTCGGCCTCCCAAAGTGCTGGGATTACAGGGATAAGCCACCGCACCTGGTTAAAATGGGGGTAATTGTAAAGGATATCTTACAGAGTTGTCATGGTCAATAATTATAACGCATTTTAAACAGTCAATGTTTAAAATAATCCATGAAAGTAATTATGGTACTATCCGAAATTTTCACAATCTTTAAAGACTGGCTATTACCATTTAAATTTTTTTATCTGTACCTTCTTTGCCTCAACTAACTAGAATTCATGACTTTTGGCTAAACAGGCATCATTCCTATTAATTACACTTCTTTTTTTTTTTTTTTTTTTTTGAGACGGAGTCTCGCTCTGTCTCCCAGGCTGGAGTGCAGTGGCGCGATCTCGGCTCACTGCAAGCTCCGCCTCCCGGGTTCATGCCATTCTCCTGCCTCAGCCTCCCGAGTAGCTGGGACCACAGGCGCCCGCCACCTCGCCCGGCTAGTTTTTTGTATTTTGTAGTAGAGACGGGGTTTCACCGTGTTCGCCAGGACGGTCTCGATCTCCTGACCTCGTGATCCGCCCGTCTCGGCCTCCCAAAGTGCTGGGATTACAGGCTTGAGCCACCGCGCCCGGCCTAATTACACTTCTGAAATTGCTTTGGAATCTGTTTCTGGTCTCTCTGGTCCCATGGCAACTGCTACTGTTTTTACTTTTTATTTATTTATTTATGTTTTTATTTTAGAGACAAGGTCTTGCTCTGTTGTCCAGGCTGGAGTGTGGTGGTGTGAACTTGGCTCACTGCAGCCTCAAACTCCTGAGCTCAAGTGATCCTCCCACCTCAGCCTCCTATGTGACTGGAACTAAAGGCACATGTCACTATGCTTGGCTAATTTTTGTGGTTTTTTTTTTTTTTGGAGACAGAGTATCATTCTGTCACCCAGGCTGGAGTGCAATGGTGTGATCTCGGCTCACTACAACCTCTGCCTCCCTTGTTCAAGCAATTCTCCTGCTCAGCCTCCAGAGTAGCTGGGACTATATATGCACACCACCACACCTGCTAATTTTTTTTTGTATTTTAGCAGAGACAGCATTTCACCATGTTGCCCAGGCTGGTCTCAAACTCCTGACCTCAGGCAATCTGCCTGCCTTGGCCTCCCAAAGTGCTAGGATTACAGGCACATGCCACCATGCCTGGGCATAATTTTTGTATTTTTTTGTAGAGATATGATCTCACTTTGTTACCCAGGCTGGTCTTGAACTCCTGGGTTTAAGCAATCCTTCTGCTTGGCCTCCCAAAATTTTGAAATTACAGTCACTGTGCCCAGCCCCCTACTCTTTTAATAATTCTCACTTAGGTGCAGTAACCTCCTAACACTCATACCTACCTCGTTACTCAAATATTCTCCATTATGTCTGAACATCCTAAGACATTTGAATAAATTTAGGCTGCTCATGCCATGGATCTATGATAATGCATAAAAGCTTAGCTTTTGGCTGCAGCTATTTTGGCTCCATTCAATACTCTCTGGTTTTCAATCCCTTGACTTTCTATTCCAGCTTCTGATACTGGTTACAGACTCTCCTTGCTGTGATTACCTGGGTGGACAGGCTTCTTTTTCACTCTGTGCATTCTCTCTGATCTAATATTCTCATTCATAAATTCTTCATATCTGTAACTGTGGGTAACAAGTATTTTCACTGCCCCAATCTGGCCATGATTGACTCACTCTAGCCCACCAGCCCATTCACCCTGAGAAGGAGACTAGACAAAATCTGTCATTAGGGTGATCCTTCTAAATCTCAGATTCGAACATGGTAGTCTCTGATTCCAGTGCCAACAGCAAAATGTCAGTGTGGTTATTCAATGTTTTGTGACTTGGCTGGGTAAAGGCACAGAGGCTCTTTGACAATAGAAGGCTGGTGGGAAGAAAAATGGAATCCTACTCTTTGGGATCGTCCACTACTGGAATGGAAGGTGGGCTAGGAGGAACTGACCAAGCTACAAAGACTGACCCTGGAGATGGTAATTTGGTGAATCAAGGGTAGGAAAGCTTAACATTCCCAGCTGCCAATCTAGAAGTTTTTGGTACTGCTATGATGCCAGAGGGTGATGGTAATCAGCTAGGCTGGCAGCAAATTACGCTCTTCAAGTTTTTACCCTAGAATGCATGCATACAGCCAGGTGCAGTGGCACGCACCTGTAGTCCCAGCTCCTTGGGAGGCTGAGGCAGGAGGATTGCTTGAGCCCAGGAGTTTGAGACTAGCCTGGGCAACACAGCAAGACTCACATCTCAAAAAAAAAAAAAAAAAAGAGCATGCATATTAATCCTTGTTGATGACTCCATTCATTCCTTCAATAGTTAAGCACAAATTCTATGCAAGGCGTTGTATTAGGCACTGGGTACACAGCAGAAGAGGAAAGCCCGCACAGTGACCTCCTTGGCAAGTTTTGTTAAATAACTTGGCATGTGCCATTCTTCTTTATTGTGTTGTCAATATTAGAATGGGTTTTGGACCAGCGAACGGAACTTCCAGCCCGTGCATTTATACAAACAGTTCCCAGATGTGCCAAAAATATGTGGCCAACATAACATTACAGCCTCCATTCCTGCTCAGGAATAATGACAGTTTTTTAGTAAATGATATCCTTTATAGGCAAATTACGCATATTGGTGGTTTCTGGATGTTTTAAGGTTTCCAAGTAGTTTTTTCAACTGCCAATCCCTGTATAGGGATCTTGGAGAGTTAATCATCACACCAGTTTTCAGCAATACACTCATATGTTTATACTGACCGTGAAGACACGCTGGTGGCCCAAAATGAAATGATTATATTTTGTAGAACCTCCTTCTCATAGCAGGAGTGGTAACGAAAATGTCTCTGGAGAAGAAACTAGTTCATATCACTCCGAATTAATGTCCATCAGGAAAGAACACATACAAATAAAAAGATATGTCATATTCTTGGCTTGGAAGATACACATCGTAAATATGTCGGTTTTCTCTGAAACTAATCTATAATATTTTTACAGTTCAATAACAATTCCAAAATTCTAATGGAATTCTTTTGGAACTTGGCAAAAAATATTAAAATTGTCTGAAAAATAAAAATATGCCCGAATAGCCAAGAAAATTCTAACACAGAAGAATATTAGGGAGAACTTTGCCAGTTATTTAAACTGCAGTATTTATTGCTGATACACTGCTGCAGGAATGGACAGATGATCAATAAAACCAAACAGTGAGAACAGAAGCAGATCCAAATACAAATGAGATTGGATTATATCATAAAGTGGGGAAAAGAAACGCATGATTCAGACAACAGGCTAGTCATTTGGAAAAGGAATAAAACTGGTCTCTACCTTGAACTTCCAGATGGAATAAAGATTTAAATTTGTAAGAAATTATAAAGTACCACAAAGTTAGGCCAGGCATGGTGGCTCATGCCTATAATCTTAGCACTTTGGAAGGCCGACGAGGGCAGATCACTTGAGGCCAGGAGTTCGAGACCAGCAGTTCGAGACCAGCCTGATCAACATTGTGAAACTCTGTTTTTACTAAAAATACAAAAAATTAGCTGGGCAAGGTGGTGGGTGCCCATAATCCCAGCTACTCGGGAGGCTGAGGCAGGAGAATTGCTTTAACCCAGGAGGTGGAGGTTGCAGTGAGCCAAGATTGTGCCATTGAATTCCAGCCTGCATGACAGAACCAGACTCTGTCTCGAAACAAAGAAACAAAAAAGTACTACAAACTTTCAGATGAATTTTTAAATATAATTTTTAAGTGAAGGAGGACTTGAGGCCTGACACTTGGCTGTTCAGGCATCAGATTCTCCACCTCTAAGGGAGGAATTCCCCACTGTGGGTTTTCATGGTGTGACAGAATGCACTGTCTCCTACTCTGGGAGCTGGAGGAGACTCATCCTCCCCCAGCCCACACATATGGCCTTGTGGGAAACTCCCTGTGGTTTGCTGATTAAAGAAGAAAATGTTCAAGACTAGTTTCCAGATGACTCTTCCCTGGTCTAAGGACACTAGCACAATTAGGGCTATTGTTGCAACTTTCACCCACTTAGAGGCGGCCTTGAAAGACAATTGAGAAGGAAGATCTTCCTAGGGGCTGAACTCTAAGCAGTACATCTCATGGTCCACCTTTCTGGAAGGAGAAATGACCTTAGGATTTAGAATCCAAAGGGACCAAAAAAAAAATGTTACCGTCAAGGGACACATTGAAGAACCCACTGAATAGGAAAGTGAAACTGTTACTTTGCCACTTTTTGGTAAACAGAAAATAACGTTTGGGTGTAGGCTGGGTGATTAATTCTTAGTATAAAGGAGAAAGAATTATTTCAGCATAATAGGAGAAGAGAGCTGACCCCAGATACATTTCTTCACTCTCCCCAGCCAGGATGCTAGTAGCAAGACACAGGCAGGACTGCTGAGGACTCAGATTCCTTGGAAATGAAAGTGTGGGTCACTCCAACAAGTAAAGAACCCTACCGGCTTAACCAAGTTGAGAGCAAAGAATCATTTTTGTCGTTTCGAAGACAGCACAAATGCATTTTGGCTTATGAAACCCAGGAAGCAGACTGACTAATTTTGACTTGTCACTATCACCCCATTTTAAGCACAAGGCCTGTTCACATTTCGGAGAAGATACATCTTCTTGTTCACTGATAACTCTGCAGAGGAAGTCTATAACATCTGCTGTTTTTTATCCTGCTCTGTCTTCAGCCTTCCTCATCTCTGCCTCCTAGGCCTTGGAACTCTCTCCAACTCTTTCTCTTCCGTAGTCCCTCAATTTACCAGGTGTTTTCCACCTCCGTGCACTTGCACCTTGAGCGCTTCTCCACCCCCTCCCTCCATGGCTGCTTACTGACTGCTGATTGAGATTCACCCTAACAGTCCCCTCTGAAGCCTCACCAGTATATGCCCAACAGAACTGACCACTTCCCCCTTACTCCTGTCAGAGTACCTATAATACTTTATTGGCATTATAGGTTTGCATGTTTGTCCCTGTTTAGCAGACTTCTTACTTATTTACTTATTTACTTTTGAGACAAGGCCTTGCTCTGTCACCCAGGCTGGAGTGCAGTAGCATGATCAGCGCTCACTGAAACCTCAAACTTCTGGGCACAAGGGATTCTCCTGCCTCAGCCTGCTTGGCAGCTGGCATTGCCAGAGGCATTTGAACCATAGCAACTCCATCTTGAATAGGAGCTAGGTAAAATGAGGCTGAGACCTACTGGGCTGCATTCCCAGACAGTTAAGGCATTCTAAGTCACAGAATGAGATAAGAGGTGGGCACAAGATACAGGTCATAAAGATCTTTCTGAAAAAACAGGCTGCAGTATAGAAGCCAACTCTTAAGCCAGGCACAGTGGCTCATGCCTGTAATCACAGCACTTTGAGAGGCTGAGGCAAGTGGATCACCTGAGGTCAGGAGTTTGAGACCAGCCTAGTCGACGTGGCGAAATACCATCTCTACTAAAAATCAAAACTTAGCCTGGGATCCATGCCTGTAATCCCAGCTATTGGGAGGGTGAGGCAGGAGAATTACTTGAACCCGGGAGGCGGAGGTTCCAGTGAGCCAAGATTGTGCCATTGTACTCCAGCCTGGGTGAAAGAGCGAGACTTTGTCTCAAAAAAAAAAAAAAAAAAAACAAGCCAACTCTAACCCACCAAAACCAAGATGGCTATGAGAGTGACCTGTGGTTGTCTTCACTGCTACACTCCCACCAGTACCATGAGAATTTACATATGCCATGGCAATGTCAGGATGTTTGTTACCCTATATGGTCTAAAAAGGGGAGGCATGACTAATCCACCCGTTGTTTAGCATATCATCAAGAAATAGCCATAAAAATAGGCAACCAGCAGCTCTCAGGAATATTGCCATCTATTGAGTAACCATTCTTTTATTCCTTTACTTTCTTAATAAACCTGATTTTGCTTTGCACTGTGGACTCGCCCTGAATTCTTTCTTGCACAAGATTCAAGAACCCTCTCTTGGGGTCTGGATCTGGACCCATTTCCTGTAATAGTACAACAGGCACAAGACCAAGATGACATTCCTGGCTTTTTTTTTTTTTTTTTTTTTTTTGGTAGATATGGGGTCTCACTATGTTGCCCAAGCTGGTCTTGAAGTTTTGAGTTCAAGAAATCCTCCTGTCTTGGCCTCCAAAAGTGCTGAGATTATAGGCATGAGCCACTGCACTTGACCCAGATTTACCTTTAAAACCCTTGGCACAGAGACCAACCAGCACGTAGTAGGTGCTCAGAAATGCTGAGGACTAAACTAATGAATCGCCACTGTTGGAGGCAGCAATAACATTGCAAATGAGTACACTTTCAGGCATAGACTTTAAATGAAACAAATAATCCTCTAGGTTTACCTTACCCTGAATAACTAAAGCTTATATTCACAAGTACTTAGAAAGAGCCAGAGCTACTTCTGTCTTCTAGAACATGTAAAATATAACCGTTTTTCAGACCCAATATTTAAGAGGGAAAGGTCACGTCAGGTTCCAGGCCTGTGAGGCCAAAAAGATGAGAGTAACAACCAATCAGCCCTTTTCTACCTTTGGCTGTGATCATGTGACTCTCCTCTCCCTTTTCTGTTCTAAGGGCAGGAGGAAAGTGCACGAGCACACAAGAGTCTTTAGTGCAGTTTCCAGGGTTTGCAGCTTCAGGGATAATGAAGACTTGGAGGAGTTCAGTACTATTGCTGTATGTCACAGTTTCCATTTTTGTTAAAATCTCAATCACTCACAGACCAAGTTCTTCTTCCATTTCCTAACATTTTCCCTAGGTATGATAATTTATTTGGTAAACACACTGCATATAAATAGCATTCTAAGTCACAGGATGAGATAGGAGGTAGGCACAAAACCTGTTTTGCTGATAAAACAGGTTACAGTAAAGAAGCCAACTCTTAGGCCAAGTGTGGTGGCTCATGCCTGTAATCCCAGCACTTTGAGAAGCCAAGATGGGTGGATCACCTGAGGTCAGGAGTTCGAGACCATGGCCAACATGGGGAAATCCCATCTCTACCAAAAATACAAAAATTAGGCAGGCGTGGTGGTGTGCATGTAATCCTAGCTCTTCAGGAAGCTGAGACAGGAGAATTGCTTGAACCTGGTGAGCCGAGATCATGCCATTGCACTCCAGCCTGGGAGACAGAGCAAGACTGTCTCAAAACAAAAAGGGGGGGGAGGGGCACACCCAAGATGGCTGAATAAGAACAGCTCCAGCCTCCAGCTCCCAGCGTGAGTGACACAGAAGACGGGTGATTTCTGCATTTTCAACTGAGGTACCAGGTTCATCTCATGGGGGAGTGCTGGACAATTGGCGCTGGTCAGCTGATGCAGCCCAACCAGCGAGAGCTGAAGCAGGGCGAGGCATCGCCTCACGTGGGAAGCCAAAGGGGGAAGGGAATCCCTTTTCCTGGCCAAAGGAAACTGAGACACAACACCTGGAAAATCGGGTAACTCCCACCCTAATACTGCGCTTTACCAAGGGTCTTAGCAAACGGCATACCAGGAGATTATATCCCACACCTGGCCCGGAGGGTCCCACGCCCACGGAGCCTCCCTCTTTGCTAGCACAGCAGTCCGATCTAACTGCAAGGTGGCAGTGAGGCTGGGGGAGGGGCACCCGCCATTGCTGAGGCTTAAGTGGGTAAATAAAGCTACCGGGAAGCTCAAATTGGGTGGAGCCCACCACAGCTCAAGGAGGCTGGCCTGCCTCTGTAGACTCCTCCTCTGGGGACAGGGCATAGCTAAACAAAAAGCAGTAGAAACCTTGGCAGAGGTAAATGCCCCTGTCTGATAGCTTTGAAGAGAGCAGTGGATCTCCCAGCATAGAGGTTGAGATCTGAGAATGGACAGTCTGCCTGCTCAAGTGGGTCCCTGACCCCTGAGTAGCCTAACTGGGAGACATCCCCCACTAGGTGCAGACCGACACCTCACACCTCACACGGCGGGGTACACCCCTGAGATGAAGCTTCCAGAGCAAGAATCAGACAGCAACACTTGCTGTTCAGCAATATTCTATCTTCTGCAGCCTCCGTTGCTGATACCCAGGCAAACAGGTCTACAGTGGACCTCAAGCAAACTCCAACAGACCTACAGTTGAGGGTCCTGACTGTTAGAAGGAAAACTAACAAACAGAAAGGACAGCCACACCAAAACCCCATCAGTACATCACGATCATCAAAGACTAAAGGCAGATAAAACCACAAAGATGGGGAAAAAGCAGTGCAGAAAAGCTGGAAATTCAAAAAATCAGAGTGCACCTCCCCCTCCAAAGGAATGCAGCTCATCGCCAGCAACGGAACAAAGCTGGATGGAGAATGACTTTGAGGAGTTGAGAGAAGAAGGCTTCAGTCGATCAAACTTCTCAGAGCTAAGGGAGGAATTATGTAACCAGTGCAAAGAAACTAAAAACCTTGAAAAAAGAAGGGATGAATGGATAACTAGAATAATCAATGCAGAGAAGACCTTAAAAGAACTGATAGAGATGAAAACCATAACACGAGAACTACATGACAAATGCACAAGCTTCAGTAACTGACTCGATCAACTGGAAGAAAGAGTATCAGTGAATGAAGATCAAATGAATGAAATGAAGCGAGAAGAGAAGAGTGGAGAAAAAAGAGTAAAAAGAAATGAACAAAGCCTCCAAGAAGTATGGGATTATGTGAAAAGACCAAATCTACATCTGATTGGCGTGCCTGAAAGTGATGGGGGAAAATGGAACCAAATTGGAAGACACTCTGCAGGATATCGTCTAGAAGAACTTCCCCAACCTAGTAAGGCAGGCCAACATTCAAATTCAGGAAATACAGAGAACACTACAAAGATACTTCTTGAGAAGAGCAACTCCAAGACACATAATTGTCAGATTCACCAAAGTTGAAATGAAGGAAAAAATATTAAGGGCAGCCAGAGAGAAA
>NW_012099222.1:84412-88943 GCF_000951045.1 Mandrillus leucophaeus
ATATACCTAATGTAAATGACGAGTTAATGGGTGCAGCACACCAACATGGCACATGTATACATATGTAACAAACCTGCACGTTGTGCACATGTACATTAGAACTTCAAGCATAATAAAACAAAAAAGAAAAAAGAAAAGAAGAAGAAGAAGAGGAAGCCAACTCTAACCCACCAGAACCCATTCTCAGAGTTCTGAGAAATGTTCATTACTCTTTTTTGTTTCTCAATTATGCTTCTCCCTTTCCCCAGGAAGCCAATTTTTATCCTCTGTCATTGTCAGGAGTGTATTTAACATGACAGGAGTCCTGTGACCTCTTCAAATGTCCCTATTTCCTCCTGAGTAGATTACAATCATCTCTGGGTCTGGTTGGCCTAATTTTAATTATGATTCCACTGGGCATGTGGCTACTCAGTCTACTTTTCTGTTCACTGAGCCAGATTTTCAATCCACATACTCAGAGCAAATTATGTACCACTGGAAAGCTACGTTAAAACTTTTGGGATAGTGCAGGCTATTTTACCCACTAAAGCAGTAATTTACCAAATGTTCCTTAATGATCTGCGAAAAAATTGCCACTTCCAGGAAGTTAGGCAAAGGGAGAATCTGAGCTAATATGAACAAATGGGTAATCTCAGATCTTACCTTTCCTAAAATCAATACTATTGCCTAATTCAGTGAGTGTGCACAGGAAATATACTCAAAGGTACAGGACCAGCTCTTGAAATACTGACATATTTTGGTTTCCTGTCTCAAGAAAACAACCTAAGGGGAAATTCTATTTCCTTCTCATGGCTTCTCTCAAAGTTAATTCTTTACACACCAAGTCATAGTTATAACATGCATGTACTTCTAAATTTCAGGTTACCAAATGTCGGATTTTTTTTTTTTTTTTTTTGAGAGAACACCTTTGAAAAACAAGGTTATAAGACTGGGCTGAAAATAGGAGGGTTGGTTGAAAGGAGCAGTTTGTCCACTCAGACCTCCCCTTCTGTCCTATGACCTGTCCCTCACTTCTTTTGTTATTGTTGTTGTTGTTTTTGAGATAGTCTCACTCTGTTGCCCAGGCTGCAGTTTAACGACGCAGTCTTGGCTCACTGCAACCTCTGCCTCCTGGGTTCAACCATTCTCCTGCCTCAGCCTCCTGAGTAGCTGGAATTACAGGTGTGCGCCACTACATCCAGCTAATTTTTGTATTATTAGTAGAGACGGGGTTTCACTGTGTTGGCCAGGTTGGTCTTGAACTCCTGATCTCAGGTGATCCACTGGCCTCAGCCTCCCAAAGTGCTGGGATTACAGGTATGAGCCACAAGACACCCAGCCATTTCAGATGTTTCTTCTACACACTGACATTGTCTTGAAACACTTTCAGCATTTGAAATTTTAAAAGTGACTATTTATCAAGTCACTTTTAAAATAGAACAGTGGTTCTTTGATGACGTTATAAATCACTTTCCCATTCCCTTAAAATTGCCACCAAATCCTCACTCTACAACCTCAAGAGAAATCCTCACAATCAATTCCTTTGAAATTATCTGAACAGAATGGAACATTCCACAAATAATTATTGAGCATTTGCTATGTGCCAGGCACCGAGCCAAAAAAACAACATAAAATGATGACTGAAAGAGATATCCTTACTTACATAAAATTTACAATACAAGCTGGCGAGATTGATACAAACAGATCTTCATCAAATGGATGTCTAATCAGAATTCTGAGGGTTTTGATCCCAGTCTTCAGCTGAATCTATTCTTCTCAACGTCGCTGCTGACCGTCACAGGGCTGAATCCACTGGTCAGATTTTGGTCAGTCTTAGCTTCTTAAAAGTAGTTAATACAGGCCGGGCACGGTGGCTCACGCCTATAATTCCAGCACTTTGAGAGGTCGAGGCGGGTAGAACACTAGGTCAGGAGATCGAGACCATCCTGGCTAACACGGTGAAACCCCGTCTCTACGAAAAATACAAAGAATTAAAATAGCCAAGCGAGGTGGCGGGCGCCTGTAGTCCCAGCTACTCAGGAGGCTGAGGCAGGAGAATGACGTGAACCTGGGAGGCGGAGCTTGCAGTGAGCCGAGATCTCGCCACTGCACTCCAGCCTGGGCGACAGAGCAAGACTCCGTCTCAAAAAAAAAAAAAAAAGTAGTTAATAAATACAGTAGATCACACCAGATCACACCCTTCTTTTCTAAATATTTCTTCAACTGACTTGCAATTCTGTGGTTTTAGATGCTTAAGAGCCTCAAATTCATATTTTCAACCTAACCTAAATTTGACACATCTTTATCTATCTGCCTACTCAACATCTCTCAGTCAGCCAATGGGCATCTCAAACTAAACATGTTCCAAACTGAACTCTGAATTTCCTTCTCCACTTGTCACAAATCTACTGCTCTCCTAGTGTTCTATATGTTATTAAACGTGTATTAGTCCATTTTCACACAGCTGATAAAGACATACCGGAGATTGGGTAATTTATACAGGAAAAAGGGTATAACGGACTTACAGTTCCACGTGGCTGGGGAGGCCTCACAATCATGGCAGAAGGCAAGGAGGAACAAGTCACGTCTTACATGAAGGGCAGTAGGCAAAGACAGAGTTTGTACAGGGAAACTCCCCCTTATAGAACCATCAGATCTCATGAGATTTATTCACTTTTATGAGAACAGCATGGGAAAGGCCTGCCCCCATGATTCAATTACCTCTCACAGGGTCCCTCCCACAACACTTGGGAATTCAAAATGAGATTTGCGTGGGGATGCAGCCAAACCATACCAAATGGAACCTCTACTAATTCAGCTGATCAGGCCAAAAATCCTGGAATTGTTCATAACTTCTCTTTCTCTCCTAGTCCATGTTCAACTTATCAGGAAATCCCACTGGATTTACTTTCAACCTATATCACCATTTTACCATCTCCCACTACCTTCATCACTACTATCTCAGTTCAAGGCACCATTTTCTACCATTTGGGTCTTTCCAGTAGATTCTCAAATGATCTTTTGGATTCCACTCTTTTGTTTTATTCTCCATACAGCACAGAGAGCTTCATCAATGAGATCATGTCATTTCCTGGTTTACACCTTTTCAATGACTTCTCACCACACTTAGGGTAAAATCCTTACCATGCCACGTAAGGCTTTGCATGACCTGGTCTTCTCCTGCCTCGTTCACCTGCCCTCCTAACTCGTCTTACTGTTCCTTGAGTTTTCTCTGTACTTTCCCATGCTGGGAACTTGGCATTTGTGTCCCTCTGCCTAGAATATTGCTCACCTCAATGTCATCATGGCTCTCTTCTTCAGTTTATACACATCTCCATTCAAATGTTAACTTTTCATGGAGGCCTTCTCTTACTATGCAGTCTAAAACAGCACTCCTACCTCTTTCTTTCTGTCCTCTTGGCCTGCTTTATTTTCTTTCTCATTGCCCTCTGACATTGTGTGTGTGTGTGTGTGTGTATTACAAATCTCTCTTACTAGGATGTAAAATTCAAGAGGACAGGAACTTCTGTCTCATTCATGCTTGTACCCCCATGCCTAGAACAAGGAGGAGTACCTGGCAATTGTAAGTAGGTACTCATCAACTACAAGTTGTGTAAATGAATGTGATGATAGTATAAGGGAAAACTGCAATAACATATCACACGGAACTAACCTAGATTGGTATCATTAAAGGGAATGAAGAAAGGCATGCCTTCTGATAAACTTTTGGAAATGAAAACGCCAGCCACACAAATGTAGATAGCAGAGTTCCGTAACATTCTCAAGATAGTTGCACACCCTTCATTCTGAGTGGATCTATTGGAGGTAGGCATAAAAGCTTTATCGAGGTCAGGTGCAGAAGCTCACACCTGCATTTCCAGCACTTTGGGAGGATGATGTTGGAGGATTGCTTGAACCCAGGAGTTTGAGACCAGCCTGGGCAACATAGGGAGATACTACAAAAACAAAATTTATTATTTTTATTCATTTATTTATTATTATTATTTTTTGTAGAGACAGGGTCTACGTTGCCCGGGCTGGTCTTGTACTCCTGGGCTCAAATGATTCATTTGCCTCAGCCTCCCAAAGTGTTGGAATTACAGGAGTGAGCCACTGCACCAACCCCCACAAAAAATGTTTTTAAATAAATAAAGCTTTATTGAAGAAAAATGTTTTTTTCATGTATAGTTTGATTTTGCTTTTTCCCAGAGAAATTTGACCAGCAAAATCTCATTTATCTACGGAACAGATCTGTTAGGTAGTTGGACAAGAAAGATGAAAAGAGAAGGAGCCAGGTGCGGTGGCTCAGCCTGTAATCACAGCACTTTGGGAGGCTGAGGCAGGTGGATCATGAGGTCAGGAGATCGAGACCATCCTGGCTAACACGGTGATATCCCGTCTCTACTAAAAATACAAAAAATTAGCCAGGCATGGTGGCGAGCACCTGTAGTCCCAGCTACTTGGGAGGCTGAGGCAGGAGAATGGTGTGAACCCGGGAGGCGGAGCTTGCAGTGAACCGAGATTGCACCACTGCACTCCAGCCTGGGTGACA
>NW_012099222.1:89833-92256 GCF_000951045.1 Mandrillus leucophaeus
ATAGAATTGTAATATGAAATTTAGTGGAGAGTTTATTTTCATTTCCCTGTCCTCTGTGTTTTTATTTCCAGTGACCTTTCAATGACTAGATAGTTCTTATTCATATAAAGTATGTTTTTCTTCAAAATCTTAAAGAAACTATGTATATGTCAAATACAACTTTATTGATATACGAGATTTAATTGTGTAACTTGTGTGTTTCCACTCCAGTCCAGGTATAAGGTAACTCCCAAAACACAGAAAGCAGTATTCACCAACTTGGCCCTCATAATCCCTCAAATCCTGCCCGGCTAGGTATGAGCAGCCTGCAGAGGATGCTCTTGGCGGTGCTGACAAATGTGGTACCCAGGGTTACAGCTCAGCCTCTGAAGTTTCTTCCCTTTGTGCTCCTGAATTGGGCCTTGGGGTCCCAAGCCCTCAGGCTGTTACTTTGTTTATGCTTCTTTAGGTCAAAGTCTCTGTGATTCTTCTCCTTTTCACTCCCATTCCTTCTAATACTTCTTGTCCTCTGACTACTTTCCCCATTTCTGATGCACAACTCGTTCTGTTCTCTTTTTTGTGACCTGCTGGAGTACAGTGGTTCTTATTTGCAGTGTCTGGACATCATATGTATGTAATACGCTGCTCTGACCCAAGAACCAGCATATTGTGCTTGAGAAATTAACTCTGCCTTGTTTTCTACTTATCAGGAAGGAACAAGGGATTATGAAAGATAACGTTGAACAGCTACTGAAAAGCCATTTCCAAACCTCTTATCCATTTATGCCTCCCACTACACAGCCAGAAAAGCAGAATACTTGCTTTTCTGTTTTTCCTTGCATCTAGAGATGGCCCTGGGACCCAGTTCTGGCCCCTGGGACATCATGAGGCCTGATGATTGTTAAAGCAAACTAAATATGGCCTGAGAATGACTCTGTGCTTCCGTATTTGAGCCCTTGTGAATGGACAGTAACCTAACTTAGTAGGTAGACGAGATTGAAAACCTAATTTAGGAGTATATGTCTGTAATAATAGCTGAGTCTCGGCCAATCCCAGCAGCCATTCTTCAACCACTCATACACTGCTGAGCATTCAAACTGTGTTCTAATAAGGCAAGTGCCAACCTGTAACCAATCCAGCTGTTTTTGCACCTCACTTCCGTTTTCTGTATATCACTTGCCTTTTTCTGTCCAAAAATCTTCTTCCACCACGTGGCTGCACTGGAGTCTCTGAGCTTACTCTGGCTCAGGAGACTGCCCGATTTGCAAATCGTTCATTGTCGAATTAATCTCTTTTAAATGTAATGCAACTGAAGTTTTTCATTCAACATGATCAAGGAAGATCAGGTTTGGAAAAAGTTTCTGCTTCCCTGCAGAGAGAACACATAAGGTCTGTGTTCTCCTTCACCCACTTCCTTTTCTCTTGAATGCAGAATTGATGGCGGAATCTACAGTGTCATCTTGTACCCATGAGAGAAAAGTCAGGACAATCACAGACACATGGACTCTGACATCACCAACTTGTAGAACCAAGGTCAGCAGCGATCTACAGACAGACTTCAGTGAAGAAGATTAAACCTTTATGTGGTCAAGGGACTACAGATGGTTTTTCTGTTATTTGCAGGGGAATGCAAGTCTAACTGATGCACAGGCACTTCCTTACCACCACAGAGCAGTCCCCTTTAAAGAGAAAAGCCAGAACTTTTTAAGCTGAAAGCTGGCCCTTCTTGATCACCACTGAAAAGTTAAGACACTTTTGCTTTTCCTTTAAGGCTAAGAGGAGGATAGAGCTGAATTATCTAAGAGTTTTGAGACTGGGAAGGATGGAGAACTATTATATTTTACAAATAGTGGAGCTGTGAAAAGGTCGGACCTCAGACAGGTGTTATCTATGTCACCAAGCGCTGTAGCCCTGGTAATAAAGGTAGGGTTCCCTGTAGCTGAACCTGTGGTCAGTAGAAGAGATCATTGCAAAGAACGTTTCTCAGGCCAGGAACAGTGGCTCATGCTTGTAATCCCAACACTTTAGGAGGGTGGATCACCTGAGGTCGGGAGTTCAAGACCAGCCTGACCAACATGGAGAAACCCCGTCTCTACTAAAAATACAAAATTACCGGGCGTGGTGATACATGCCTGTAATTCCAGCTACTCAGGAGCCTGAGGCAGGAGAATCGCTTTGAACCCAGGAGGTGGAGGCTGTGGTGAGCCAAGATCATGCCATTGCACTCCAGGCTGGGCAACAAGAGCGAAACTCTGTCTCAAAAAAAAAAAAAGAATGTTTCTCTTCCTACCCGATGCAACAATGCTCAAAGGCGAATGAGAAGCAAGTGAAAATGGCATCATGTAGTAATAGAAGGAGCAAGTGAAACTCTGGCAACTATGGCGATCAAGAACTAGTTCTCCTGTTTACCTTGGAGGCTCTTATATTTTTGTGCAGTCTAATTG
>NW_012099222.1:92569-120693 GCF_000951045.1 Mandrillus leucophaeus
TTCACCATGTTAGCCAGGACAGTCTCGATCTCCTGACCTCGTGATCCACCCGCCTCGGCCTCCCAAAGTGCTGGGATTACAGGCTTGAGCCACCGCGCCCGGCCAATATTAGACTTTTTGTCTATGCTAATAAACAGGGGACTAGGCTAGATTTTTTTAACCTAGTTATATCTTCACATTTGAAATGAGTTTCTTGTAGACAGTATATTCTTGAGCTTTTTAAAAAAAATTCAATCTTGAGTTTTATCCAAATAATAAATTTCTGTCATTTAATTGGTATACTTAGACTATTTTGTAATTATTGATATGGTGGAATTAAAATCTACCATCTTGTAGTCATTTTCCATTTACTCCATCTGTTCTTTGATTCTTTTACTTTTTTGTTTTTGTTTTTGGCAGAGATGGGGTTTTCCTATGTTGCTGAAGTTGGTCTTAGACCCTGGCCTCAAGTGATTCTCCCACTTCAGCCTCCAAAATGTTGGGTTTACAGGCATGAGCCACTGTGCTCAGCCTTAATTTTTGTAATTTTTTTTTTTTTTTGGTTCTGTGATTCTTCTATATTGTTTTGGATTATTTGGGTATTTTTTAATGAGTCCATTTCATCTTTATTATTGGCTCATTATTTATACTTCATTCACATCTATTTTTAGTGCTTAACCTAGGGTTTAAAAAGTACATCTTTAATCCATCACAGTCCATCTTCAAATAATATTATACCACTTCGTGTGTTGCATGAGAAACTTACAACAGTATGGGCCTTTCATCCTCTGTGTTATGTATCATACATTTTACTTTTGTCAGAGGCATTCGAATCACAGTGACTCTACTGTAAATAGGAACTGGGTAAAATAAGGCTGAAACCTACTAGGCTGCATTCCCAGGAGGTCAGGCATTCTTAGTCACAGGATGAGATAGGAGGTCAGCACAAGATACAGGTCACAAAGACCTTGCTGATAAAACAGCATGTGATAAAGAAGCTGGTCAAATCCCACTAAAACCAAGATGGTGCCAAAAGTGACCTCTGGTCAATTCCGAATGTTCATTATGCTCTAAGTATAAGGCATTAGCATGCTAAGAGACACTCCCAGCCGCACCATGACAGTTTACAAATGCCATGGCAACATCAGGAAGTTACCCTATGTGGTGTAAAAAGGGGAGAAACCCTCAGCTCCGGAGATTGCCCACCCCTTTCCTGGAAAACTCATGAATAACTCACTCCTTGTTTAGTATATAATAAAGAAACAACTGTAAGTTTAATTACAGAGCAGCCCATGCCACTGCTCTGCCTATGGAGTAGCTATTCTTTTGCTTCTTTACTTTCTTAATAAATTTACTTTCGCTTTACTCTATGGGCTCACCTTGAATTCTTTCTCGCATGAGGTCCATGCAAGAAAGAATGGGGTCTGGATCAGTACCCCTTTCCATTAACACTTTCACATATGCTATAAAAACAAACGTATTGATATGATTGACTTTTGTTTTAAAAAATTGGTTACCTTTAGGCTGGGCACCGTGGCTCAAGTCTGTAATCCTAATACTTTGGGAGGCCAAGGCAGGTGGATCACGAGGTCAGGAGTTGGAGACCAGCCTGGCCAACTTGGTGAAACCCCGTCGCTACTAAAGACCAAAAAAAAAAAAAAAAAAAATAGGCCAGGCGCAGTAGCCTATAATCCCAGCACTTTGGGAGGCCAAAGCGGGTGGATCACCTGAGGTCGGGAGTTCAAGACCAGCCTGACCAACATGCAGAAACCCCATCTCTACTAAAAAAATACAAAATTACCGGGCGTGGTAGCGCATGCTATAATTCCAGCTACTTGGGAGCCTGAGGCAGGAGAACCACTTGAACCTGGGAGGCGGAGGTTGTGGTGAAGCGAGATCATGACATTACACTCCAGCTTGGGCAACGACAGCGAAACTCCGTCTCAAAAAAAAAAAAAAAAAAATTAGCCAGGCGTGGTAGTGTATGCCTGTAATCCCAACTACTCGGGAGGCTGAGGCAGGAGAATCACTTGAACCCGGGAGACAGTGGTTGTAGTGAGCCAAGATTGCACCACTGTACTCCAGCCTGGGTGACAGAGTGAGACTCCATCTAAAAAAAAAAAAAAGAAAATCAGTTATCTTTTAGGGCAGTTAAAAATGAGGAAAATAAATTATATTTACCTCCATTTATGCCAGAGCTCTTCATTTTTTTTACATAGATTCAAGTATGGAACAGTCTGTTTCTTTCTAGAGTTAATGAAAATTTTTCCTAAAGCTGTATAAGAAAAACCATTACATCATCCAAAAACCATTACATCATCCAAAAGACTCTACAACAGGCTTCATAGAAGATACAAACTGATATCAAAATGTCTCTTTTTCAGTGTAAACACATATTAAAATGGCTTAATGCACAGTTGACCATTTTTTCTTTTTAGGAAAACGTTTTTATATTTTTACACCTGTATATATGTTCACAATATTTATAGTCAAGCATTTATATAAAGTTCAAACTTTACAACCCTTTTTTACTGCCACTAACTATAAAAATGATTCAAAACATATGGATTTGGTGGTCTGTATTGATTAGACCTTCATTTATAGCCTAGTTGTGTGTTGGTACCAAATCCCATAAAAAGGGCTATGTATTAAACTAACTAAAACTTAGTTAAACAGATCAGGAGCATTTTAAGAGTCCTGAAAGTCTGAGAATCTACTGTTAGACAGTTAGCAACTTAGATATTTGAGCATTCTTTCCAAATTTATGGCATTTGTTTTTATTTTCTTTTTATTAATTTTGTTTCCTTTGAGACAAGGTCTTGCTCTGCTGCTCAGGCTGGAGTGCAGTAGTGTGATCACGCAGTGTGAACCTCCTGGGCTCAAGTGATCTTCCTACTTCAGCCTCCCAGGTAGCTGGGACTCCAGGAATGCGCCACCGTGCATGGCTAATTTTTAATTTTCTGTAGAGACAGAGTCTCACTCTGTTGCCCAGGCTGATCTCAAACTTCTGGGCTCAAGCAATCCTCCCACCTGGGCTTCTCAAAGTGCTGAGATCATAGACATGAGCCACCACACCAAGTCCTTTTTTCTTTTTAGAGACAGCATCTGCTTTGTTGCCCAGGATGGAGTGCAGTGGTGTGGCCTACCTTGGCTCACTGCACTCTTAACCTCCTGGGGCTCAAGCAATCCTACCATTTCAGCCTCCCGGATAGCTGGGACTACAGGTGCATGGCACCACATCCAGCTGATTTTTTTTTTTTTAATATTTTTTGTAGAGATGGAGTTTCACTATTTTGCTCAGGCTGGTCTTGAACTCTCAGGCTCAAGTGATCCTCCTGCCTCAGCTTCCAAAAGTGCTAGGATCACAGGTGTGAGCCACCATGCCTGGCCAGCATTTATTCTTCAAACTGCCACCAAGAAGCACAATATGACAAAAAGACAATGATGCCTCGAAGGGAGAACCAACGGTCTCTCATGATCAGCCTCTGTGTTCCTCGAACGCAGGTTCATTTCTTTGGAATATATTTGAGGTAGCAAGTATACAGCTCCTTACAGACCTTATTTGTAATGGCACAGTGTTTGAAAATATATAACTCACATTCTTTTACATTTATACATTGTTTTCCTGTTGCTTTTGTATATCTCTGTATAACCCATCAGTCTTACTACAAAGGTAATGTGTATCAAAAAAGGTGTGTGTGTGTGTGTGTGTGTATATATATATATATAAAACACCATGTCCTAAATCAATGCCCCTATAAGCTGTGCAGAAGTAAGTGGGTTTCTTGTTTTGTTTTGTTTCCATTTTGTGGGGTTTGTCTATAAATGAGGCCAAAGTCATACATGTAATTATCATAAGGTCCATGTTCTAAATTTTACCTCCTGAGTGCAATCATCAGTCCTACCCAATTGCTATTTCTAAAAACAACTCAAAACCTATAGACACTCCTCAGCAAGCTAACACAAGAACAGAAAAACAAACACCACATGTTCTCACACATAAGCGGGAGGTGAACAATAAAAACACGTGGACAAAGGGACAAAGGGACAAAGGGAGAGGAACATTACACGCTGGGGCTGTAATGTACACAAGGGGTGGGGGGCTAAGGGAGGGATAGCATTAGGAGAAATACCTAATGTAGATGATGGGTTGATGGGTGCAGCAAACCACCATGGCACATGTATACCTATGTAACAAATCTTCAAGTTCTGTACGTGTAACCCAGAACTTAAAAGAAAAAAAAAAACAAAACAAAACAAAACAAAACCTATAGACACTCAAGAGGTAAATAATTTGTTTCTGTGCATAAACACTAGCAGTGTCAGCCAGGCGCAGTGGCTCACACCTGTAATCCCAGTACTTTGGGAGGCCAAGGCAGGCAGATCATGAGGTCAGGAGTTCGAGACCAGCCTGACCAACACAGTGAAACCCTGCCTCTACTAAAAATACAAAAATTAGCCAGGTGTGGTGTTGCATGCCTGTAATCCCAGCTACTCAGGAGGCTGAAGCAGGAGAATTGCTTGAACCCAGGAGGCGGAGGTTGCAGTGAGCCGAGATGGCGCCACTGCACTCCAGCCTGGGCAACACAGTGAAACTCTGTCTCAAAAAAAAAAAAAAAAAAAAAGACTAGCAGTGTCAATTATTGAAAAAAAAAAAAAAAAAAAAGGTATGACCTACACAAGCATCAAGGCTCTATGTCCACTTTGGCCCAGTACATAGGCAAATTTCCAGTTGGGTCTTTCCATCCCAACTTGGAGGGGGATACATCACCCCTACCAAAGGGTGTCTAAAGGAGGAGACTTACTGGAGCATGAGAATGCTACAAGGTAGGCTGATCATAGACAGCAGGCAGAGGGGAGGACTGGGTGGGATATTGGAGCACTAACGTGGTTAGGGGCAAGAATCTGTTTTCAATCTGCTTTCGTGGACTGAAAACATTCTTCTTTCCTCATCTTTTCAAACCTAATTTTCTACATATCTTCCTCTGCTCTTGCCCAGCCAGAGTCTTATATCAGAGTCTTATATAGCTACTGGAAGTTAAAGCTTTCAGCTTTCTTCTTTGAGCTTTTGTTTCTGCTCACAAAGTAAGTAACTCATGGCTGTCATAGTGCTCTGGGGAGGAGAAATAAAGTGTCTCCCTAGTGAGAGAATGGAAGGGAAGGGAATAAGAAAACAAACCAACAGGTGAATTCCTGGAGATATAACCCTGCCACATTCACATACAATCCTCAGGACCATATTTTTAGACATTTGCTGTGGTGTGTGTGCGTGTGTGTGTGTGCGCGCGTGTGTGTGTGTGTATTCTCATGCCTAGATTTTCATTTTCCCTGTCTGTTGACTTCTTCTACCCAGATCTTTAACATATTTAAGTCTATTGGTTTAAAGCAAAAACAAGAAACCCTCTCTAGATCTTGTATCGTCCCTCTTGAGTTGCTGTCAAATGCAAACAGTGGCCTTCAAACTGGGGTACAGGTACCCCCAGAAGTGTGTCAAGACTTAAAAAGGCTGTGGTTGAAGGGTAGGCATGCAGTAGCACATAAAAAACCCATTTCTGCAGGACACAGTGGTTCACACCTGTAATCCCAGAACCTTGGGAGGCTGAAGCAGGCAGATCACCCAAGGTCAAGAGTTCAAGACCAGCCTGGTCAACATGGCAAAACCCCGTTTCTACTTAAAATACAAAAAAATTAGCCAGGAATGGTGGTGTGCACCTGTAATCCCAGCTACTTGGGAGGCTGAGGCAGGAGAATCGCCTGAACACTGGAGGTGGAGGTTGCAGTGAGCCAAGATCACACCATTGCACTCTTGCCTGGGTGACAAGAGCAAAACTCTGTCTCAAAAAAAATTTTTTTTAATTTTTAAAAATTAAATAAATAAATAACCCCATTTCCAAACTTCCTATCTTCCAAAGCCTCTGGGTTCCCTTTTCTACATCATCCTAGGGAAGCTCTGACATCAACCTCATTGACACAGATCACCAGTCAGTCCAGTCATTCCACATTTTAGTAAATCCATCAAGCATACTATTAGAGACACCTACAGCTGCATGAGCTAATACATTAAATCTGAAATCTCTAGTAAGTACAACCATATCATATCATTTAACCCATTTTGATATTCTGCCCTCCTTGGTCTAAACCAGGGGTTCCTAACCCCCCAGGCCATGGACTGGTACTGGTCTGTGGCCTGTTAGAAACTGGGCAGCACAGCAAGAGGTGAGCAAGCAACAGGCAGGCAAGCATTATTGCCTGAGCTCCACCTCCTGTCAGATCAGCAGCAGCATTAGATTCTTATAGAAGCATGAACCCTATTGTGAAGTATACATGCAAGGGACCTAGGTTGCACGATCCTTATGAGAATCTAATGCCTGATGATCTGAGGTGAAATAGTTTCATCCCAAAACCATCCACCATCCCCACCCTTCCATTTGTCCATGGAAAAATTATCTTCCACAAAACCAGTCCCTGGTACCAAAAAGGTTGGGGACTGCTGATCTAATACCTTTAGACTATATTTTCATACATATTCTTCAGTTTCTGTTGATATATATTCACAAAACCTTGCAATTCTTTTGGTGTATAACCTATTACCACCCAGTTGTTCTGGCTCTGTGAAGTATATTGACACTCAGCTGTAGTTATGGGGCTGATGGAAACAGAGGATGCTTGTGGTGGATCTTGGGAAAAAGGACATCCTTTTTCAATGCATACCCCACGGAGATTATCACAGGAAAGCTAGACATCTAACATAAGTGGGAAAGGTACTTCTACTGGTAAGGGAGGCTTAGAATATCTCAGCAGTCAGAGATTCTCAGGCTAATCTGAATCCAATCAGATGTTCTCATCTCAAGTTTCAAGGAGCCATTATTTCCCAATGAATACCCTAACTTTCACATGAGCTACTTGGTAGAGCTGTGAATTCAACTAATGCTGTAATTCTGCAACGTAAGTTTTCTGTTTGATTTTCAGCATTAGCCCTATCACTACAAGAAATTAGATACTTTACTGCTGCCATAGAAGTTTTCCAATTCTAAGACCATCATTTTATATGAGTTAAAGGACTTGAGCTTGTCATTTTCTTTCTGTAAGTGTTCCAACACACTTGGAAGAACCAATAATGGTCAAGTGCAGCAGCTGTATAAGCTCCCACGACACCTACCTAATTAGCATTTAATTGCAATTAACCATAGGTGAGAGCTTAATTGTAATGTTGCTGCATGCATGGGTTACTAGCATCTAATTCCCATCCGGGTAACAAGCAGAGATTAGAAGAGTTCAGAGGGCTCAGAAGAAGACAGGGAGATGAGGGAAAGTTTAGAACTTCTTAGAGACTGGTTAAATGGTTGTGACCAAAATGCTGATAGTGACATGGACAATAAAGTCCAGGCTGAGGAGGTCTCAGAGGGAATGAGGAATTTACTGGAAACTAGAGCAAAGGTCAGGCATGTTATGCCTTAGCAAAGAGCTTGCCTGCATTCTTTTCATGCCCTGGGAATCTGTGGAAATTTGAACTTCATAGTGATGATTTAGGGTATCTGGCAGAAGAAATTTATTTATTTATGTATTTATTGAGACAGAGTCTCGCTCTGGTTCCCTAGGCTGGAGTGCAGTGGCGCAATCTCGGCCCACTGCAACATCTGCCTCCCAGGTTCAAGTGATTCTCCTGTCTCAGCCTCCCGAGTAGCTGGGATTATGGGCATGTGCCCCCTCACCCAGATAATTTTTGTATTTTTAGTAGAGACGGGGTTTCTCCATGTTGGTCAGGCTGGTCTTGAACCCCAGACCTCCAGTGATCCTCCCGCCTTGGCCTCCCACATGAGCCACCACGCCCAGCCAACAGAAGAAATTTCTAAGCTTCAAAGTGTTCAAGAAGTTGTGTGGCTGCTTCTAACAGTCTATACTCAGATGTGGGAACAAATAAATGACTTAAAGCTGGAAATTATATTTAAACAGGGATCAGAGTATGAAAGTTTAGGAAATTTGCAGCCTGGCCCTGTGGCAGAGAAAGAAAAAGCTTTTTCAGGAGAGAAATTTAAGCAGGCTGTGGAGTGACCACTTGCTAGACATGTTTGCATAATTAAAAGAGAGCTAGGTGCTAATATCTAAGACAATTGAGAAAATGCCTCAAAGGCATTTCACAGATCTCTGCAGCAGCCCCTCCCATCATAATCCCTGAGGCCTAGGAGGACTGAATGGTTTTGTGGGTCAGGCTCAGGGCCCCACTGCCTTGTGCAGCCTCAGGACACTCCTTCCCACATCCCAGTCACTCTAGTTACAGCCTTGGCTCAAAGGGGCCCAGGTACAGCTCAGGCTGCCACTTTAGAGAATGCAAGCTATAAGCCTTGGTGGCTTCCATGTGATGTCAAGCCTATAGATGCACAGAATGCCAGAGTGAAGAACACCTGGCAGTTTTCACCTAGATTTCAGAGGATGTATGGAAAAGCCTGGGCTAGGTATTGTGGCTCACACCTGTAATCCCAGCACTTTGGAAGGCAGAAGCAAACAGATCACTTGAGCTGAAGAGTTCAAGACCTGAGCCTGGGCACATGGTAAAATCTTGTCTCTACAAAAAGGGTAGCTGGGAATGGTGGTGTTTGCCTGTTGTCCCAGCTACTAGGGAGCCTTAGGTGGGAGGATTGCTTGAGCCTGGGAGATTGAGGCTGCAGTTAGCCATGATCAGGGCACTGCATACTACCCTGTGTGACAGAGCAAGACGTTGTCTCAAAAAAAAAAAAAGAGAGAGAGAGAGAGAGAAAAGAAGAAAGGGAAGGAAGGAAGAAAGGGAAGGAGGGAAGGAGGGAAGGAAGGAAGGGAGGGAAGGAGGGAGGAAGGGAAGGAAGGAGAGACAGGATTAGCTGTATTTCCTAGGCTGACTAAGGATTCCTAAGCCTAGCTGGGGAAGGTGACCGCACCCACCTTTAAACATGGGGCTTGTAACTCAGCTCACAGCCAACCAATCAGGTAGTAAAGAGGGCTCACTAAAATACAAATTAGACTAAAAGCAGGAGGTGCCGGGCGTGGTGGCTCAAGCCTGTAATCCCAGCACTTTGGGAGGCCAAGATGGGTGGATCACGAGGTCAGGAGATCAAGACCATCCTGGCTAACACGGTGAAACCCCTGTCTCTACTAAAAAAAAATACAAAAAACTAGCCAGGCAACATGGCGGGCGCCTGTAGTCCCAGCTACTCGGGAGGCTGAGGCAGGAGAATGGCGTAAACCCGGACGGTGGAGCTTGCAGTGAGCTGAGATCCGGCCACTGCACTCCAGCCTGGGCAACAGAGCGAGACTCCGTCTCAAAAACAAAACAAAACAAAACAAAACAAAACAAAACAAAAAAAAACCACAGGTAGAGAAATAATCAAATCGTATATCGCCTGAGAGTACAAAGGGAGGGACAATGATCGGGATATAAACCCAGGCATTCGAGAAGGGAGTGGCATCCCCCTGCTCATGAATATCCAGTTTCATGAATATCCAGGCAAAATGCTTTTGTGTGTGTGTGTAATTGAAAAGACACTTTTATTTCGTATGTATTTTCATTTCTGATGTGTAATTGTTCTCAAACATGAGATTTCATTTTCTCTTTGCTGTTGTTCTCAATGAGGAGCTGGTCAGTGACATAGAGAAAACAGTATCAAAGCATCAGACAACATGGAGGTTACCGGTCTCTTCTGAGCTGATTGGATCTGTCACAGAGTCCTCACTCCTGATCAACAGTCTCTCCCCTTATCTCTATATGCCACTCCCAAGTGGACAGCAATCCTAGTTACACCCATGGGAATTCAAGATGGGAATTGCCTTCTTGAATAACCAAGAGAAGGAACCCAAAGGCTGGAGCTCTGATGTTGCAATGACATATAGATCTGTGGTTTTTGTTACTAGCAACCAGTTACTGATTTCTTTCTATTTTCTAGCTTCCCTGGGCCATGGAAGGGGCTGCTCACCTATAAACACCTTGGATTAACGAGACTCTCCCTGGGAGTGTGTGTAGAGCTCTCAGTTCACAATTCAGAATCATGATGAATGGCTGATTCTATAGATTGCAGTGGCTTTTCTTTCTACTTGCCACTATGGTCCCCTTGGGATATGAAGGACGATCTCATTGATTATTGCAGAAAACTCATTTACCTTCCACCTCCAGTTATTATGGCCACATCAACTTTGTCATCTCCTCCTCACCAGCAGCTGCTGCCTCTCCACCAATAATAAGGCCTGTTGTCCTTGGGCTGCAGCCACCTCACCTGCTGTCGCCATTGGATTTGAAACGAGAGAGGGTCAGGGAAGTTCTGGGTGGAGAAGGGCAGGTGCTCGGCTAGGGCTCCACTCCCGGGTGCCCATGCACCTAGGTGAGGACAGGAATTTCTGTTTTCAGTGCCCAAATGTTGCATTTGGGCCATACCCCCATCCTGTGCCTATAAAAACCCCAAGACCGTAGTGGGCAGAGACACAAGCGGCTGGACGTCAAGAGGAACACACCTGCGAAAGAGCACACCAACAAGTACTGGCAGACGTTGGCAGGCAACTGAGTGGCAGAACAATGCGGAGTTTGGCCAGGGTGGTCGGAGGAGAGCCCAGACTCTGGGTGGCCCGACTCCAGAGGAAAAGCACCTTCCCACTCTATCCCCCTTCTAACCTCCCCAACCACCTCACTGAGAGCTACCACCACTCGATACAAAACCTTGCACCCATCCTCCAAGCCCACGTGTGATCCTATTTTTCAGGTACACTAAGGCAAGAATCCTGGGATACAGAAAGCCCTCTGTCCTTGTGATAAGACAGGAGTCTAATTGAGCTGAGTAACACAAGTCTCCTGCGGATGGCTAAACCAGAAGAACGCACTGTAACACACGCCCACTGGGGCTTCAGGAGCTATAAATACTTAACCCTAGACGCTGCTGCTGTGGGGTCGAATCCCCACGACCTGCCCGTCTGCATGCTCCCCCTAGAGCTTTGAGCAGTGGGGCACGTAAGAAATGAGCCACACCCCCATGGCACGCTCTTAGAGGGAAATGAGGGAACATTTCCGGTTTCAGATTCACCACGGAGGAGACACCATGTTAGACCACCTATCATATAGGTTGTCTCTGCTACCTCTGCCTCAGCAGCCACTGGGTCTATTGTGATCCTGCCTTCATCTCCTCTCTCATTGTCTTGGGTGCCATCTTCTCCACCTGTCTCCTTAGTAGCAGCCACAGCCTCCACCAGTGCTGGCCCACCATCATCCTCCACTGTCATCTTGGCAACCTTCATTGTCTATTATCTGGGTTTTTTCCCCGAATAATAGAAGCGCAGGATGACCTTTGTTTCTTTTTCCCAGGAAGATGAGGCTGCTTAAGTTTGAGGATACTTTTTTGCACCAGTTGATTATATTTCTGCATGAGGAATGGATTACTTATTTTTAAAACTAAATTATATCCTGAAAATTCTTAGATTACAAGTGAGGCACCTTGGAGTTGATAAGAAGAGCATGATCTATAATGCAGAGTCGAATTAGCTATTAGATTCTTCTGAAGCATTGGCTCTTTTCAGCTAACAGAATTCGTATCAGCCTGTGCAAAGGTGGAGGTGTGGATCTGCCAACATTGGGCTGACCATAGACCCAGTCTTAATAAATACTGTTTCTTCACTAACCTTTTCCATGGATGAGAAAGGCTGAGCAATGCCCCAGAGCCCAGGCTTTAAGTCATCACTAAAATAAATAATATTTTGCAAGAAATTGTTAAGAATTACTGAAGAATAATTCCTAAAGGAAATAAATAGCTGATGGAAAGTCCTTTGCGCAGAGGGGGTTTTGAATGAAGGGGCCTCACAACAAATTACTTGAGCAGAGATGCAGCTGTTTCTTTGGGCAACCTCCTCTATGTGTCAGCATATAAAGGGCCTTTGTTTTGGGCTGGTCAGTTTCACAAGCAAGAAATCCTCAAACTTTGGTCTATAATATAAGCCTGCCTGTAAGACCTCTGGGAGATCCCACTATTTATTATTAAAACTTTAAGGCCGGGTGCAGTGGCTCATGCCTGTAATCCCAGCACGTTGGCAGGCCGAGGCAGGCGGATCCCCTGAGGTTAGGAGTTCGAGACCAGCCAGACCTACATGGAGAAAACCCATCTCTACTAAAAATACAAAAAATTAGCCGGACGTGGTGGCACATGCCTGTAATCCCAGCTACTTGGGAGGCTGAGGCAGAAGAATTGCTTCAACCCGGGAGGCAGAGGTTGCGGTGAGCCAAGATTGTGCCATTGCACTCCAGCCTGGGCAACAAGAGTGAAACTCTGTCTCAAAAAAAAAAAAAAAAAAAAAGGCTTTGACATTCCCACTTTTCAGTATGGTGATGGCTAACCCTCACTGTGTCTAGTCTTCCAGAGTTCAAAGCCTCTCTCGTTCAACTTCTACAGAGAGTAAACTTTGCTCCAGTTTTCTATAGAAGTGAGGTACAGGTCACAGGACAGAAGAGGAGGTCTGAGTGGACTAACTGCTCCTTTCAACCAACCCTTCTATTTCCCAACCTTATACCCCTGTTTTCAAAGGTTGCTGGGGACTACATGCCTAAATCTTTCTGGAACTCGCGGGCAAAAATAATTTTATTTTCTTGTTTTATCTTCTCCTTGGAGGTGCTTAGGTTAGTTTTTAAGAAACGGTTTAAGAAGAAAAGAGAAAATGTATGTGTTCGGTCTATCTTATTTACTTCAAATCTCTCTTATCTTTTTCTGTACTTTGTAAAATTTCATTTTTTATGTATCAAATATTTATTTTGGTGTGTGAAGGGAGATGAGGACATAAGCCGAATCTCACTCTCTACCAGAGCTAGCTAAAGCACACACAAACATTCTTTAGTAGACATCATATACTAGTATACACAGCAAGTCCTGATAAATTGAAAATGATTGAAATCATACACCCTGTGTTCTCTAACCACAATGGAATCAAATTATAAATTAATAACAGATAGAAGTTTAGGGAATTAAGCACCACACTTGTAAATAATCTTGTCAAAGGATAAATCACAAGGAAAAATTTAAAACATATTAAACTGAGTAAAATGAATACACAACATGAATACACAACATGTCAAAATTTATGGGATGTAGCTAAGGCAGGCTTAGAGGAAAATTTATAGCTTTGTATGCTTCTATTAAAAAGGAAGAAAAATCCGAAATCAACAATATAAATTTGGATCTTAGGAAGCTAGAAAAAGAAAAGAAAAGAAAACCCATAGTATATAGAAGGAAGGAGCAGAAACACGCAAAATAGAAAACAAGGAAACAACAAAAATATCAATAAAACGAAGAGTAGTTTCTTTGAAAAGATCAACAAAATTGATAAATCTTCAGCTAGACTGACCAAGAATAAAAGAGAAGATACAAATTACCTAAGTCAGGAATGAGAAAGAGGACACATTGTAGACCCAGTAGGAATTAAAACGATGGTCAGGCACAGTGGCTCATGCCTGTAATCCCAGCAGTGTGGGAGGCCAAGGTGAGAGTATCGCTTGAGACCAGGAGTTTGAGACCAGCCTGGGCAATGTAGCAAGACCTTGTCTCTACAAAAATTTTGTTTCAAAAGTCTATAGGATTATTTCAATAGACAGAAAACACAATCAAGTAAATTCAACACCCTTTCATGATAGAAACTCCCAACAAACTAGGACTAGAAGGGAACTTAAATAGATGAATGGCATTCTATAAAATACACACAGCTAACATGAGACTTAACAGCAAAAGGTTGACTGTTTTCACCCTAAAATCCATGTAAGATAGAATCTAGATACACAGTGAGCTTGGAGAGTTGGACAAGAAAATCAAGAACAAGAAGAGTTAGTCATAAAAAGAAATGACTTTGGTGGATACTTTCCTGAAAAGGTGAACACTGGCACAAATACAAAAGGCTGCAGACCCCTTGGATGGTTCCTGAACCCTATAACAGAAACAATGTTGTTTACCATTTCAATAAACTGTTTCATAGTCCATCTTGTTCATTGTTTTAACTCAACTATTATTGTAGGGAACATTGGAGTTAGTTACCCTTAACTAATCTCTAAATTTTGGTTTCAATCCTACTGCTAACACCACTACACCAACCACTACTTTTAAAAATCTAACAGATTTTAAACAAACTCTTTTATTATTTTCTGTGTCCATTAAGCAAGAGACCTGTACAGTAGTAATGATGTTGACTGACATTTACAGAGTACTTACAATGTACCAGGACTTGTTCCATGTTCTTTACATGTATTAATTAAATTGCTACAGTAGCCATAAAAGTAGTCACTATTATTTTCCTCCCTATTCCAGATGGGAAAACTAAGGCAAGGAGTTAATAAGTAATTTGCCAATAGTCAATCAGCTAATAAGCAGCAAAGTTAGGATTCAGATCCAGTGATCTGCCCCCGGAGCCTATGTACTTGACCTTTATGTAATCCTGCCCCTCTAAGCTCAGCTGTTTAATGTGAAAACAATAGCCAGGGCCCCATAATTCTTTGGTCAGAGGTTTTACACCTTTGTAGAAAAGAAGTTTGGGGTTGGGAAATCTAAGAATTGCGGTAAAAAGATCCCTCCTGTTTCCTTGGCAGCGAGCAGGGCTGTATATACTTGTGTTTGTTTTTGTGTTTTTAAATTGTGTAATGAAAGTGGTCAGCTCCAGTAAGCCCACTCCCATGAAGGGGGAGATCTCTGAGTGACGAGTTGTCTCAGAGAATCTGGTACTCAAGAGGATCCATTAGGGCCAGGCGTGGTGACTCATGCCTGTAATCCCAACACTTCAAGAGGCCGAGGCAGGAGGATTGCTTGAGGCCAGGAATTTGAGACCAGCCCAGGCAACATGGCAATACCCTGTCTGTACAAAACACAAAAAAATTGGCTGGGCATGGTAGCTCACGCCTGTTATCCCAGCACTTTGGGAGGCCAAGGCAGGCGGATCACCTGGGGTCAGGAATTCGAGACCAGCCTGACCAACACAGCAAAACCCTGTCTCTACTAAAAATGCAAAAGTTAGCCAGGTGTGGGGACAGGTGCCTGTAATCCCAGCTACTTGGGAGGCTGAGGCAGGAGAATCGCTTGAACTTGGGGGACAGAGGTTGCAGTGAGCCGAGATCGCACCATTGCACTCCAGCCTGGGTGACAGAGTGAGACTCCGTCTCCAAAAAAAAAAAAAAAAGAACCACAAAAAAATTATCTGGGAATGGTGGTACACGCCTGTAGTCCCAGCTACTCAGGAGGCTGAGGTGGGAGGATCAGCTCAGGAGGTGGAGGCTGCAGTAAGCCACGATAGTGCTGAGTGATAGAGTGAGATCCTACCTCAAAAAAAGAAAAGAAAAGAAAAGAAAGAGTATCCATCAGACTAACTAACCAAGTTAGGCAACACAGTACTAGAGCAAGAGCAGTATTTCCGGGGATCAGGACCACAAAGACTAACTGGATTGCCAGTGCTGAATATGAAGGCCTTGGGATTGAGGGCAGGTTCCTCGCAGAGCAGACAGAGCAGAGAGGGAATTTTTTTTTTAAATTTATTTAGAAAGAAGAAGAAAGCTGGGCCCAGAGAGTCAGGAGTCTATTTGAAGGAAAATCAGCTGAGTCCCAACCTGGGAATGACAGATAATCTGAAGGCTAATCCCAGAGAACAGACACAGAACCGAGTTCCGAAAAGACCCAAACATTTTTCCTGAGATTCCACCAGAGATGATCTGTTTAACGTAACATTGGACCAGAAATCCAAGGAGCTCAGTCTAGCCTCCACCCTGTCAGCCCAGAGAGTGTGGAGGCCAGAAATAATCGGAGCTGTGCACTTTACAAACTGCTAATCCAACCAGGCTACCACTAGACTGCAGTGAGATTAGGATAAAAGAAAACAAATCTGGGTTTTGTAAACCTATCCATTTCTGTGCTCTGATATTTTCTCTCTTTTCCTTCAGTTTATTTATTTTGGGGTTTGTTTTTCTCTTTTAATTCCAACCAAGTCCCAGATGAACCAAAAGGAAAACTGATTTCCTACACCTACGTCAGGATAAATAATGGAAATACTCCAGAAGCAGATAAGGTGGGTGAGAGCCAGAGAATCCGAGGCTGGGAGAAGCCTGAGGAAGTAGGATGGGGCAGAGTTCTGAACAGCAGGGCACACTAATACCTTCCTTCCTAGAGATTCTTACCTTATCTTTATGCTTTTCCTTGAGGTTTGTGCTTACACAGTGGCCTTGGGCAGAAGGTGAAAGAAGTTTTGTGACTTCCCATTGTCAGGGCAAGAGAAACAAATCAAGGATTGCCTCTGTGGAATTGTGGAATGTTTGTTATCCTGAAGAAAAGCATTTGTCTTCTCTCACGGGGGAAATCCTGTCATTTTATCTTAGCACTGCTCCTGAAATACGTAGTCTCCACTGCCTTTCATATAAGGGGCAACCAGAAGTGCAGGCCCTAACCAGGGTACCCATCCGGGACAGTGGCTTAAGTTCAAAATCAACCCCTACAACTGCTCAGACCATTAAAATGACCTTAAAATCAAACCCTCTACTTGATTGCTATCTAGCTTCCTGCCCTGTCCTTTCCTCCTTCCTTCACCCTTTCCACAGAACAGAATGGCTGCAACCTTGAGTAGAGCAACAGAGGTCAACACCAGAGATGAGAAATGAACTCACGGGCTGATTGTGCAGGGAAACCCTAGTACATCTAAGAGCTGTGAGGAAGCCAGGAAAGGCCTGTGCAAGCAATCAGCCTTGTTCTCTAGCTCACTCTAGCTTGCTGACAGAAAGTGCCCGGATATCCTTATGGCATACCCAGCTGCTTTCGGAACTCTGAAATGGCCCAGATTGAGGCATTTAAAAAAATCTATCCCCCCTCCCAAAAAAAAGCTATTTCTATTTTTTTAAATACACTTTCCTCCTTTGGGTTAAGATTTATACATTGTCTTTCCTTAATCTCTTCTACAGAATCTTTGCAAATAAAGTGTGAAATTAACAGACTCTTTTATTATTTTCTGTGTCCATTAAGCATTTTACAATCCTCCTTCCTATCTTTCCCTTCTCTCTTTTCTCTTTCTGATGCTTACTTTCCAACATAGCTTTCCAAAGTGAATTTAGGAAGTAAATGCATGATTTATGTCTTTGTCTCCCTAATTTCACTGGTCTCCTTTGCAGTCTTGTCTATATGACACTCACACACCTACCAAAAGAGAGCACATTCATAAGTTTGTGAGATAATGTCTGAGTTGATATTATCTTTGTCTCATTAACCTACATCTGCAGAGTTGTAAAAAATGCAGTTTAAAAGGTTTAGAGTCCAAATGACAAAATAGTTCCCAGTGCTACAAAAGATAGAACTGAAGGACTATGTACTTAACATGCAAGAAGGATTTTCGGCAAATTTTTTAGCTTCTGTAGCACAGAAGTTAAATAGTGGGGCTGGATGTGATGGCTCACACCTATAATCCTATCACTTTGGGAGGCTGAGGCGGGTGGATAACCTGAGGTCAGGAGTTTAAGATCAGCCTGGCCAACATGACGAAACCCTGTCTCTACTAAAATACAAAAATTAGCCGGGCGTGATGGCAGGTGCCTGTAATCCCAGCTACTCGGGAGGCTGAGATGGGAGAATTGCTTGAACCTGGGAGACAGTGGTTGCAGTGAGCCAAGATTACACCACTGCACTCCAGCCTAGGCAGCTGAGCAAGACTCCGTCTAAAAAAAAAAAAAAAAAGAAGAAGTTAAATAGTGTGAAGAAGACTGAAAGACACAGTGAAATCTTTATCTCCAAAGGAACAAAGCTGAAATCTTTATCTCCAGAGGAACAAAACCAGCTCAGGAATTTTTTGAGAATGTATTCTTAAATAAAATCAGGTCTTTAAGGTTGTATAATTTTACAACACTGTTACTAACACTGTCTGTTAGCTTATATTTTATCAAATATGACTCCTTTTAAATTACAGAAAAGCCTTATTTTAATAAAACTAGAAGGATTCATTGTTAAACTAGAGAACATGGCTGTCCCAAAGATAACGGCAGCTGACTGTATAATTTTTCCTAAGGCAATATGGTTTTACACATTTCCTCAATTTACAAATAGTGGAAGTTTACTTTATCACATGGGAACCTTGGAAATTTCATCAAATGCATGTTTAATAAACAAATGAGTTGTCGTTTCAGACAAGCAGAGAGAGAGACTTTTAAGCTTCAGACTTTTGATAAACGACAGAAGCCGACTGACTGCTGAGGACCAGTCTGACAGGAATTGGCAACGATAACACACAGAACAATGAAGGGCCATTATCTTAGAGTTCACAGAAGAACGGCTTGGCACCTAGCCAGATGTATAATCAGTCTATTTTAGTGTTTATCACACAAACCAATAGATTTTTCCAAGTAATAGTAAATTAGGTGTGGCTCTTTTCTTTCTTTTTTTTAGAAAAGGATTTCCTGACGACCTGTCTAGAAGTTATAATAATATCTTTGTATATTTTCATAAAATGGTACATTATGCACCTATGATAAACAATGGGTCTTTGGTATCAGCTTTCTGATTTGGGGGTGTTTGGGGGATTTTATTTTTGGTGGTCCTCTTTTGACTTTGTTAGTCTGTATTAAAGCTGACTTTACCTCAGTCCAAATCTCCTAAAATACATGCTTGTGAGGCTGCACTATATTAAATAAGGAGAGACACGTTGCCCATACAGCAGCCTGGTCTCCATTCATTCAAAGAAGAGAGAGGAGCAGAGGTAACCTGATACCCAAACATCATCTACAATGTGTAACTCAAGGCTTATACATATATATCTTTGTAACCAAATATCTGTATTCATTAGCACATGGCAGCAATTGCTGCTTCATTAACACACCTCCAATTTTAACTGCCTTGTCATATTATAACTAAAATCTAAATTGTTGGTTGTGAAGAGAAAAATAGTCCTCAAACTCAAATCATTAAAGGTTGTATTAGTAGGCTGTCATAAAGAAGTCAAGCATTTGTGTTTTTAATGTTAATAGGGACATTCTTAATTTTTAGCAACTGGAGACATTATATATCCATTAATATATTTCCTAGCAAAATTAAAACATGACTTGCTCTTGTCTGTATTTGGTACAAATTTAAAAATTATATTAAAGTAATTGCTCAAATTTCAAACAATGGTTATAATGTTCAAAAATCCAATATCTGTTAACAAAAACTCTCAGTAAAAATATGAATAGTAGGGAACACCCTCAGTCTGATAAAGGGCACTACTAGGGTTTGAATGTTTTTGTCCCACCCAAAATTCATGTTAAAACTCAATCCCAACACACCAGTATTTCAAGGTGTGGCTTTTGGGAGGTGATTGAGTTATGAGGACTCCACCCTCATCAATGGGATTGGTTGCTCTTATAAAAGGGCTTATCTGAGTTTACCCCTTTTTGCCCTTCCACCTTCTGTCATGTGAGGATGCAGCATTCCTCCTCGCCAGAGCGTGCCAAGTTCACAGTGCCACCTTGAAAGAAGAGAGGAGCCCTCGCCAGGTGCCAGAACCTTGATCTCGTACTTTCCAGCCTCTGGGACTGTATAAAATACATTTCTGGGCTGGGCACGGTGGCTCACACCTATAGTCCCAGCACTCTGGGAGGCCAAGGTGGGTGGATCACCTGAGGTCAGGAGTTCGAGACCAGCCTGGCCAATACGGCAAAACCTGTCTCTACTAAAAATACAAAAACTAGCCGGGCATGGCTGCCTATGCTTGTAATCCCAGCTACTCAGGAGGCTGAGGCAGGAGAATTGCTTGAATCTGGGAGGTGGAGGTTGCAGTGAGCTGACATCACACCACTGCACTGCAGCCTGGGTGACAGAGTGAGACTTCATCTCAAAAAAAAAAAAAAAAAAAAGAAAAAAAGAAAGAAAATACATTTCTGTTTTTTACACATTACCCAATCTCAGGTATTTTGTTATAGTAGCACAAAATGGACTAAGGCACCTGTGATAAACCTACAGCTAACTTCACAATTAATGGTAAAGACCTAATGCTTTTCCCTTGATATTGGGAATGAGCAAAGGATATCCATTATTACAATCTCTATTTGAGATCGTACTGTATATCTTAGGCTGTACAGAAAAGCGAGAAGAAGAAATAAAAGACACATGGATTGGAAAGAAAGAAGTAACACTGTCTTTATTTGCAGATAATATGATCACCTATAGAATATCCTATGGAATTACCAAAAAAGCTACTAGGACTAATAGTTGAGTTTAGCAATGTTGTGGAATACAAGGTCAATATACAAAAATAAATTATATTCCTACAAACTAGTGATGAAAAAACCAAACTTGAGAATTATAAAAGCAATACCATTTATAATAACATAAAAATAGAAAATATTTAGGGATAAACTTTGAAAACGACAACATTGCTGAGAAAAATAAGGGAAGACATAGTAATGCAAACATGCAGCATGCTGATGAATATAGGGGACTCAGTAGTGTTAAAATGTCAGTTCTTCCCAAATTGACCTTTACATCAATAAAATTCCAATAGAAATTTTAGCATTCTTTTTTTCTGTAGTAATTAAAAAGCTGATTCTAAAATTCATATAAAAATGCAAAGTACATGGAATAGTCAAAATACATATGAAAGAACAGTTGATAGACATATACTACCTGGCTTCAAAATTATTATATTCAAAATTATTATAAATCTACAGTATCAAAGGTGTGGGGAATTGGCATAAAGGAGACATTTAGCACAGTCCAGAAACAGACTCAATTGGTTTTCCACAAAAGTACCAAGTCAATTCAAAGGGGGAAAAAATATCTTTTCAATAAATGGTGCCAGAAAAATTAGTCATTACCCATCCGCTATGATTCTCAACACTTGATTCACGTGATATGCAAAAATTAACGTGAAATGCATTACTGGCCGGGCACAGTGGCTCATGGCTGTAATCCCAACACTTTGGGAGGCAGAGGTGGGTTGATCATGAGGTCAGGAGTTCGAGATCAGCTTGGCCAACATGCTGAAATTCCATCTCTACTAAAAATACAAAAGTTAGCTGGGCATGGTGGCATGTGCCTGTAATCCCAGCTACTCAGGAGGCTGAGACAGGAGAATCACTTGAACCTGGGAGGTAGAGGTTGCAGTGAGCTGAGATCACACCATTGCACTCCAGCCTGTGTGACAGAGCAAGACTGTCTCCAAAAAATAAAAAAAAAAAATTACATTACAGACCTCACTGGAGAAGTCAAAACTATTAGATCTAGAAGAAATACATAGAAGAAAAAACATTTAAAAAAAAAAAAAAAAAAAAAAAAAAAAAAAAAAGAATTAAAAAAAAAAAAAAAAAAAAAAAACGAGTTCTCACTTTGTTGTGCAGGCTGGAGTGCAGTGGCGAGATCCGGGCTCACTGCAACCGCCACCTCCTGGGCTGAAGTGATTCTCCTACATCAGCCTCCTGAGTAGCTGGGACTACAAGCAAGTACCACTACTCCGAGCTAATTTTTGTATTTTTTGTAGAGATGAGATTTCTCCATGTTGCCCAGGCTGGTCTCAAACTCCTGGGCTCAAGCCATCTGCCCGCCTTGGCCTTACAAAATGCTGAGATTACAGGCCTGAGCCACCATTGCCTGGTCTTAGAAGAAAATTTTATAGATGTTTAGTTTGTTAAACAGTTCACAAAAAAAACATGAAATAAAAGAGAAAAATAAATTTCACTTCATCAAAATTTAAAATATTTGCTTTTTAAAAGACCTTGCTATGAAAATGAAATAGCAAACCACAACTAGGAGAAAATATTCACAAAACTTTTATCAGACAAAGACTTTATCTTGGAAATAAAAATATCTCTTCTAAATTAATAAGAAAGCAACTTTTTAATCGACACATAAACACAATAATTTGTTGAAATTGGGATTATATTGCATGTAATATTTTGTATCTTTATTTATTTTATTTTTATTTTTTATTTTATATATATTTTTGAGACGGAGTGTCACCCAGGTTGGAGTGCAGTGTTATGATCTTGGCTCACTGCAACCTCCGCCTCCCAGGTTCAAGCAATTCTCCCACCTCAGCCTCTTTTTTTTTTTTTTGGACATGGAGTTTCGCACTTGTTGCCCAGGCTGGAATTCAGTGTGGTGCGAACTCGGTTCACCGCAACCTCCACCTCCTGGGTTCAAGCGATTCTCCTGCCTCAGCCTCCCGAGTAGCTGGGATTACAGGCATGCACCACCATGCCCGGCTAATTTTGTATTTTTAGTAGAAATGGGGTTTCTCCATGTTGGTCAGGCTGGTCTCGAACTCCCGACCTCAGGTGATCTGCCCACCTTGGTCTCCCAAAGTGCTAGGATTACAGGGGTGAGTCACCACGCCCGGCTCACCTCAGCCTCTTGAGTAGCTAGGACTAAGGCACATGCCACCACACCTGGCTAACTTGTATTTTCAGTAGAGACTGGGTTTCAATATGTTGGCCAGGCTATTCTCAAATTCCTGACCTCAAGTGATCTGGCTGCCTTGGCCTCCCAAAGTGCTGAGATTACAGGTTTCAGCCACTGCACCCGGCCTGTATTTTGATTTTAATTTAACATTACATTATAAGCACTTTTACATGTAATGACATAATTTTTAATGCAATTTTTCTTTTGCATAAGAAACATTACATTGTTTATTATATACATTATTATATTGTGGTATACATTGTATAATATAATTTAACATTTTTGGGGGAACGTTTAGTATGTTGTCCAGTTTTCACTATTGTATATAATGCTGTGTTGAACATCTCTGTATGTTTGTTAAGCCATGTTCTTATTTTTTAGTTCAGATTATTAGAAATTGATAAATGACCAAAGAGTATAAATATATTTAAGACTTCTGATACATAATGCCAAATTGATTTTTAGGAATTTTGTACCAATTTACACTCCTATTGAAAGTATATAAAAGTATATAAGATAGCCCGTCTTACCATATTCTTCAAAGCATTGAATGTCATGGAGCTCTTACATTTTAACACCATTTTTCCTCTCCGTTTAAGGAAACAAGGAAATTCTTTGAAGGAAATTATTATTTTGACATCCTATTTAAAATATATGACTCAGCTTTATGGAAAAGTAAAAACCAGAGCATTAATTTTATGAGATGAGCAGTGTCATATTTATTAACATTGCATTAAACTGTAAGTCATATATTTCTTACTCTAAAAAGCATGTTAATAATTTTATTTTTCTTTTGCTAATATACAAATTCTCTGCCATAAATAGTCTCTGATTCTAGTATATAAGCAAGTAAAATTTTTGTAAGACTTTTAAGGCGTAGCTTGTGAAATGATGAGTTCACTTTTCTTTTTAGCTTAATGTTTTATTATAGGTTTCTGGTAGAAATTGTCACCTGGTGAAAAATGGTGATTACTTAGCAATCTGGTTTGCTGATTCCATCCTGAATTGTAGTTTCCATAATCCCCACGTGTCATGGAAGAGACCCCATGGGAGGTAACTGAATCATGAGGATGGTTACCCCCTATACTGCTGTTCTCATGATAATGAGTGAGTTCTCACAAGACCGGATGGTTTTATAAGGGACTTTCCCCACTTTTGCTCGGCATTTCTCCTTTCTGCCATAATCTGAAGAAAGATGTTTGTGCTTCCCCTTCTGCCACGATTGTAAGTTTCCTGAGGCCTCCCCAGCCATGCGGAACTGTAAGTCAATTAAACCTCTTTTCTTTATAAATTACTCAGTCTCAGGTATTTCTTCATAGTAATGTGAGAACCGACTAATACACTTAGCTACAAATATCAAGTGTAATTTTATAGACTATGAATAATTAAAACTATTATCACTCTAGGGCCTGCAGTCTAAGTAGATTTTCTGGTTTCTAATTGTTGTGTTATGCTCTGGAAAAAAAAAAAAAAGACACAGATCAAGTGGATTTTCATGTTTGTGCATTCTATAATACAAAATGCTGAGTCATCTGGGTCTTGTTTTTTTTTTTTTTTTGATGATTCTGACCTTCACCCAAGTGATTCATATGTCCCTCCTGGGCTAGCACAAATAAATTATTTTGTCTCAGACAGCCTGTGATGCTGGAGGGCCCTTGGCCCTTGAGAGAATTTAGGCAGGGCCAAGGTCCATAGGCCCAATGTTAGATCAGCTTTGGGTGGGATATTTGGGAAGAAAAATGGCTAAAAAGCAGACAAGTTATATTATCTGAAGCTGAAGAGTGAATGAGCATTCTTTGGATTAGGTCTACAAGAACTTGCGCAGAAAGAAATTATCTAAAATGTGATTTAGAAGTAAAGCATGTGTATATGCATTAGCAATTGCAGTATGTTATACAAATGGACTAAAATGATGAAGAGTATATTGAAATAATATGTGCAAGTATCTTAACTTTGGTGCTTTCATGGTGCTCGGTCCTTTGTAGGTCTTAACAAAAGTTTGCTAGGTGAACAAATGGTTGATAACATTTGTTTACATAGCAAACTTCTGTTATCAACCAAAGATAACAAATGGTTGTTATCCTGAAATCCAGAAAAAAAGCAGAGAATAAAAGAACTCTAACAAAGGAGAGACACCTTGGATTTGGATGTTACAGAATAACCTTAGATGATTATTTGTGAGAAGAATGAAGAAATGAATGGGGAAGATAAGTTTGAGTTACCTTTGAAATTTAAATAAATCACACTTGAGCCTTTGTCAGCTATTGGGGTTCAGAAAATGATACCCCAAAATATGGTGCTTTGGCATGCTGAACACTTTGAAATAACAGAAATTGGAAGGCCTCAGAAGTGGCTTTAGAAGCGAAATCTCTCTCTGACCTTCTCTTGCCTTCCTGTCTCCCATGCTCTTCCTCCAGCGAGACAAGCCATAGAAATTAAATTCCCTTTCCCTGAGGCTGGTCAGAGAAACTAGAACCCCTCTGTACCAAAGCCAGTCATAAAACCTTGAAAAATTCCTGTAACTTTCGCATGACTTTCTGTATAAAAGCTGGCCATAAAGACAGTATCTGACCTACCTTGTCTGTCCTGTATGCAGGAAGAAGGATTGCTCCACGGGAATGCCAAGAAGGTTCTGACCAGACAGGCCTTGCTGGTTGCAGAGTATATTGGTCTGCTATACCCAGGCCAGCCTCAGAACTGAACTACCCTTCAAATTCATTTCCATAGTGGGGGAAAAACACCTTTTGAGTTCCAAAGTCATTTATAGCATATCTTTTTTGTTGTTTGGTTTGGTTTGTTTTTGAGATGGAGTTTCGCTCTTGTAGCCCAGGCTGGAGTGCAATGGCATGATCTCGGCTGACTGCAACCTCCGCCTCCCGGGTTCAAGCCATTCTCCTGCCCCAGCCTCCCACGTAGCTGGGCTTACAGGCGCCCGCCACCATGCCCAGTTAACTTTGTATTTTAGTAGAGATAGGGTTTCACCATATTAGCCAGGTTGGTCTTGAACTCCTGGCCTCAGGTGATCCACGCACCTTGGCCTCCCAAAGTGCTGGGATTACAGGTGTGAGCCACTGTGCCTGGCCTATACCACATCTTTGGACCAAAAAGCCCTTCACTAGTTGAGAATGTCACTCTTGTGTTTCCCCTGAAGAGCTTATTATAACACCTGCACGTGTGTCCTGAAAGCCATCAAGTCTACAGTACAACTGACAGTAAGCCACCAAAGGGGTGCAGAGCATTGGGTGGCTACTATCTCAATGTTTCAGTGCCATCTTGTTGACTCTTTTGGAATCAGGTCATTAAACAGACCAGAGAAAGCTTCTTGAGACAGGGAACAGAGGCATAGCCCAGTGGCTTGACAAGAACTCCAGAGACTAACAATTGGACTGGGTCAAGGACCCAAGCATATTTACAAAAAGCCTAGAGCTTGCCACCCTTTTTCACAATAGCTCCTAAATACTTGCCGGTAACAGCCAACTGTGACTCAGACAGTCTCTCCAAATTTAACTGTAATCATTACATTTATACATTAAATTATTATATTAAAAGGCATTCACATATTGTTACTAACTAGTGTTTTTTTGTCTTTTTTGTCTTTTTCTTTTTTTTAGATAGGTCTTGCTATATTCAGGCTGAGGTCTTGCTATATTCAGGCTGGACTCAAACTCATAGGCTCAGGTGATCCTCGCATCTCAGCCTCCTGAGTAGCTGGGACGACAAGTGCACACCGCCTCACCCAGTTCATTCAGTTACTAACTTATTGAATCTCAACTTGTATAAAGCAAGTTATCTTGGAAGAGTAGGCTGCTCTTGAATTGTTTTAAGTAATGGTGATATTTTAGGAAGTAAGTGGCAGAGTCACAAAGTAAACAAGTCCACAGTACAACCTTGTCATTTCAATACAGTAACCTTATCTAGATATTGTATTCCACCAGTATTGCCAAATACAATATTTGAGGAATACCAGTGATTTTCTTTGCACTTGATAAATGCATTATGTTGATGCTCAGAGTTGAGTATATCAAATTGAGATCAAGTGGGTTGTAAGTAACATTAAAAGTGGAGTCAGAAACCCTAGGTTTTAGTCCCCTATTAACTTCTAGGATGCTTTTGTGCATTTATTCATTCATCCAGCTAATTAACAAATAGTTATCAGACATTTTATAATACCCTGGGCATTGTGCTAAGTGCTAAAGCACACAAATACAATGTACATTGTCCTTGCATTTAAAGACTCGTATTCTATTAGAGACAACAGACATCAATTTTTGAAAATGCAACCATTAACAATGTAACTGCGATTTAGTGCTACAAAGAAAAGTTAACCTGGAGATTGTACCAGGGAAGTTAGTACAGACTTGAACTGTGATTTAGATCTGCAGGATAATTAGGTGTCAACTAGGTGAATGGGGCTGCAGGAACTGCATATGCAAAGTCCTAGTGACTTGGATGCAGAATAATCGTATTCTAGGAATTATAGAAGGCCAGAATGACTTGAGCTCAGAGAACAAGGGCAAACCAATGTCTAGCAGTCGGAAGTCAAGAAATGGGTATGGAGAGTGAGGGAGATGGGAGGAGAGGTGAGATCATTGTCATTGTATTTCAACACATTAACTCTGGATGCAGTTTTGAGAACTAATTGTAGGGGCAAAAATCGACAAGAGACCAGTTAGGAGGTTATTGCTGGAGTCCAGAAAAGATAACAGTGTGTGGCTTCGTGGATTAAGAAAAAAAAAAGAGGTAGGCAGAGGCAAAAGGATAAATAGCATTAAGTAATTAATAATAGCATCAAGTAATAAGTTGGGTACAGGATGCGTGGAAGAGGCAGTGGGTGTTAAGGATGAGTCCGGTATCTCTAACTGAGATAGAGAACAATGATAGATGACCAGATTCGAGCAAGACAAACTCTGGAGGTCTTAATTTCTGTTTCTGCAAAGTATGAGTAAAACTTTATTTTGAAGATCTGTCTAGTTCTAAAATTGTATGCTTGTATTACATAATTCCATCATTTTTCAAAAATCGAGTGGCCTATCTTGAGTGGGAATTGCTTATAGGTAAATGTATTGTTTATTTATCGCTATATTTAAAAATTACCCCCAAACGTTAGTGACTTAAAACAACAAACATTCATTATCTCACAATTTCTGTGGGTCAGGAAATTAGGAGCAGCTTGGCTGAGTGGTTCTGGTTGAGTTTCCTAGGGGGAGCATTCAGGATGTTGGCAGGGGCTGCAGGCATTTGAAAGCTTGACTGAAGCCACATGTAGCCACTTCCACAATGGCTCACTCACAGGCTGTTTGCAGAAGGCCTCAGATCCTTACGGGTGGCAGGAGGTTTCCATTTCTTACCACATGGGCGTCTCCACAGGCTCCTTGAATGTCCTCAGGACAATGGCATCTGGCTTGCCCCAAAGCAAGATCTGAGGAAGATTAACAAGGAGGATGCAGCCGTGCCTTTGGTGATCTGGTGTCAGAAGTCACAAGTCACATATCTTAGACTGGGTGATTTACAAATAATAGAAATTTACTTCTCACAGTTCTGGAGGCTGGGAATTCCAAGATCCAGGAGCTGGCAGATTTCGTGTCTGACGAGGGCTGGCTCTCTCTGCTTGAGATACAGCACCTTGTTGTTATGTGTCCTCACATGCAGACCGGTGGAAGAGGGAAAAGGGAGAAAGGCGGGGTGAAGGCTGTTTTATAAAGGCATTAATCCCATTCCTGAGTGACTTCGCCACGTCCTAAAGCCCCCACTTCTTTTTTTTTTTTTTTTTTT
>NW_012099222.1:120893-125943 GCF_000951045.1 Mandrillus leucophaeus
AGGATGGTCTCGATCTCCTGACCTCGTGATCTGCCCGTCTCGGCCTCCCAAAGTGCTGGGATTACAGGCTTGAGCCACCACGCCTGGCCAGTCCCCACTTCTTAATGCTATCACATTGGTGATTAAGTTTTCATATTTGAATTTTGGGGCACACATTTAGACTATAGCACATACTGTCAATTCCATTTTATTATTTTTGTTAGAAGCAAGTCACTAAATCCAGCCCACACCAAGGAGAGGGGAATCAGGCTCTCATTTGACAGGAGGAGTATCACACAATTTGTGGACATATTTTAAAACCACAACAGAGACTGGATACAGTGCCTCATACCTGTAATCCCAGTACTTTGGGAGGCCGAGGTGGGTGGATCACCTGAGGTCAGGAGTTCGAGACCAGCCTGGCCAACATGGTGAAACCCCATCTTTACTAAAATTTAGCCGAGCATGGTGGTGGGTGCCTGTAATCTCAGCTACTTGGGATGCTGAGGCAGGATAATTGCTTGAACCCAGGAGGCGAAGGTTGCAGTGAGCTGAGATTGCACCATTGTACTCCAGCTTGGACAACAAGAGCGAAACTCCACCTCAAAAAAAAAAAAAATAAATAAATCTCATATGCTTGACACTTCAGAAAGTGCTGGGCAACTTTTCTTGATAGTAAATAACACTGTTAAATACAACTAAAGTGTTATGAACTTCTAGAAAACAGCTGCCTAGAATACTTAGTGCCAACATTCTGGATGAATATTTATTCATTTATATATTTACATTTAGATTTCTCTCTATCTCTGTAATGAGATAAGGGCAGTCTACGAATGTACAAACCTATTGAGTCATAAACTAGTGGATTTTTTTTTTTTTTTTGAGACAAGGTCTTGCTCTGTCACACAGGCTGGAGTGCAGTGGTGTGATCTCAGCTCACTGCAACCTCTGCCTCCTGAGTTTAAGGGATTCTCCTGCCTCAGCCTCCTGAGTAGCTGGGACTATAGACATGCGTCACCACACATGGCTAATTTTTGTATTTTTAGTGGAGACAGGGTTTCACCATGTTGTCCAGGCTGGTCTCGAGCTCCTGACCTCAAGTGATCCACCTGCCTTGGCATCCCAAAGCGCTGGGATTATAGGCATGAGCCACCACTCCCGGCCACTAGTGGATGTTTGTATCTATAATTATAAAATACTATAATAAGTGATTATCTGTGCATACATGCTTTCCGCCTATGTTGTAAAATACACAATGAATTCTGTAAATTACGTATTGTTTTGTATGATAATCAAATCTTTTTTATGCGAATCAGAGTCAGAGCTGAAGAATTTTACAGCTTGAAGAAAGCTTGCAGATGGTCAAGTTCAACTTTCTCATTTAATAGATGAAAAAACGGCTGGGTGTGGTGGCTCACGCCTGTAATCCCAGCACTCTGGGAGGCTGAGGCAGGTGGATCACCTGAGGTCAGGAGGTTGAGATGAGCCTGGCCAACATGGTGAAACCCATTCTCTACTAAAAATACAAAAAAATTAGCCAGGCAAGGTGGTGGACACCTGTAATTCCAGCTACTCAGGAGGCTGAGGCAGGAGAATCTCTTGAACCTGGGAGGCGGAGGTTGCAGTGAGCCAAGATAGCGCCACTGCACTCCAGCCTGGGCAACAAGAGCAAAACTCCATCTCAAAAAAAAAAAAAAAAAAAAAAAAAAAAAAAAAAACATGAAAAAACTTGAGTCTGTAATAAACAAACAATTTCCCCCCCTAGAGTTCTCAGTTTGTGGCAGAAAACCACAGAGGGTCTTTTGGTAATAATGTTAGAAATGGAATTCAGTGGTCTTTTGAGATCTTTGTTTTTTTCAGTCCTGAATATCTATGTTGTCTTAAAACAACTTTCAGGAAAGGCACAAAAGGCATAACATTCTCCCTATTTTAACATTGTTTGCAAGTAAGTTACAGAATAGCCCATTGGATCTTTCAAGGTCACTTAGTAACTTGTTTGTAGGAACTGGGAATGAAGCCAAGGTTACAGATTCATTTGTTTAGATTCTTTCCACTCATTTATTACTTACCTCTGAAATGTTATTGCCATTTATCACAAACTAAATTGGCTTTATTATATATGCAGAGAGGATTAGGTAATAGCTTTACCTTGTCTTTGTGGAAGACCAATATACACTCATATCTGTGAACACATGATGAATTATGTACTTATGTAATTTGATCTTCGATAGGGAGAGAATAAAGGCAGGAATAGACCTGTGGTTTCCTGACTCTTAGGTTAGGTACATTAACCATTAAACTTCTATCTACCGCACTGAAATTTTATAGCTTTTATCAACAATTAAATTTGTATGACTTACTAGGCATACAAAGTAAACGATAAGATAGTTTTATTTACTTTGTCTTTTTTTTTTAACTGAGAGCCATTATATTGGTGAACACATTGTGAATATGTACTTAATTAAATGTGCAAGATAATGTGGATAGTATGAAATATCTTGGTTTATAACGGAAAATTCTCTTGCATTTCTTTCTTTGTAGAGGTTTGTTTGTTCATTTGTTTTTTTAAGTGACAGCCTTTATTGCCAAGGCTGAAGTATAGTGGCACAATCATAGCTTACTGTAACCCTGGGCTCAAGCAATCCTCCACCTCACCACCTTAGCCTCCCAAAGTGCTGGGATTACAGATGTGAGCACCACACCCAACCTGTATGTATAGGTTTTTAAAAAGTAGTTGTAATTTTGCATAATTACAGCTTTTTTTTTTTTTTTTGAGACGGAGTCTCGCTCTGTCGCCCAGGCTGGAGTGCGGTGGTGCGATCTCGGCTCACTGCAAGCTCCGCCTCCCGGTTTCACGCCATTCTCCTGCCTCAGCCTCCCGAGTAGCTGGGACTACAGGCGCCAGCCACCACACCCGGCTAATTTTTTTTGTATTTTTAGTAGAGACGGGGTTTCACTGTGTTAGCTAGGATGGTCTCAATCTGCTGACCTCATGATCCACCCGCCTCGGCCTCCCAAAATGCTGGGATTACAGGCGTGAGCCACCGCGCCCGGTGGATAGCTTTTTAAAAATAGTGCTTGAGGTGATGGTTCATGCCTGTAATGCCAGGACATTGGGAGGCAGAGGTAGGAGGACTGCTTGAACCCAGGAGGTTGAGTCTTCAGTGAACTATGATTGTGCCACTGCAATCCAGCCTGGGTGGCAGAGTGAGGCCTTTTCTCAAAATAAAAGAAAAGAGAAAAAAAAAAGTGAATAAAATTTTTGATGGAAAAGCATTTTAGTATATTTTGATGTTTTCAGTTAATTTAGTATCTAATACTGTTGTAAAATTATTGACTTATACAAAACTGTATTTTCCAAAGAAATAGTTGGAAATGAAAGGTCTGTTTTAGCATACTATGTTATTTAACAAGTATTTATTGCATGTCTCATTTGTCATAGTTTTTAATATTAATAGTTCATATATTTCCAGTTACTGAATACATATTTGTTTCTAGATCGTCAGTAGCTGTTTCAAATTCAGTATGTTCCTAACCTGCCTAATTATCTTGATTTCTTAGTTCTACTTCTTTTATTCTCCTCATTTATCTTAATGGCACTTCTGGAAACCTTGAAGTCATTTTCACATTTCATTTTCTCTTACCCCTCAAAGTCTATCTCCAAATCTTTGAACGGATTCTATTTTCTCTTCTTCATCCTCACAAACTCCCAGGTTCAGACCCTCGTCCTGTCTTGCTTGGGCCTTTGTAGCAAAAGTCTATCTAAAGTAGACAGTTTTGATCTCACCATCTATGCTCACTGTCACTGAACCAGGCAATCCATGTGGCTGCTAAGTTACCTTACTAAAATATAAATCAGATCACATTATTCCTCTTCTTAATACCTCTTATAGGTGCATTCCTGTTTCCTCAAGGGTGAAGGACAAACTCTGCAGTACCTGAATGGATCTCAACTTACCTTTCTGAAGCCTCTGCTTATACACATCTTCATATCTGAACATCAATCCCATCTTCCTACTCAGTCTCCAAAGCTGGTTGGTTGTCTTTCCTCTGCTTCTCCTCTTAGAGCAGCAGTCCCTACATTTGTTGGTACCAGGGAATGGTTTCGTGGAAAACAATTTTTCCACAGACTGGCAGCAGGGGTGAAGAGGTGCAGCAGGAGATGGTTTGGGGATGATTAAAATGATTCAAGCACATTACATTTATTGCACACTTTATTTCAATTATTACATTGTAATATATAATTAAATAATTATACAACTCACCATAATGTAGAATCAGTGGGAGCCCTGAGCTTGTTTTCTTGCAACGAAATGGTCCCATCTGGGGGCGATGGGAGACAGTGGCAGATCATCAGGCATTAGATTCTCATAAGGAACACGCAACCTCGATCCCTCACATGCACAGCTCACGATAGGGTTTGTGCTTCTCTGAGAATCTAATGCCACACTGATCTGACAGGAGGAAGAGCTCTGGCAGTAATGCGAGCGATGGCGAGCAGCTGTAAATACAGATGAAGCTTCATTCCCTTGCCCAACTCTCACTTCCTACTGAGATGAGGTTCATAACAGGCTACGGACAGGTTCATAGTCCAGGGGTTGGGGACCCCTGTCTTAGAGAACTTCTACTGTCCTTTCCTCCACATGGTGTTCTCTTCTCTAAGCAGAGTGAATTGCCCTCCTCTCTGTCTCCCTTGACACTATGTGTCTATCTTTATTATAGCTCCTATTGCACAGCATTGTTTGCTTTTCCCATTACTGAACCAAAGGGCAGGAACCAGCTCTTATTCAAACTAGCAAGGGGCCTGCAAGTCAATGTTTGTTCTAGATTTAAAAAAAAACAAAAAAACAAAAAAAAAAAAGAAAAAACTGTTATGTATAAACCATTCTTGGAAAAATGATTTTTTTCCACTTTCAAGAAGTACTTTCATATGTGGTAGGGAGACAAATGCTTTGTAAACTATCATCAGAATTCCAGAATTCAGAATTAGCCAATATACTGTGGTGAAGTAGCTTAGGACTGTAGCATAGAACTGTTAGTAACAGATTGGTTTGAGTGGGGTATTTTAATT
>NW_012099222.1:126459-131178 GCF_000951045.1 Mandrillus leucophaeus
TGGGACTATAGGTGCGCGCTCCCCCCTGCCGCCTGACTTACTTACTTATTTTTGTAGACACAGGGTTTTGCCATGTTGTCCAGGCTGGTCTCAAACTGCTGGGCTCAAGTGATCGGCCCACCTCAGCCTCTCAAAGTGCTGGAATTACAGGCATGAGAGCCACTGTGTCCAGCCGAGCATTTCTTAAGTACATTATATGACAGACTAGAAAATTTCTTGTAACTAATGATTAATACTATTTTTCCTTAAAAGAAAAGTAGTTTTAGCAAGTGTGTATGGTTTTAACCCTTGAAACCTGAGGTGTTGGAATAAAAATAAGAAAGAAAATTGTTAATTAAATCTCTAATATTTCATTTAAAAGTTCATGTATCTGATGTAAGAAACAAAATTGTTTCTGCATGTGTGTAGATACTACAATCAATAGTAAACCTGACCCCTGACCATAAAATTCTGTCAGCTCAGCTTTCCACAGTTATTCTTAGGAAAGAGTGGCTTTGCTGCTTTTATGTAATTGGCAATCCATTATTGGAGTAAAACTCAACTCAGAAAGTTTTGGGCTGGGTGCGGTGGCTCACACCTGTAATCCCAGCACTTTGGGAGGCCAAGGTGGGTGGATCACAAGCTCAGGAGTTCGAGACCAGCCTGGCCAATATGGTTTTTTTTTTTTTTTTTTTTTTTTTTTTTAGATGAAATCTCGCTTCATCTAAAAGTCTCGCTTCATCTCTACTAAAAACACAAAAAAATTAGCCAGGCGTGGTGGTGCACGAGTGTAGTCCCAGCTACTCGGGAGGCTGAGGCTGCAGAATTGCTTGAACCTGAGAGGCGGAGGTTGCAGTAAGCTGAGATCACACCACTGCACTCCAGCCTAGGCAACAGAGCGAGACTCCATCTCAAAAAAAGAAAAAAAAAAAAGGTTTTGTTTCGTTTTGGTTTTGGTCTTTTTGGAGACACAGGTCTTGCTTTGTTGCTCAGTCTGGAGTGCAGTGGCCTGATCATGGCTCACTGCAGCCTTGACTTCTTGGGATTAAGCGATCCTCCCACTTCATCCTCTCAAGTAGCTGGGACCACAGGCGTACACCACCATGCTCCGACATTTTTTTTTTTTTGGTAGAGATGGGGTCTCACTATGTTGCCCAGGTTGGTCTTGAACTCCTGGGTTTGAGCAATCCTCCCACCTCCCAAAGTACTAGGATTACAGGTGTGAGCCACCACACCCAGCCAGTTTTCATGTTTTTAATTTTTGCATTTTATAAATAATATTGTGCATTTATGAATAAAGCTTTTGCTGAATTTCAGATTATTTCCTTCAGAAAGAATTCCAGATATGTGATTACAGGTTCCAAGAGTTATGAACATTCCTTTTTTCTGAGACAGGGTCTCACTGTGTTGCCCAGGCTGGAGTGCAGCGGTGCCATCATGTTACTGGAAAGGAGTCCTCATCCAGACCCCAAGAGAGCGTTCTTGGATCTCATGCAAGAAAGAATTCAAGGTGAACCCATAAAGTGACAGAAAAGTAAAGGAATTGGCCAGGCACCGTGGCTCCCTCCTGTAATCCTAGCACTTTGGGAGGCCGAGGTGGGCAGATGACCTGAGGTCGGGAGTTCGAGACCAGCCTGGCCGAGAGGTTGAAACCCTGTCTCTACTAAAAGTAAAAAAAAAATTTAGGTGAGCGTGGTCTCAGCCGCCTATAATCCCAGCTACTCGGGAGGCTGAGGCAGGAGAATGGCATAAACCCGGGAGGCGGAGCTTTCAGTGAGCTAAGATCTGGCCACTGCACTCCAGCCTGGGCGGCAGAGCGAGACTCCGTCTCAAAAACAAACAAACAAACAAAAAAGTAAAGGAATAAAAGAATGGCACTCCATAGGCAGAGCAGTAGCTTGGGCTGCTGGACTAAAACTACCCATAGTTATTTATTGATCATATGCTACACAAGGGTTGGGTTATTCATGAGTTTTCTGGGAAAGGGGTGGGCAATTCCCAGAACTGAGTGTTCCTCCCCGTTTTAAACCATATAGGGTAACTTCCTGATGTTGCCATGGCATCTGTAAACTGTCATGGTGCTGTCGAGAGTGTCTTTTAGCATGTTTATGTATTATAATTAGCATAAAATGAGCAGCAAGGATGACCAGAGGTCACTCTCATTGCCATCTTGGTTTTGGTGGATTTTGGCCAGCTTCTTTACTGCAACTTGTTTTATCAGCAAGGTCTTTATGACCTGTATCTTGTGCTGACCTCCTATCTCATCCTGTGATGTCTAATGCCAAACCTCCTGGGAATGCAGCCCAGGTCTCAGCCTTATTTTACCCAGCCCCTATTCAAGATGGAGTCGCTCTGTGGTCAACGCCTCTGACAATCATAGCTCACTGCAACCTCAAATTCTTGGACTCAAGGGATTCTTCTGACTCTTCAGCCTCCTGAGTAGCTAGGACTATAGGTACATGCCACCACCCCTGGCTAATTTTTATAATTTTTTTTGTAGAGATGGGGTTTCACTGTTTTGTTCAGGCTGGTCTTGAAAATCCCGGGCTCAAGTGACCTTCCCACCTCAGCCTCCCAAAGTGTTGGGATTACTGGTGTGAGCTTCAGCACGGCCAGTTATGAACATTCCTTTTTTTTTTTTTTTTTTTTTGAGATGGAGTCTCGCTCTGTCGCCAGGCTGAAGCGCAGTGGTGTGATCTCGGCTCACTGCAATCTCTGGCTCCTGGGTTCAAGCGATTCTCCTGCCTCAGCCTCCCGAGTAGCTGGGATTATAGGCGCGTGCCACCACACCCAGCTGATTTTTGTATTTTTAGTAGATACGGGGTTTCACCATGTTGGTTAGGATAATCTCGATCTCCTGACCTTATGCTCTGCCTGCCTCAGCCTCCCAAAGTGCTGGGATTACAGGCGTGAGCACAGCACCCTGCCATGAACATTCTTAAGGGTTGAATCACAGTGCCAAATAGCTTTATAAAGAGATTATTTCAGTTTGCACTCCCACTCACAATGTCTGAGAGTACCCTTTTTATCTCACCAGCCTTGAATGTTATCTTTTACTTAAATATTTACTAATATGATACCCAACTAAAATGTTGCAATTTTTGGTCTGTTTGCTGTTGTAGAGGATAGGATAAAATCAAGGCTTTTGGAGTCAAATATACATTTGGGTTTGGTCACCGCTCTGCCACTTCCTAGTTTTGTTACATTGGGGAAATTACCTCTTTTTAAGCTGTTTTTATTCATGGATTGTTTTTTAAAAGGGCCAATAACAGTATTTATCCCAGAGGGTTTTCGTAACCATTAAAACAGACAGTCATGTAAAAGAATTTCACACCAGTGTCTGGCACCTGATTAAAAACAGTGAATCCTTCACTTTCAGTTGCAAAAGTGTGTTATATAATTTCATTTGACTAGTGTACTATGTAGGAATTTACAAAATACTTTTTTTCTTACCTACTTCATGGGAAGTATTACATAATAGTTTGACTATGCCTGCAACCTGAAGTGGTAGGCTGAACAATAACCAAGATAATTCTTGCAACCTAGGGAGAAGGTAGGGAGTGATCTTTTGGTGGTCCCTAAGAACCACAAGAACCTATTTGGTTACAAAGCACGCACCTGGTTCTCATCCTTGAGGAATTTGCTATCTAAAGGCCCTTGAGTTTAACCCTTGAGTCTCTTGGGGGCTTTTAATTGTTCAGAGAGGTCTCAAAGGGCAATAGTGGAAACTCACTGGAGAGGCAGGCTAGTGAAAGTGATTTACACATATTTCCTGGAAAAGCTACTGTCTCACCTAAGGTAAATGCTAAGGCAGGAAGTATAGGAGTTATTTGTCCTATAAAAGTACATATACTCAGTTTTGTAATTTGAATCTAAAGTTTGTTCACAAAAGCTAAGCCAAAAAAACTATTGCAAACAGGGCAAGCCAGGCGAATCTGATTTTGTGCGCTTGCTGTTTGTATATTCACAGCAAGTTTTGCTCCCTGAATCATCCCATCCGACAATGCTGAGGGGACTCAGCATGGATTAGATGACAGAAGACTGATCCAGAAATCAGGAGCTTCCTGTCTCATCCTAGCCACTAAAGTGAGTGGGTTAGACTTAGTCTTAAGATTGAATGCCTAACTTTCTCTAAATCTAGAATTATGTAGCTTTGGCGGCGCTTTGGGGCCCTACTTCCAACTTTTTCTTGCTAACCCACTCCTTCCAACTGCCAAAGCATATCGTTGGTAATAAAAAATTATCACACATCCTTGCTTGGATTAAAATTTGCACTCCTGATTTGGGGTCTTATCCATTGAAGTTTTGGTGAAGTTTTAAAATTGTCGCTGAAAAATTAAGTTTTTCTAGTTGGTTAAAACCTGCCAAAATAATGTAAACGTTCTCTGTTGCAAATCTAAATTCCGCTCAGGTAGGCCCTTTTCTCTCTCCCAGTCCAGGATCTTCAAACCTAACAGCCAAGTCTCACGCTCCATTTGGTCCCCGGCTCCCTCTGGGAAGAATTCCTCCTCTGGGGGCGACGGCAACGCCCTCAGTGAGTTTGCTGGCACCAGCGGGAGTTTCAAGTTTCCACTCGTTGGGGAGGCGGCGGGCACACTCCGAGCTTTGGGCTGGGCGGCTCCGCTTCCCTCGACCGCAAGCTTCGCTCGAGCCCAGCGCTCTCCAGAAGGGCTCGACCCTCCGGCGCGTTCGTCCTATTTCCCTGGGGGCTCCCGAGCCCGCAGCCTCCCCCCTCGCGTT
>NW_012099222.1:131684-186917 GCF_000951045.1 Mandrillus leucophaeus
TTTTTAGTAGAGATGGGGTTTTGCCATGTTGACCCTCTCCTCGGGGCGCGGGGTCTGCCGTCAGCGCCGGCCTCGGACCCCCGCGCCCTGGGGACGGTGGGCTACCGCTGCCTGGACTGGGCCCCGGGCCCGGGCTGGCGTCGTCCCAAGGGTTGTTTGAAAATCCAGATATTCAGCGTAGGTAGAATTCGATTTTGCATTTATTAGAACTTGTCCCCCGGCCTCCGGTTTGAAAGGAGGGGTGTTGAATTACTAGACAGCGTGCGTTCCGCCCCAGTGGCAAAGGGGATGTTGCATGACAGGGTTTGGGGCACCAGCCGCTCCCACCGCCAGCACCCGCCAGGCCAGGGCCGCGGTTCCCGTCCACAGCTCTCCCTGCTGCTGTTGCAGCTCTCGGAGCCCCTAACTTTCTCGGGCCCTTGAGGCCGCTCAGTTTTAGCGTCTCAGACCCCACCAGACAAGTTCAGTTCATGATAGCCCTCTTTTCCTTTAAAGGATTCTAAGCTCAATTCCCGGACTAAGTTTGAAAGGGGGCAGTGCAATTTTTTTTTTTTTTCTTCAGTTTAAACAGACTACATCACTTCCTACACAGATGTCACGTTTCTTCAAACATTCCCAATATTTGGTGTTTTTTTTTTTTTTTCTTAAAGAGTAATTATTAGGTTGGAGGTGTGTTAAAAATCAACTTCATAAAAATATATTTTAAAATCCAGTTGAGATTTTGGTGGAAGACACGTTGCTGAGGAGCTCGATGGCAGTCTTGTGGCACTGACACTGGCAGGATGTAAATATAAAAGCCTAAGATGATAAGGGTTTATTTGATAAACGAGTACTTTGACATAGACATTGCAATCTATTGTTTACGGAGCATACTTCTTTTTTTTTTTTTTTTTTTTTTGGAGCACTAAATACTCTTTTATATGACTGATGGAGCTAAGAAGGAACAATTACCCCGTTCATGTTGCTGGGTAAATAATGGCTTGATCCATTTGCCAAAACAGCATCACTGGATTTGAGAAAGGAGACTAATATTCAGGATTGCAGTTTTTTTATTTTCAGAATTCCTTGACTTTCCCCAGTGTACTTTATCTTCCAGAGACTAACAATACTTTACTTCAAATACAGCAACATGTAAAACACTCCTTTTGAAGTTAATCGTATGCTGTAAAGAGGATTGCAATGGCTTTCTTTGCTTAATCGCTTTTTTATATATGATGGAATTTAATAAACAGTTGGTGTATTAGTAAGGAATGAATAGACATTGGCATTCTTTACAGTTTTATTTAAATGAGACAGAATTTGATTATGGCACTGAAATAACGTTGAGTTCTTGACCTTAGGAAACACATACAATGTTTTGTTCACTCCTGTATCCACACACATGGAAGAGTATGTAGGAGGGGCTCAGAAGTAGTTGTAGAATAGATGTAATTTGAGTGTAGGGAAAATACGTTGAGTCTGTCCTTTTTTTTTTTTTTTGGAAATTTTGATTAATTAACTGAAACTCAATTTAATTACTTTTCTTTTGATGCTAAGAAATGACAGACTTTGCTGTACTTTCCCTCCCTTGCTGAGTCTCATTAGTCTCTGGGATGGGGAACGCGTTGTTTTTTGTTTATTGGTTTACTATTCCCAAGAGAAGAATTGGATTTTTTTTTTTTTTTTTTTTGGAGTCAGTACATTTTTACTCAAGGAATTCCATGTTGTGATTTCTTCCACTGTCCATCAAGTTCACTTTAGATTCTCTAAAGAGCTGCAGTCAAAAGATTTATCTTCAAGTTAGTCCTTTTTAATGAAACTGATGCTTATTTTAATCCAGTTGTCCTGTCAGCCCATGTTGCTCTGTCGCCCAGGGTGGTATGCAGTGGCGTGATCTCGGCTCACTGCACCTCCGCCTCCCAGGTTCAAGTGATTCTCCTGCCTCAGCCTCCTGAGTAGCTGGGAGTACAGGCGGGCACCACCATGCCCAGCTAATTTTTGCATTTTTAGTAGAGATGGGGTTTTGCCATGTTGACCAGGCTGGTCTGGAACTCCTGGACCTCAGGTGTTCTGCCCGCCTCGGCCTCCCAAAGTGCTGGGATCACAGGCATGAGCCACTGCGCCGGCCAGAACTGGATTTTATTGTTCATTTTTTATCTTTGGCAGGCTGTTGAAGTGGAGGTCTTTATGTGTTTTTATTTTGCTTGCAGTTCTCAATCTTTTAACCTACTCTGTGTGATCTGATATAGTAGAGTCTGAAATGGTGAATAATGGTGAGAATCTTGTTTTTTCATCCATTTTTAATTTAATGCATTTTAATTTATGCTACTAATGTTTAAAAACGGGGTCAAATTTTAACCAGTATTTCCTGTAGACCAAAGTCTAAAAAAATATGTTTTATTGAGGTTGTGAAGACTGAGCCATGCTAGTGGAGTTTATCTGCAAGGTGTAGCTAAATATAATTTCATGTTACTTCTGTGAATCTGGGAAGTCAACCAAGTCACTCTTGGGTGTCAGGGACCTTCCTGCAGACCACAAGCTGGCAGGTGGTACTTAACTGATACTGCCCCTGGGGTACAAGATTCAGTGGAGCTGGATTGGGTTGCTATGGACTCCACCCTCATTGTAAGTCTCATGGCATTACTGATCCAGTTAAGGCTGTTCTGGTAACTTCCTTGATTGTTGCAGCCAGGTTGTGCACACTTCTTTGCTGGTAGAGGTGTCCAGTCTGGCCCCAGAGAGTTCCTGAATTTCTAGCCGATTTTAGAGAAATCCTGCTTTTCCTACTTTAAGTTTCTGGTATATATCTTAATATTTATATTGAATGTGTAGTTGAAGCCATTTTTTAAAAAAACTATAAAAGTCATATATTTTATGGCAAAGTTTAAAAACCCAGAAAAATGTGAAGGAAAAGGTCAAAGTTCTCCTTACTCCCTAGAACACCCCAGCCCCTTTCCCAGTCCTGTTTTCCATAGGTAGCTGCTGTTGGCAATTCCTTGTTTACGGAAAATGCCAGTAGGTATGCAGGGATAAACATATACTTTGTATCCCTTATTTGTGATTTTAAAGTCTTGTTAACATAGGGTTACATTGTAACAGACATTGAAAGGGTGCTTATTAACTTGTGTTAAACATTGAGTAAATCATATTTCTCATGTTTTCATCATTTGAATAAAAGCACACAATAGAATTCCCTATGCTAATTCCCAAGCGTGTATATGTGCAGATTTGTTTTGTACAGATTTTCTTGATTAATGATTGAAGATGAAGTTTACTATTTGTTTTCTTCTAGCATATGGCATATAGTTGACAATGAGAAATGGTGTCTTTTAAAAACAGAAGGTTTATGATTTGGTGTGGGAAATATCCACATCTTGCTCTTAACGAAAAAAGTTTGCCAACTCCCTAGAAAAAACATCCTGTTGAAAGGATATTTTAGATACAGTATTGAAGAAACAGGTACTGCACTGTTTATTTTCTCTAAGATTATGGAATTTATAAAGCTATGAACTTCAGTATTAGTAACTGAGATAATGGACTGTTTGCTTCTGAGTTGTAGATAATCTCTATGGCTTTCAGGACGTTAAATGCTTTTTTAAAAATTTATTTGTGAAAAGTTTAAGTCAACTAGGACTGACTGCAGGTAAATTTGTGAAGTGAGCACTCTTCAGTTTTGAGCCTTAGGTCATTTTAGATGCTTTGGCATCAAATAACAGAAAATTCTCCAATTGGTTTAAACAGTGAGGAAATTTAATGTCATTTTTTTCTTAATTTTTTTTTTAAAAACAGGGTCTTCCTCCATTACCCAAGCTGGAGTGCAGTGGTGCTATTACAGCTCACTACAGCCTGGACCTCCTGGGCTCAAGTGATCCTTTAAGTTCCTCCCACCTCAGCCTCCCTAGTAGCTGCCACCAGAGGTGTGTGCCACCGTGCCCAGCTTTTTTTTTTTTTTTTTTTTTTTCCGAGACAGGGTCTCCCTCTGTTGCCTAGGCTGGAATGCAGTGGCGTGATCTCAGCTCACTGCAACCTCTGCCTCCAAGGTTCAAGTGATTCTCCTGCCTCACCTTCTGTAGTAGGTGGGATTTAAGGCACAAGCCACCAGGCCCAGCTAATTTTTCTATTTTCAATAGAGACAGAGTTTCACCATTTTGGCCAGGCTGGTCTCAAACTCTTGACCTCAAGTGATCTGCCCGCCTTGGCCCTCCCAGAGTGTTGGGATTACAGGTGTGAACCACCGTGCCCAGACAACAACTAATTTTTTAAAAAACCTTTTTGTAGAGATGGGGTATCCCTATGTTGCTCAAGCTGGTCTCTAATTCCTGGGCTCAAATGATCATCTACCTGGGACTTCCTGCCTTGGACTTTTGGCCTCCCAAAGTGCTGGGATTATAGGTGTGAGCCACCATGCTTGGCCAGAATTTATCTTACATGCTAAAAGTCCAGAGGTTCAAGAATGGTTAAATAATGACATCAAGAACTCCTCTTTCCAACTCTCTTCCCTGTGATTTTTCCCCATTAACTTCATACTAAGACTGCCCTTCCCCGTATCAATTTGGCTGCTGCAAAGGAGCCAGGAGCAGTGCTGTGGACCTGTAGTCCCAGCTACTCAGAATGCTGAGGTTGGGGGATCACTTGAGCCTGGGAGGTCAAGCCTACAGTGAGCCCCTTGTCCCAATCTGGCTGCTGCATCCCATCCAGACAGAGCAGTATCCAAAGGAGTAAGAGGAACTGTTTCTAGAAACCCCCAAGCAGATGTCTTCTGAGTCTCATTGGCCAGGATTGGGGCACATTCTATATCTAACCAGTCAACTGGCAAGGGTAATGGAATTGCTCTTTCTTCCAACTCTGTTCCCAACAGATTCTTTACTACTTTTTTCTTTTTCCTTCCTGCCTCGGTCCCTCCCTCTTTCCCTGTCTCCCTGCTTCTCTCCCTCACTGTCACTTCTCTGCTGCTAGAGTGCGGTGTCATGATCATAGCTCCCTGCCACAAACTCCAGGGCTTTGAACTCTACGGTTCAGGCAGTCCTCCCACCTCAGCCTCTGGAGTAGCTAAGACTACATGTGCATACCACCATGCTTGGCTGATTTTTATTGTTTTTAGAGATACGGTTTCACTGTGTTGCCCAGGCTAGTCTCAGACTTCTGACCTCAGGTGATCCTCCTGCCTCAGCCTCCTAAAGTGCAAGCAACCGCACCCAGCCCCGTTATTTTCATTATTCATCTATATTACATGTCTTTGGTTCTTTTTTACCCCCATCCAAAGTCATATCCGAAATTGATCCGTTACAGATAGTCATATGTAGTGAGCTCATATCTTTCTAGGTACCAACTTCAGTTGAATTATGAAAGGAAAAGTGTTGATTCCTGTTAAAATACTTGGCAAATTGTGGTCCATGGGCTAAACCCAGCCTATTCCCTGCTTTTGTAAATAAAGTTTTATTTGAACACATCATAGCTTACTTGTTTACATATTATCTATGACTGCTTTCCTGCTACAACAGTAGAATGGTTTCAACAGAGACTGTATGTATGGCTTACAAAGTCTATAATGTTTACTTAACTGGCCCTTTACAGAAAAAGTTTGCTGACCACTGCTTTAAGGTGTCAGTCATACATTCAGACAGTTATTATATGCCACTACTCTTTGCATTTGAGAATGGAAAGATGAGTAAAATACTGAGGAGTTCTCATGCTAATGGGAAGATAGATGTGCCATATTGTATTCATAAAGTGTGTTAAGTGCTTTTTTTTTTTCTTTTTGATATAGTGTCTCTGTTGCCCGGGCCAGAGTGTAGTGGCTTGATTAAAGCTCACTGTGACCTTGACCTTCCAGGCTGAAGTGATCCCTCCACCTCAGCCTCCCAGGTAACTGGAACTATAGGGGCTTGCCACTGCTCCCGGCTTTTTCATTTTTTGTAGACACGGGGTCTCACCATATTGCCCAGGCTGGTCTTAAACTCCTGGACTCAAATGATCCTCCCGGCTCAGCCTCCCAAAGTGCTGGGATTACAGGCGTGAGCCACCACACCTCACTTGTTAAGTGTTGTCACAGTAGTGTATATAAATGAATTAATACTCATTGCAGCAGCGTTTTGAGTACAGTCTTCTGTGATGTGAGTTCTGGATGATGTTTCTTGCTTTCTTTTTTTTTTTCTTCTTTGTTAAATCTTCCTGTTGTTTTTGTAAATTGATAATCTTTTTTTTTTTTTTTTTTTTTTTTTTTTGAGATGGAGTCTCGCTGTCTCCCAGGCTGGAGTGCAGTGGCTGGATTTCGGCTCACTGCAAGCTCCGCCTCCCGGGTTCACACCAGTCTCCTGCCTCAGCCTCCCGAGTAGCTGGGACTACAGACACCTGCCACCATGCCCGGCTAATTTTTTGTATTTTTAGTAGAGACAGGGTTTCGCTGTGTTAGCCAGTATGGTCTCGATCTCCTGACCTCGTGATCTGACCACCTCGGCCTTCCGAAGTGCTGGGATTACAGGCGTGAGCCACTGTGCCCGGCCGATAATCTTTTAATAACCAGAGTGGCTGTGTTTATTTTTTATTTTTATTTTTATTTTTTTTTGAGGCGGAGTCTCGCTCTGCCGCCCAGGCTGGAGTGCAGTGGCCGGATCTCAGCTCACTGCAAGCTCCGCCTCCCGGGTTCACGCCATTCTTCTGAGAGTGGCTGTTTATAAGAAAAAGTCCTGGCAAGTATATGGAATAATGTGGATACATGAATGCAACATTAGGACTCTTGTTTTGTTTTTGAGACAGAGTCTCACTTTATCACCCAGGCTGGAGTGCAGTGACATGATCTCGGCTCATTGCAACCTCTGCCTCCTGGGTTCATGCGATTCAACTGCCTCAGTGTCCCAAGTGGTTGGGACTACAGATGTGCACCACCACGCAGGTCACCACGCCTGACTCATTTTTGTATTTTTAGTGGAAACGGGGTTTTGCCTTGTTGGCCAGGCTGGTCTTGAACTCCTGACCTCAAGTGATCCACCCGCCTTGGCTTCCCAAAGTGCTGAGATTTCTGGTGTGAGCCACCGCGCCCAGCTAACTGAGTGAAAGGGAGAATGGGAACATAGAAAATCTCAGCTGTGGTTAATTGACTTTAGATCCCTTTGGCTTGGATTAAATTTTCTTAGCCATTGTGAGCACGCCTGATAGTTAAGCTGTTTATAAGTTGTAGACTTAGAAAAACCGAAAAAACTTAGTTTGGTTGTTTAGCAAAGTTCGTATATATCACCAGAAAGCTTACTACTTATATCTAATCAACAAGCAGCATGGTAATTACAGTTATTAAGTATATCAGATTATCTGGCCTTTAATTTGATTGTTAACTTAATTGAAATTATTGAAACAGTTTTGGATAGAGATGGTTAAGGCTTGAATTTGGGAGGCCTGGTTGTAAAGAGTTTTTTTTTTTTTTTTGAGATAAAGTTTTGCTCTTGTCCAGGCTAGAGTGCAGTGGCACAATCTTGGCTCACCACAGCCTCGGCCTCCCAGATTCGAGTGATTCTCCTGCCTCAGCTTCTCAAGTAGCTGGGATTACAGGCATGCGCCACCACGCTTGGCTAATTTTGTATTTTTAGTAGAGATGGGGTTTCTCCATATTGATCAGGCTGGTCTCAAACTCCTGACCTCAGGTGATCCACTCGCCTCGACCTCCCAAAGTGCTGGGATTGCAGGTGTGAGCCACTGCGCCTGGCCGTAAAGAGCTTTTTTTTCTTCCCCATGTTCATGTTGGTTCTCTCTTCTTAGTGATGCTTATTAGCTTGGTCATTTTACAACACAAAAAGAGAGAGAAAACTATTGCCCTTGACACTAATCAGCAGAAAAATTTAAGTGAGTATTATGTGTAAGATTAATTCAACAAAATCAACAGACATTTTGAGGCCCAACTGTGAACCAGGCACTGTGTCAGTTTTTCTGAAAAGGGCGTTAATATCTAGAAAATTAGAAGCTTAATTTTTTTATAGTAATAGAACTGCCATATAGCCTCATTGACTGCATTAGAGAATATTGTCTAATTATAAAGACATGTAAGAAACATATTGACTTTGTTCTCTTGAAAATAAGCTATAATATCTGATGTTTCAAAGCACATCAAGGGTAGAATTATTTGTGAGAATTATTTTGTGTTTGCTTCTTTCCCGTTATATAAATGACTTTCATGAACTTATCTTTGTTTTCCCATTTCTAAACATTTTTATGTGAATGTTTAATGTTTTCTTAAGAGTGAAATGAGGAAGTTGAACTGGATTTAGCTTTCTTACCTTTTAGTATTTCATAATTGCAAATGATAGGGTATTATTTTATTTTCTGTTCACCTTAGGAACCATACAGATACGATTTTGCTTTTTAAATGTACAAAATTCTTAGAAGAGATTCTAAATTCAGTGTAAAACTTTGGTGTTAATATTGCAGTTCAGCTTTATAAATTTTAGAAATTTGCTATGCATTTTCAGTAACATGTGTATTACTCAAATGTTGAATATTTCATTTCCTTGAAAATGTCTTTAAACCAGAAATCATTTCTACATGAGCAAGACTTAATATCTTATTTAAAACTGCCTCTCACCCTTACAGGAATTCCACTTACAGAGATGATCATACCAGTTATTAATGTGCACTTAAAACATCTTTAGAGGTAGTCTCTTGACCTGATAACAATAGAGGAGAGAGCTTTAGTAGCCTACTTCTTGAAAAGCCCTAGTAATTGTTTGGTATGAACTTGTCTAGAATGGTATCTGAGAAAAGTAGAGTAAGATAATCAAAAGAGCCCAAGACTAGGATTTAAATGAACTTCTGTCTTTGTTAAATAGCCCCCTGACATTGAACAAGTCATTTATCTGAATCTTAATTTCTTTGTTAGAAGAATGAGAGAAACACCTGTCTTGGGCAGGAAGGGGAAGGGCAGTTACAGTGAAGATTAGGAAATATAGGCAGAATGGAGAGTGAACATTCTACAAATGCTCCCTGTATTCACTACCCGTCTTGCTTTTGGCCTTATTTCTTTACTTGCAAGATGGAGCTAAAAATTCTTGTCTTCTTTGCTTCACTTAGGGAAGACATGGCGTTATATAGATAAAAGTGCATTATTATTTGTTATTAAATTTATTAACACTGAGCTAACAGCATAATAATCATAGTTCTTTGTGTATTAAAGGCTTTAAACCTGGGGACCTATGACTTTGAATGGGGAAAAAGTTGCATCTTTATTTTTACATTTTCTTCTATTATTAATATAGACAACATTAGCATTAGCAGTACAGTACCAGAGACTGTGTCTGTTTTTTAATTTAATTTTTGTTTTTTATAGCGATGGGATCTCACTCTGTTGCCCAGGCTGGAGTGCAGTGGCACCATCTCCCCTGGGTTCAAGTGACCCTTTGGAATAGCTGGGACTACACATGCACATCACCACACGCAGCTAGTTTTTTTGTTTTTTGTAGATTGCCCAGACTGGTTTTGAACTCCCGGCCCCAAGCCATCCTCCTGCCTTGGTCTCCCAAGGTGTTGAGATTACAGGCATGAGCCACCACACCCAGCCCAGAGACTGTTTCTAATAGAAACAGTAGATACTTTTGTAATACGTTAAAGCTGTCAAAATAACTTACTTAAAGTATTATAAAAGAAGTATATATATTAGTGTGTTTTTTATGTTTTGATAATTATATTCCAGTGTAATTCGTTTCTTTTGTAATTTTCTGTATTTTGTGCATGTATTTTATGCATTTAAAAATACTTTTCTTGGAAAGAGTTCATAGGCTTCACCAGCAGGGCCCATGCGGGAAAAATAAAATGATTAAGAACTTCTTTAGTAGATTCCATTATTGTGTTGATTGGACTGCCAGAGTTGCCTTATTCAGTTTATATTGTTGTTTGTTGTGCTGCTTTCTCCCAGTAAATTGGCAGAGGAGTTCTCTTGGAATATTTTGGTCTCTGGAGAGATCACAATTATGTTCAGAGGTCATTTCTAAGTCTGAAAAGGCAAAAAAAAATTAAAATAATTAAAATTAGGCTTAGGAAAAAGTATCTCAAAAGTAAAATCAGGCAATCTGCTATGAATTATTGATGCTTCAGTGCAGGCACTGCATGGACTAGACTTTATAACACCTGTTTTACCACCTGACAGGTGGGAGTCGTGTGCTACTGACTTAACAGAGCTCTATGTGTTAAGCGTGAGGCTATTTTTCCATTGTATTAGGTAGAAAGGAGACTGTTTGAGGGTTACCCTCAGAGTTAAAAGACAAAGGAGAGAATGTTTATTGTGGCTATTTTGTCTCTAATGTGTGGCAATGTGTTTGAGTACTTATTCATGTGAGTGGTTTTCTCGAAATGGGAGACGTTTGCTGGCTGGCAGCACCTCTCACGACTTGCTGGGTTTGTTGCTGCCATGACTGCACTTTTATTGCTTTTGGAGGAGTAGGTATGGAAAAGAGCACACTATATTGCTTTAGGAGGAGTAGGTATGGAAAAGAGGCAGGGCAAGACCACTTTAAGACATTTAAGAGTGGGAGAAAATTAAGAATTTAATTTAATTGGTTTAATTAAGTTTAAACCAATAAACTTGCAGATTAAAATTAAGAGAATTAAGAGTGGGGAGGAGGGAGTAAATTTTTATTTTTATGAGGGAAGAGTGGAAGTATACAAATATTTGATATATAAATATGTCTTTGATATATAATGGTTTAGGCAACTTATTTTTTATTATTATTTTTATGCTTTTTTTAATAGAGGAAAGGAAAGATTTGAAAGACCAGGTTTTGTTTCAAGTTAGAGATGGAATCCCAGGATATGCATCTAGGTTTCTTTGTTTTCCATGTGACATTTTATGAAATTATGTATTCTGCTACTAATAGATGCCAGTTTCAATTAAAAGCATACTAATATATTCATAGACTAGAAATGTCTTTTTTTTTTTTTGAGACAAAGTCTCACTCTGTCGCCCGGGCTGGAGTGTAGCGGTGTGATCTCAGCTCACTGCAGCCTCTGCCTCCCGGATTCAAGCGATTCTCCTGCCTCAGCCTCCTGAGTAGCAGGGACTGCCGGCATGTGCCATCATGTTCGGCCAATTTTTATTTTTATTAGAAACAGGGTTTCATCATGTTGCCCAGGCTGGTCTCGAACTCCTGACCTCAAGTGATCCACCTGCTTCAGCCTCCCAAAGTGCTGGGATTACAGGTGTGAGCCACCATGCCTAGCCAGAAATGTCTCATTGAGGTTAAACAATATTCTCTTTTTCTTTTGAGATGAAGTCTCACACTGTCACCCAGGCTGGATTGCAGTGGCACGATCTTGGTTCACTGCAGCCCCCGCCTCTCAGGTTCACGCGATTCTCCTACCTCAGCCTCTCGAGTAGCTGAGATTATAGGCACACACCACACCCAGCTGATTTTTTGTACTTTTAGTAGAGATGGGGTTTCACTGTGTTGGCCAGACTGGTCTCGAACTCCTGACCTCGTGATCTGCCTACCTCAGCCTCCCAAAGTGCTGGTATTACAGACTTGAGCCACCGCGCCTGGCAACAATATTCTCTTGATATAAATATTTTCCATTAATAACTAAATTGGTATAAAAACTTAGGTTTTAATAGCATTTGTACATAGCTTTGTCCTGAAAAATTTAAGGTAGAATTTTTACATCTGTGTGTTATATATATAAGCTAATACAAAATATGTATAAGCAATTTCATGAAATATGTTTTTGAAATTCTAATCTCTGATTTTTAAAATTAGAAACTTAACAAAACTCTGTTAAGTACTAAGTGTGTACCCAGACAACCCTTTTTAATAGTACCTGTGTTGTTCCGTGTTGATGGATGGGTAGTTACATATTCTGCCTTTCCACTTTACCTTACCTAAATGTTCACAGAGTTTGTTTTAATAATACCAACAAACAAACAAAAAATCTCCCACAACCCCGGAGTAGTCCATAATGTTATCAAATAGCGTCGACATTACTTTGGTTATTGTAATCACTGGCTATTGTAAAGAATGCTGCTGTGAATATCTTGATACAGATTACTTTCTTTTATATTTAGTTTGGGGGAAGAAATATCTTCTGGGAGATTTATTACAAAAGCAGAATTTCATATTGAAAAAAGCTGTGTAGCTTTTGTTATGTATTCTCTTCTTTATAGAAATGTGGAGCCAATATATGGTGATACCTACAATACTTATCTACTTGTTTGCCAACATTGTTCGTCAACCTTGCCATGAATAATTAATATTTATTTTGCTGGTTTAATGAGTATATCATTGGTAAAACACTTGTAGTTTTAATCAGTAGAACATTTGTGTGTTTTTTTAACATAAGGTTTGTTGGCGAAGTTTCTTACTGAACTGTTTACGGAGTGGAATCTGAGCAATGTCTTTATATGTTTAACCATTTGATTACTTTGCATAACAGCTTTATTATACTGTTGCAGATTTTTCTACTGTTTTTTATTTTGGTATTTATTTTACCTATGTAGAGATTTAAAATAAAATATATTTATCTTTTTTATTATAACCTATATATCTTTCTTAGTCATATTATGTTATTCTTCCAAAACTGGAATTTTTTTCAAGTATCTTTTTTTTTTTTTTAATTATTTTTTAAAAAACATAGAGATAGGGTCTTGCTATGTTTTCCAGGCTGGTCTTGAACTCCTGGGCTCAAGCAGCCCACAGCCCACCTGTCTCAGGCTCTCAAAGTGCTGGGTTTGCAGGTATGAGCCACTGCTCCTGCTTTCTTTTTGAGAAAAATATTAAGTTACTTACATTTTATTAAATGACATTGTGAAGTTATGGGTCCAACTTTAGTTTACTTACTTAGAATAATTCTGTTTTTTCATTGCAAGAAATTAGTTTTTTAGGCCAGGCGCGGTGGCTCATATCTGTGAGCATCTTGGGAGGCTGAGGCAGGCGGATTGCCTGTTGTCAAGAGTTCAAGACCAGTCTGGGCAACATAGTGAAACCCCGTCCCTACTAAAAATACAAAAATTAGCCAGACGTAGTGGTACACGCCTGTAATCCCAGCTACTTGGGAGGCTGAGGCAGGAGAATCGCTTGAACCTGGGAGGCGGAGGTTGCAGTCAGCCAAGATCACGCCACTGCACTCCAGCCTGGGTGACAGAACGAGACTCCATATCCAAAAAAAAGAAATTAGTTTATTACAAAGCCTCTACATTTTCATTTACAAGTTTACAGATTTCATTTTAATTCTTCGAGCCTGTTAATATTTTAGAATATAAACATTCTGGTCTTTTCATTCATTCCCTTTTTTTTTTTTAAAAAATGATGGTATTCTATGGATTTTTTTTTTAATGTTTTATTTTTTAGATTTTAGACAGAGTCCTGCCCTGTTGCCCAGGCTGGATTGTAGTGGCGTGATCATAACTCACTGCAGCCTCAAACTTCTGGGCTCAAGTGATCTTTCTGCCTTAGCCTCTTGAGTAGGTAGGACTACATGTGCGCTCCACTATGCCGGCTTTATTTTTATTTTTTGTAGAGACACTGTCTCTCTTTGTTGCCCAAGCTGGTCTTGAACTCCTGCCCTCAAGTGATCCTCCTGCCTTGACCTCCCAAAGTGCTGGAATTACAGGTGTCAGCCACCATGCCTGGCTACTATAGATGGTTTTATTACCTGCCTTTATACTTAGTGGTTTGTGAATATCTTCCTATGTCATTTAGTATTTTTCTATAACATTTTGATGGGCTGCATTGTGAGCTTGTGGATCCTAAGATATACCATGATTGACCTAGCTAAACTCCCAGTTTTACATATAGTTTTATAAATTGTACTATAATTAGTCTTTGTAGTTGTAGCATTGTACATATTTGTTAATATTTTCTTCAGGTATATTTCTACAAATGAAATTAGTTAGCAGTCTTTTCCTATCAAAAAAGAGGAAGACAGGCTAATACATTGTAGAGCTCTGGATGCTGGGTGTCAAAAGACTTGTAGTTTGGCCATTTATTGCTCATGTAACTTAGGACAAACCATTTTGGCTTGGGATAAAACTTTTAGTGATCATATTACTGATTGAAACAAATGCTTATGTAATCTAAACTACTATGATTCAAAAAATGGCCAAAGTTTTGATGCAGACACACATGTCTTATATATGTGTGAAGAATTTAAATAAAATTGTTCTATGAAATATGAGATGAAGCAATTTTGCTGAACCAATAGGTTATAGCTCATTTTTTGTTTGTTTGTTTTTTGAGACGGGATCTTGCTCTCTCACCCAGGCTGGAGTGCTTTGGTGATCTCAGCTCACTTCAACCTGCACTTCCCAGGCTCAAGCAATCATTCCATTACCATGCCTGGCTAGTTTTTTGTTGTTGTTGTTTGTTTGTTTGTTTTTTGGTAGAGATGGGGTTTTGCTCTGTTGCCTAGGCTCCTCGCAGACTCCTGGGCTCAGGTGATCCTCCCACTTCTCAAATTGCTAGAATTACACACGTGAGCTATTGCGCCTGGCCTAGAGGCTATTTTAATCAAGACCTGAGATGATGAGACCTGAACTAAGGCAGTAATAGTAGTTGGGATGAAAAAAGGGTATAGAATTTAAAAATTGTACTGAAATACATTTAGGTTCATGAAGGTAGGTGAGTGTAGATGGGAATAAGCTAGGAAATGATAAGAATTAAGAAATGAGGGGTTTATACCTCCAACAGAATTTCATTGCCTAGTGGTTCATGCCTGTAATCATAGCACTTTGGGAGGACCAGGCTGGCGGATCACTTGAGCTCAGTTTGAGACCAGCCTGGCCAACATGATGACACCCTTTCTCTACTAAAAATACAAGTATTAGCTGGGTGTGTTGGTGGATATCTGTAATCCCAGCTGCAGAGGCTGAAGCAGGGGAATCGCTTGAACCCTGGAGGCAGAGGTTGCAGTGAGCTAAGATTGCTCCACTGCGACCTCTGCACTCCAGCCTGGGCGACAGAGCGAGACTCCATCTCAAAAAAAAGAAAAAAATCTCAGGAGGAAGTTTCCTCTGAAGAGGTTTACTGATAATCAATTACTTGTGATTTTGTAGAATTTGGGAAGTGGCCTTACCTAAATTTCATTTTTATTATAACTTACAGAGAATTTCTCTTTTATTAGTTATGGCATCTTTTCTTTTCTTTTTTTTTGGAAACACAGTCTTGCTCTGTTGCCCAGGCTGGAGTGCAGTGGGACGATCTCGGCTCACTGCAACCTCCACCTTCTGGGTTCAAGTGATTCTCCTGCCTCAGCCTCCTGAGTAGATGGGATTACAGGCACCTGCCACCATGCGCAGCTAATTTTTGTATTTCTGGTATAGATGAGGTTTCACCATGTTGGCCAGGCTGGTCTCAAACTCCTGACCTCAAATGATCCTCCTGCCTCGGCCTCCCAAAGTGCTGGGATTACAGGCATGAGCCACCATGCCCAGCCTTAGTTATGGCGTTTTAAACAGCAATCAGTAACTTTTTTTGTTTGTTTATTTGTTTGTTTTTAAGACAGGACCTTGCTCTGTTGCGCAGGCCAGAGTGCAGTGGTATGATCACTGCTCACTGCAGCTTCAGCCACCTGGGCTTAAGCAGTCCTCTCACCTTGGCCTCCCAAACTACTGGGATTACAGGTCCCAAAGTGTTGGGATTACCAATGTGAGCCGCCGTGGCTAGCTGAATGCAGGTTGTTAGTGTGCAGAGTTTTGCCTGTTTCATACACATTGGGTGAATAAGCTATTCATATTTTTCTTTATTCATATTTTCAAACTTACAAGAAGAAAAAATAAGCCAGGTGCGGTGGCTCATGCCTGTAATCCTAGCACTTTGGGAGGCACAGTTGGGAGGACTGCTTGAGGCCAGGAGTTTGAGACAGCCTGAGCAACATAGGGCAACCCTGCCTCTACGAAAAAGTAAAATAAAAAAAACTAGCTGGGCATGGTGGCATGTGCTCATGATCCTAGCTACTCGGGAGCCCAAGGCAGGAGGATTACTTGAACCTGGGAGGCTTAGGCTGCAGTGAGCTGTGATGTCACCACTGTACTCCAGCCTGAATGTCAGAATGAGACCCTGTCTTTAAAAAAATAAAAATTAGTTTCTTCCATTTTTTTGCAGATTACATTAATCAGAATTTCCTTTTATTTTTGGCAGTACAGAAAAAAAAACATTGAAAAAGTGTTCTTAAGCTCTTCAGAATCTGAATCCATCTGTCCTCACTTTTATTGTTCCTTTCTCTAACATCTTGGATACAGAGATGAGCCTGACTCAGAGAGCGAGCTTCTGGGCCCTAAGCAATGATGTTTCCTTGTTCTTTGTTGTCTGTAATTAAATTAAAACTTCTAGGTAGATCAGTGTGTTTATACCAAGTTATTTCAGATGTGCGGTATTTTTAATCTTGGATTTTAGTCTTTTTAGGGAATGTGCAATGCTAGTAGAAGACATTGAAAATTAGAATGAAATCACTCCTTGTTACTTTAAATCCACCTTTTCAAATATTTTTATTTATATCTTATACAAATTATAGTTAAAACAGAAACCTTATATAAAAAGATAATACATTATGCTTTTTTTTTTTAACAGAAAGTGACAACATAATTCACAGAAGTGAAGAATTTTTAAAGAAGGTAACAAAAAGAGAAAGAAAATGCCAAAACCAGTAAGTGTATTTTATTACATTTGACAGTATCTACATAATAAGATATCATTAAATTCGTTTTGGAACAAGGCAAAGAATGTTGGTAGAGTTGTTGGAAGAAAAAGGCACTGATATTACTGTTGTTTTTAAATTAATGTGACCAGAGCGTAGTATTATGCGGTCATGAGTTCTAAGGTCAAACTAAGTTCTTACCTTGGTTCTGCCACTAATCTGGGTGACTTTTGTTAATTTAGCTCAATCTATCCAATTTTTAATTTCCTTACATATAAAATGGGAATATAATTAGTTACCCAAGGGAGTATGGTAAAGGTTAGAAGAATCTGATATATACATTTAGTGCCCAGTAAATGGTAACATTGTTAAATGGGAGGAAGTAATGAGAGGTCAGAAAGATCTATGAATTTTAGTTTTCTCATAATTCTACTTTAGATGCAATTGTTACCCATACTGATACTATATAGTCTTAGATTTTTTTATTTAAGGGTATACTTGTGATTATTTTACTTAGTTTTATAGTTATTTGGTTCTTGACTAAAGTTTATTCCTTTATTCTTAAGGTGTAATTGTTCTTAATCTAATAAAGTGAGTTGTTTTTGTTTTCTGGAATGTTTCTTTTGGCCAATTATAATTTTAAAGAAAGTCATTAGTTATCATTTTCGGGATTTTCTAGCATGGATAACACTTTGGAATGACTGAAAGACTCAGCAGGTCGCAAAGTGTGCTTTGTTAGCGGGAGAGAAGACTTAAAAAAAGGCATACAGATCAAAAAGAAAATTTCCTATTTGCAGATGACATGATTGTTTCTGTAGAAAATCCTCATAAATCCACAAAACAATTACTAGAACCAATAACTGAATTTAGCAAGATTGCCAAATACAAGATTGTATTTAAAAAAATGGCCTTTTTAATATGAAAGTAGTTTGGTTATTTAGTTTGGTTATTAAAAAGCATGATATACTTAGTAATAAAGGTACAAATGCTGTACAAGATCTCTACACTGAAAACTAGCTATAAGAAATTAAAGATTTAAATATGTAGAGAACTATAAAATATGTATAGAGATCTTTATAAAGTTGTATTAAGATGTCAGTTCTCCATAAAAGTTTTCATAAATGAAATTCAGTTCCAATCAGTTGACTCCAGGCAGTCTTCTTTGATTAAAATTGACTAGCTGATTCTAAAATATATTAATATATGGATATGCCAGAATGTGCACAGAATAACTAAAGCAATTAAAAAGAAAAAAAGAAAACTTACACTCCTGGATTTCAAGGTTTATTTTTAAGCCACTAAATAAGACATTGAGGTACTGATGAAAGAATAAATAGATTAATAGAATCAGTGAAATGAAAATACACCAACACACATACATACACATATGTATTCATTAGATTTTTGACAATGCTGTCACACAATTTAATGGAGAACTATAATTATTTTCAACAAATGGTATTGGCACAAAGGGTTATCCGTGCAGAAAAACATGAACATTGACTGTTGTCTCACAATTTACAAACATAAACTCCATGGATTATAGACCTACATGCAAAAGCCCAAATTGTAAAACATCTAGAAGAAAACATAGGAAAAAATCTTTGTGACCTTGGAGTAGGTGAAAATTTTTTATATATTAAAATTTTTAAAATTTTGTATAATACACAGAAAATCTGAACCATTTAGAAAAAGTTGGACTTAATCAAAGTTAAAAACTTTTGCTTCTGAAAGATAGAAATAAGAACATGGAAAGGCAAGACAATGGGATAAAATAATTTGCCACATAAAGTTCTTTTATGGTTCAATAATAACACAACTCAAAGAATTTTTTTTTTTTTTGTGGGCAAAATATTTGAGCAGATATTTCACAAAAGAAGCTATATTAAAGACTGGTAGGCCAGGCGTAGTGGCTCACGCCTGTAATCCCAGCACTTTGGGAGGCTGAGGTGGGAGGATCACTTGAAGTCGGGTTTGGGACCAGCCTGGCCAACGTGGTGAAACCCCATCTCTACTGAAAGTACAAAAATTAGCCAGGCATTGTAGCGCATTCCTGTAGTCCCAGCTACTCGGGAGGCTGAGGCAGGAGAATCGCTTGAACGCAGGAGGCGAAGGTTGCAGTGAGCCAAGATCGCACCACTGCACTCCAGCCTGGGTGACAGAGCGAGACTTGTCTCAAAACAAAACAAAAAAATAACAACAACAAAAAAAAGACTGATAATAATCCAGTGTAGATAAGGATGTGGAGCAGCTGTGACTTTATTGTATTTCTGTTAGGAATGTGAACGTTTACAGCTACTTTGGAAAACTCCTTGCCAGTATAATTGAGTGGAGAGTGTTTATTGTTCCTTAAAGAGTCAAAATTATTATGCGCAGTTGGATATCAGTTGTGTGTTGTTGATTCATTAAAGATTCTGGAAGTATAGAACTTGCCTTGTGGAGGAAACAACTCTTGAAGCTAGATAAGTTTCAGAATGTGGAAGTTTTTGGATTTTAGAACAATGAATATATAATATATTATGTGCATATGTCATTATATCATGAAACTCCCATCAAGGTCTATGGCGTCACCTCTGAAACATTGATATTTTTATAGTTTAATGGGTGAATAGTCGCTTGAAATGGAATAAATTAGTTCACTACAAGTGATAGTCTTGTATCACTTCATGTCAGATTTTTGCTCAAAATTAACTCATCTTCAGGTGTCAGTGCTTTTAAGATGTCAAAATTATGGAATAGGAACTGTGGACCCATATTTACAAGACTCACAAAGCCATAGTGATCTAGGAGAAAATATCTGACAAATGAGTAAAGTGATTTATATGGAGCAAATTATAAGCACTTCTTTCAAAAGATTTTGAAAGTCATTAAAGGAGCTCTAAGTCAATGTAAAGTGAGAAAACCATAGTCATGTATAGAGTCTGTATTAATAAAAATGTTAATTCTTACCCAAAGATACTGAAGAATTTCGTGTTGTTCCAATACTAAATCATAAATGGTGTATTTTGTAAAGTTCACAGTTTTGTTTTGTTTTTTTTTTTGAGACGGCATCTCGCCCTGTCGCGCAGGCTGGAGTACAGTGGCATGATCTCGGCTCACTGCAACCTCCGCCTCCCAGGTTCACGCCATTCTCCTGCCTCAGCCTCCTGAGTAGCTGGGACTGTAGGCGCGCACCACCATGCCCGGCTAATTTTTTTGTATTTTTGGTAGAGACAGGGTTTCACTATGTTAGCCAGTATGGTCTCAATCTCCTGACCTCATGATCCGCCTGCCTCAGCCTCCCAAAGTGCTGGGATTACAGGCATGAGCCACTGTGCCCAGCCCAAGTTCACAGTTTTATATGGAGCCAAGAGCAAAGATAATGATCCAAGACTAGTCAAAATAGTTCTGAAGAATAATGGAGACTTGCCCTACCAGGTATCAAGACTTATTTAAAGAAATACTAATTAAGACAATATGATATTAAGAGTAGTTTAATTTACCAGTGGAGCAAAATTAGATCCACACTTACGCAGATACTTGATTTGTGACAGCACAGACTTTGGAGAATAAATAAACTAATTAATAAATGATGTTGGGATTTTTTTAAAAACCCGTATTTTCATTCATATAGAGATTGAAAAATGAAATTGGACCTCTAACATCATAAGCAAAAATCATTGAAAATTATGAAAATCAAAATAGGAAATATATGAATATTCTTATGACTCCAGAGTATGGAAGGATTTCTTTTTTTTTTTCTTTATTTCTTTTTTAGTTTTTTTTTGAGACGGAGTCTTGCTCTGTTGCCCAGGCTGGAGTGCCGTGGTGCAGTCTCGGCTCACTGCAACCTCTGCCTCCTGGGTTCACGCAGTTCTCCTGCCTTAGCCTCCCGAGTAGCTGGGACTATAGGCGCTCGCCACTACGCCCAGCTAATTTTTTGTATTCTTTAGTAGAGACTGAATTTCACTGTGTTAGCCAGGATGGTCTCGATCTCCTGACCTCGTGATCCACCCGTCTCGGCCTCCCAAAGTGCTGGGATTACAGGCTTGAGCCACCGCGCCCGGCCTTGTATGGAAGGATTTCTTAAGGACGACAGAAAAAATTGGCCAGGCACAGTAACTGATGCCTGTAATCTCAACACTTTGGGAGGCTGAGGCAGGTGGATCACTTGAGGTCAGGAGTTCGAGACCAGCCAGACCAACATGGTGAAACCCTGTCTCTACTAAAAATACAAAAAATAGTCGGGCATGGTGGTGCGTACCTGTAATCCCAGCTACTTGGGCTGTCTCTTATACACATCTAGATGTGTATAAGAGACAGACCCTATCTCTACAAAAAATACAAAAAATAGTCGGGCATGGTGGTGCGTACCTGTAATCCCAGCTACTTGGGAGGCTGAGGCAGGAGAATTGCTTGAACCTGGAAGGTGGAGGTTGCAGTGAGCTGAGATCGCGTCACTGCACACTAGCCTGGGCGTCAGAGTGAGATGCTGTCTTGGGGAAAAAAAAAGATGGTAAAAAATTGATATCTGTGTGTAAAATATTTATAAGTTCAACATTGAAATTAAGTATGTCAGTTTATCATAAAGGAATGCTATGAAGACAGTAAAATGACAAACCACAATATGGGAGGTTCTTTTGTAAGAAATAACTGACAAAGGATCAGTATCAAGAATATATAAAGACTTCCTAAGTAAAAGTAAGAAAAAGCAACCCAATAGGTGAATAAGCCATATGTGTGAACATTCAAAGATGAGAATGAGTGGTCAGTTAAACATATTGTATTAGTTTTCCATTGGTCTGTGACAAATTACTACAAATTTAGTGTTATAAAACAGCTCCCATGTGTTATCCCATAGTTCTATAGGTTAGGAATCTGGGGTGATGTGACTGAGTTCCCTGCTTCAGAGTCTTACAAGGCTGAAATCAAGGTGTAACTTATTCTGCAACCAGCCAGATAAATTGATTAGCTTAGGTCCTCCTAGATAATCTTCCTGTTCTAAAGTCAGCTGATTAGTAATCTTAAGTACTTCTGTAAAATCCCTTTAATCATGTAATGCACCATAATCATGAGCATGACACCAGGGGCCATCTTAAAATTCTGTATGCACGTGCCATATACAGAAATGTGTACTTCATCAGCAATCGAGGATCCCACTTTAAGACCATATTGAGATACCATTTTCTGCTAACTGAATTGTCAGATATTAATAAATCTGATAATGTCCACTGTTCCTGGAAATAGAGAACAGCAAGAATTCTTATACAATGCTTACGGGAGTATACGTTGACACAGTTACATTGTACAGTTCAGCATTATGTGGTAAAAGTAGAAGGTGTGCACACTTTATTACTCAAGAATTCTGACTATATTCTGGAGAGATTCTGACACTCGGAGACATGTACTAGAATGTTCATAGCAGTATTGTTCTTAGTAGCCAAAAAATTGGAGACAGTGTTCATTGACAGTAAAATGGGTGAGTAAATTTTTGTTTGGCCACATTCAGACTGTTGCATAGCAGTGAAATTTCTAATGACAAAAGCATCAGGGAATCTTAGAAACATATTGTGAAAAATTAAACTAATATAGTGCAATTTTAAAGAATTTATTGAAGTAGAATACACATACCAGATGGTATGGGGGTCCCAGCCACCCAGGAGGCTGAGGCGGTAGGATCGCTCGAGCCTGGGAGGTTGAGGCTGCAGTGCGCTAGGATTGTGCCACAGAACTCCAACCTAGGCAACGGAAAAAAAGTATGTAGTTGATGAATTTTCATGAAGTTAATATACCCGTGTAAGCATTGCCCACATCAAGAAAGAAAACTTGATCAACAAATATTGTGCAGTTATAATACAGCTAAAAATCAAGAAAAATGAAGCTATTTTACATATAGATACATATATTTATGTTAGAAGCATTTTTTTAAAAAAGCAAAGAGAATAACCCAAAATTTAGGTTAGTGGTTACCTGTTGGTATTTACAAAGAAGAAATACAGTGATATATGCAACATTATTTACCATTTCTTGTTATTCAGTTGGATGGTAGATTTATGGGTTTCATTTTATTCTTCTTCATTGTTTACATATGATACATGTTTTGTATATATCATTTCTTAATAAGATACAGTTTTAGAAAAGAAAAAAATAAGATTATTCTAAAGAAGGATGAATCTGTAAGATTTGATTACAGAAGTTATTCCAGGTGAAAGCTAAAACGTGCTGAGGTTGTGATTGTTAGACATATGGGGAAATAACTCTGATTTAGAGTTTTTCTAGTGTGAGTTAAAGTTAGAAAGATAAAATGGCACAAGCTGTGTCCTCAGTAAACCTACAGGCTGATGGAAAAAGATACATAAAAACAAATGCAGTAATACATATTAATATAAAATTTTAAATACAGTTGTTACAGAAACAATGTTAGTAGAGATTGCTACAGATTTATACTGGTTAAGGGAAAAGTAAAGATTGTTAGAAAATAGATACAGAAACAACAAAGGAAGTATGGGAAAATTAAAGGAGAAATAATAAAAGATAAAATAATTTAAAAAGCGAAAAAGATGTATTTGGATCACGTGAAGAATTCTAGGTGAAGATGCTATTCTGTGGTAAAAATTATTTTGGTAAGATATGTTAAGTTTTTGAGATATTAGAAAGGTATTTACACAATAAAATTATTATTTAAAATAGAGTTTGGAGCTAGGCATGGTGGCACACGCCTGTGCTCCTAGCTACTTGGTAGATTGAGGTGGGAGTATAGACTTGGCGTCCAGGAGATCAAGGTTGCAGTGTGCCATGATTGCACGCATGAATGGCCACTGCACTCCAGCCTGAGCACAACGTAGTGAGATCCTGTCTCTAAAAACAATAGAGTCTAGCAAATAAAGCACTGTAGATAAATGCTTTCCTAAAGTGAAGAATGTATTTACAGTATGAATAAAATGAAATCTGATTTTTATGTTGAAAGAAATATGGCATAGTTAATCACATTCAAAGAATTTGGAGTTAGACCTCAATTTAAATACCTGCTTTGCCTTTTTGTTTTCGGAGGCAGGGCCTTGCTCTGTTGTGCAGGCAGACGTTCAGTAGTACAATCATAGCTCACGGCAGCCCTCAAACTCCTAGGCTCAAGTGATCCTCCCAACTCAGCCTCCTGGAAATAACAGGCACATGCCACCACATCCAACTAATTTTTAAATTTTTCATAGAGACATAGTCTTGCTGTGTTGCCCAGGCTGGTTTCAAACTCCTGGCCTCAAGAGATCCTCCCACCTTGGCCTTCCAGAGTGCTGGGACTAAAGGTGTGAGCCACCATGTCTGGCTCTTGCTCTGCCTTTTAATAAGCATGTGTCCTTAGGTGAATAATGGAAACTCTTTGCATTTCTATAGAAATAAAAGTAATATCTCCTAGTATTATAGCAAGGGCTAAATGAGAGTATGGAAAGCCCATAGCTTAGTGTCCAGTATATGTTAAGTATTCAATAGATATTCCTAAATGAGGACTTTATAAGCTCTTTGTTTTTCAAATAGATTTTCTTATTACAATAAAACTTTATCACTTTAATAAAATCATAAAAGTTTTCTCATGCCTAATAACTTCTCTTTTCTACTTATCATTCATTTTATTTTTATTACAGATCAACGTAAGAGTAACTACAATGGATGCTGAGCTGGAATTTGCCATTCAGCCCAATACAACTGGCAAACAACTTTTTGACCAGGTATCATTTAACTGCTTGAAATATGTGACTTTTGACACCATAGTGTGAATGTTGTTGCATATTTTCTCTATTTTTCTGTACTTTTGCTGATAATCCAACAATGTACCACTTCGAATTTTTCGTAGTAGCTATTCAGATATCCCTACTACAGCAGTAGGGATATTCTTTATTCTTTCACATTTCTACATTTGTGGGAGAGGACTTCTTGAAAATAATTTTCAGCAGGCATTTATTTAACCTCTGTGAGAATCATTGTGATGGCGACTAAAAGGGATTCAAGGATAATCCACAAAGTTGTTGAGTGAAATGAGTAGGAATCCTGGGCAGAAGGAACAGCAGGAGCGAAAGGCATAGGGAATTACAGGTTGAAAGCACCCCTTATCCAAAATGCTTGGGACTAAGATTTAGGATTTTTTTAGATTTTGGAATGTTTGCGTATGTGTAATGAGATATCTTGGGGACAGGACCCAAGTCTAAACACAAAATTCATTTATGTTTTGTGTACAGCTTATATACATAGGCTGAAGGTAATTTTATAAAGTACTTTAAATAATTTTACGCATGAAATAAAATGTATACTGAGTTTTGACTGCGACCCATCATGTTAGGTCAGGTGTGGAACTTTCCACTTGCAGAGTCATGTTGGTACTGAAGAGGTTTCAGATTTTGCAGCATTTTGGATTTTGGATTTTTGAATTAGGGATGCTCAACCTGTGTAGGCTATATGGAGATCACTAGCGACAATTTGGTGTCATAGGTTCATAATGTTTGAGACAAAGGTTGGGATATGGAGGTCAGGTATCTGTTATATTAAGGAACGGGGACTACTCATCTTATCTTTCTTCTCAGTCTTGAGTGCGTGTTAGAGTCACCTGTGGAGCTTAAAAAAAAGGGCGAGGAGACAGTGCTTGGAAACCCCTTCCAGAGATGCTGATTTAATTGACTGGGCCTACTCTAAATCATCAGTATTTTAAAAAATAAGCTTCCTGGGTAATGTTGTATTGCAATGTAAGCAAGTTTTACTGAGAAAACGAGGTAAGAGATTGGCCCCAGGGATTAAGTAAGAACATGAGGAAACTATTGCAAAGAGAGAGGAAGGTGGTATATATCATGTGTAGCTTGAAACTTAGAGGAGGATAACTTTTACATAAACTTTACATACACTTTTTCTTAGGAGCAAGAGAGCAATAGCCTGTAGTCAGAATAACTTGATCTTAAAGAATGAAAGAGTTTCTAGCATTTCAGCAATAAGTACCACTAGATACCTTGGTTTTGTTAGTTGTCATTCTGTCAAATACAGATTCAAATCTGATGAAATAAAAATTTTAAATTCTGGAAAGTTGTTTCTTCTGACAAATACTATACTTAGTCTCCTGATTTGGTAATTCATGAATTTAAAAGTTCTGATAAGGTCTTTTTGGATGATGAAAGGCTTTTTGTGTGGATGTGCAAATTTTTAAAGCAAAATCATAAAGAGCTAAGTTCACCATACCTTGTGAACCAATCTCCACTTTTTTCTTTTTTCCAAACCACTTTTGTTCTGGTATAATACTCACTTCTGTTTATTCTTCTTTGCCTCCTATTTATGAATATATTGTCTATCTTATTTGAAAAAAATGTGAGTAGAGTTAGCATTTATTGTACTTCATAGCAAATTGAAATGTTATTTATAGTAAGTGAAATGTTTGTGGCAGCCAAAAACTAATCAGCAAGTTATCCTTTTTGGTATTGGGTACTAAGAAATAAAAGTTGTTTTTTATTAAGTAGAATTACTTTCACTTGGATACAGGAAAAAGAAACCTCATTTATTATAGGGCAGTAATGTGTGGTGGTTTAGAAGTGTGGGCACTGGAGCCACACTGCCTGCATTAGTTCCAGTTGTAGCTGTTTGACTTTGGACAAATTAATCTCTTTGCCTTATTTTTCTCATTTGTATAATTAGGATGATGATGGTAACATTATTTCTTCAGAGGTTGTGAGAGTTAAATGAAAATCTGTGTAAAGTGCCTAGAACAGTATTTGATGGTTTTATGTATATCTCTTTCTGTTTATATAGATAAATACAGTGTCATGTGCCGCATAATGACATTTCAATGATGGGCCACTTAGGCAACAGTGGTCCCATGAGAGTGTAATACTATATTTTTACTGTACCTTTTCTATGTTTAGATATGTTTAAATACACAAATACTTAACAGTTGTGTTAGAGTTGCTTACAGTATTCAATATAGTAACATGCTGTACAGATTTGTAGCCTGGGAGCAACAGGCTGTACCATATAGTGTAGGTGCGTAGTAGGTGCGTATTTAGGTTTGTTCAAGTATACTCTGTGATGTTCATACGATGATGCAATTGTCTGACAATGCATTTCTTAGAATGTATCCCCATCGTTAAGCAACCCTCACTGCACACACAGACACACACACACAATTCATATTGTAAATAGTCTAGATTATTATTTATTTCTTTATTTAAAAAAATTTTTTTTTTTTAGATAGGATCTCACTCCTGTCACCCCAGGCTGGAATGCAGTGGTGTGATCTCGGCTCACTGCAACCTCTGCCTCCCAGACTCAAGCGATCCTCCCACCTCAGCCTCTTGAGTAGCTGGGACTACAGGTGCGCTCCACCATGCCTAGCTAATTTTTTTTTTTTTTTTGTATTTTTGGTAGAGATGGGGTTTCGTCATGTGTCCCAGGCTGGTCTTGAACTCCTGGGCTCGAGTGATCTGCCTGCCTCGGCCTCCCAAAGTGCTGGGATTACAAGCATGAGCCACTGCCCAGCCTGGTCTAGATTATGGAGTATTGTTATCTGTTATGGACTCTTCTCAGCAGTTCTTTAGTCCCTATTCTATTTCCTGACTGCTTTCCTTGAACTCAAATGCAATGATGAGCTTTCCTTGAACTCAAATGCAAGGATCTAAAAATGCAGACTTTACTTTTGTATGTAGTGTGTGTGGAATGAGCTGGCAGGTTCAGGTCAAGCAGGTAGTAAACTGGGTCCTCTAAAATGAGAGCACAGAGCTACATGAGTCCATGTGTAGTAAAGCCCCACGTCTGATTATGATGTTAGATCGAGGCCAGCTGCTCTGTATTTGGGGACTCTGAGTGCTTGAAGTCCTTTGTTTTGCTTCTTGCTGACTCTTCGTGACTGGCCTCCTCCTTTAGCTGCTTCTTGTGAGATTAAAGTGTACAGAGTGTTCATACCCATGTCTTTAAGCTGGACGTGGTGGCTCACGCGTGTAATCCCAGCACTTTGGGAGGCCAAGGTGGGAGGATTACTTGAGGTCAGGAGTTCAAGACCAGCCTGTCCAACATTGCAAAACTCTGTCTCTACTAAAAATACAAACATTAGCTGGGCGTGGTGGTGCGTGCTTGTAGTCCCAGCTACTCAGGAGGCTGAGGTGGGAGAATTGCTGAAACCCAGGAGGTGGAGGTTTCAGTCTGCGCTTCAGTTTGGGCAAAAAACAAACAATATATATATATAATATATGCATTTTTTAAATTTTAAAAAAATGTATGCTTTATAGTGTATTAGAATGATAGACTAACTTGTAAGTAAATATACATATGTTATAGTTATGTGCCCAAGCAGTTTCAGTTCTAAAAGTATGTGATCAAAAGTTTATGGGAGCTCAAAGGATAGCCTCACTAAAGTATATTAATTAAAAAAAAAACATTCTAGGAGCACCTTCTGAAGAAGTAGGGAAGAACCATTGGGGAGATAGGGCGTTTCAGGGAATTTCACAGCTGAGCTCTCTTGTTCCTTGTATTTGTGTAATAGTCTAAAGTTAGTTAAGCTATTATCCCTTGTGCCCACTGTGGTGCATCTCCCTTTTACTTAGCCACCATTGTGAATCTCACAGAGTGTGGAGGCAGAAGCTGAGCCCAACTGCTTTGTTATACTTCTCTCTGCTGCTTTTGACCTGTACATTCCTACTCCTGCCACTCCAAGCTTGAATGTTTTCTACGGCACTGCTGGGGCAACCTATCTTTTACCAAAGTTAGATTATTTGGAATCTCCTTTTGTCCACATTGAATTTTTCATTGTTTGACATTGATCAGCTTGTGCATTATCAATATGAGACTTTATGTTCCACATCTTCTAGAAATTTCTCACTTTTTGCTTTTTTGATGATAAAATTTTCTAAATGCTTTTTTCTTATTTTTATTTTTTATTTTTTTGTTTAAGACAGGGTCTTGCTCTGGTACTGAGGCTGGAGTGCAGTGGCGTAATCACAGCTCACTGCAGTGTTGACCTCCTGGACTCAAGTGATCCTACCACCTCAGCCTCCTGATTAGCTAGAACTACAGATTTGCATGACTACTCAGCTAATTTTTTTTTTTTTTTTTAAAGAGACAAGATCTCCCTACGTTGCCCAGGCTCTTCTGAAACTCCTGAGCTCCTCCTGCCTTGGCCTCCTAAAGTGTTGGGATCACAGATGTGAGCCACTGTGCCCAGCCAGTGTTTTTTTTTTTTTTTTTTCTGTCATTTCAGTGAAAATTTTCAAGAGTGGCAAAGTAAATGGAAGGGTTCAGTTTGCTGTCTTGAAACCAAAAGCCTGGAATGTTGTAAGATTATTTTGTGTGTTTGTATGTGTGTGTGATTTTTTTTTGTTTGTTTTTTGCTTTTTGTTTTTGAGACAGAGTCTCGCTCTGGCACCCAGGCTAGAGTCAGTGGCGTGAACTTGGCTTACTGCAGCCTCCGCCTCCTGGGCTCAAGCGATTCTCCTGTCTCAGCCTCCTGAGTAACTGGGATTATGGGTGTGCACTAGCACACCCGGCTAATTTTTATATGTTTAGCAGAGATGGGGTTTTACCATCTTGGCCAGGCTGGTCTTGAACTCTTGGCCTCAAGTGATCTAGCTGCCTTGGCCTCCCAAAGTGCTGGTATTATAGGCGCAAGCCACCGTGCCCTGCCAAATGTTTTAAAATTATTTTTAAAAAACAGGCTGGGCATATAATCCCAACACTTTGGGAGGCCGAGGCGGGCAGATCACTTGAGCTCAGGAGGTTGAGACCAGCCTGGGCAACATGGTGAGACCCTATCTCTACTAAAAATATAAAAAATTAGCTGGGTTTGGTAGTGCATGCCTGTGGTCCCAGCTACTCGGGAGGCTGAGGTGGGAGGATCGCTTGAGCCCGGGTTGGGGGTGGAGGTTGCAGTGAACTGCGATTGCATGACTGCACTCCAGCCTGGGTGACAGAGCGAGGCCCTGTCTCAAAACAAACAAAAAACAAACCAAGGGCCAAGCGCAGTGGCTTACAAATATTATAAATGCTATAATCCCAGCATTTTGAGAGGCTGAAGTGGGAGGATCACTTGAGGCCTGGAGTTTAAGATCGGCCTTGGCAGCATTGCAAGACCCTTGCCTCTACAGAAAAACAAAAAAACAAAACAAAACAAAATTAGGTGTGGTGGAATGCACCTGTAGTCCCTGCCATTCAGGAAGCTGAGGCAGGAGGATTGCTTCAGCCCAGGAGGTCAAGGCTCCAGTGAGCCGTGAATCACACCACTGTACTCCATTGGGAGTGCAGAGTGAGACCCTGTCTTTAAAAAAAAAAAATAAGCAAAAAATCCCACAAAAAACCAAGAATGTTTATTATTTAAGAACTGATATTGAATCTTTCTGTAAAGCTTTTAAAATGTTAATGAACTTTTCCTCCCTGGATCATTTTCCTCATTTTATTTTAAATATAGATTGTTTTTAGAAAACATATGCTTTTGTTAGGTGTGGGCAAGCTGGATGTGTATCCTAACTTCACCACTTTATTTACTCTTACTTGCCTTTTTTTTTTTGAGATGGAGTCTCGCTCTGTCACCCAGGCTGGAGTGCAGTGGCACTTGGCTCACTGCAAGCTCCGCCTTCCAGGTTCACACCATTCTCCTGCCTCAGCCTCCCGAGTAGCTGGGACTACAGGCGCGCACTACTATGCCCGGCCAAGTTTTTTTTTTTTGTTTTGTTTTTTGTTTTTTTGTTTTTTTTTTTTAGTAGAGATGGAGTTTCACAGTGTTAGCCAGGATGGTGTCTCCTGACCTCGTAATCTGCCTGCCTCAGCCTCCCAAAGTGCTGGGATTACAGGCGTGAGCCACCAAGCCCGGCCTATTTACTCTTACTTTCAAGTGCATACCACAGGCTAATCATTCTGTGAGATGCTGTGGATTTTAAGACACACAAATCAATAATCTCTGTCCATAAGTATTATGCAGTCAAGGAGGGTAAATAGATACACTGCTAAAAACACAATTATGATAGAGTAAATGTTCTAATAGCGGGATAGATAAAGTCCTGTGGGAATATCAGGGAACAAGTGATTAATTTTATCTAGATGGTAGGAGAGCTTTATTCACAGAAGGCATGTTAGTTGAGCTGGTCCTTAAAGAATAAATATGTAACAAACCTGCACGTTGTGCACATGTACCCTAGAACTTAAAAGTATAATAAAAAACAAATAAATAAATTTTTCTTTAAAAAAAAAAAATTATTCAATAGTTCATAAAAATGCAGAAGACCCATTCTAGGCAGAGGAAAAAACATGAGTAAAAATGTAGAATGGTGGAATTGATGGTATGTTCTAAGAATGGTTTCTTGCTCAGTGAAGGTAGAGCATGGAATATATCAGAAACTTTTCTTATCACCAAAATGATACTATTTGCCCTAAATATACCAATAGGGTACTTGTGGGGGTAAATGGAAATTGGAACGTAGGATTATGAAAACTATATATATATATATATTTGAGACTCTTGTTATTTTTGAGGTCATAGATAAGGAAAAGGAGGTGTGAAGAAGTGGATCAAGTAAGAGGATTGAAGTGACACTACAAAATCGAAGATAGAGGCTAGGTGCAGTGGCTCATGCCTGTAATCCCAAGACTTTGGGAGACCAAGGCAGGCAGATCACCTGAGGTCAGGAGTTCGAGACCAGCCTGGCCAACATGGTGAAACCCCATCTCTACTAAAAATACAAAAAATTACTTGGGTGTGGTGGTGCATGCCTGTAATCACAGCTACTTCGGAGGCTGAGGCGGGAGAATCACTTGATTGGAGACGGAAATTGCAGTGAGCCGAGATCGTGCCATTGCACACCAGCCTGGGTGACGAGCAAAAAAAACCAAAAAACTTCTCAAAATAAAAAAAAAAGAGTATAGAAAACTTGAATTTGAGTTTTCAAAAACGTTCCTTTAATATCTTAAATTTAGGAAAAGCCTTTTCTATGGCAAAGGAATGTACGTATACTTATGTAGTTTTGTTCTCCTTTGGAAGTGTAGTATTTAGACACAATATGTATCTTGGACTGAAATTGTTTTTTGTTGTTGTGTTTTAGGTGGTGAAAACAGTTGGTTTGCGTGAGGTCTGGTTTTTTGGGCTGCAGTATGTAGACAGCAAAGGTTATTCTACATGGCTTAAACTAAATAAAAAGGTAAAATATGTACAATAACTTTAAACTAATAATTACGTTAAGTTGAAGTTATCATGAATTTGTGCCGGAATAGCTAAGTCTGACTGATTCTAAGCTTCCTTTTGTACTTATCTGTTAATCATTGTGAGCTACCATCCTTTTTTAATTCAGTCAGGCACCATCAGCTTACCATCTCAAAAAAAAAACAAAAAAAAAAGACATGCTTGCTTTTCCTATTTGAAAACTTAGCCTATGACAAATATTAAAGCAGGTATTACAGATGGCGTACTAAGTACTTCAATTTTGATGTAAATACCTGTAGGATAAGCTTCTCAAGAATATGAAGGTAAGTTTTCAATTTGGTTATTGGAATCTGAGTTATAGGTCACATTTAAGAGCATAGAATCTTTTATCATATATATTTGTTTATAGATTTAGAATATTACACACTAAAATGTTCATAGATTTAGAATCTATTTCACTTCATTTTCATCCAGAAAGAATTTGATATGACTAGGTCTAATTATCGTAAACTTAAGATTTTTGTTGATTATACTTGAAATTATTTTTCCAGGTGACACAGCAAGATGTTAAAAAAGAGAATCCTTTACAGTTCAAGTTTAGAGCTAAATTCTTTCCTGAAGATGTTTCTGAGGAATTAATTCAAGAAATAACCCAGAGACTCTTCTTCTTGCAAGTTAAAGAAGCCATCTTAAATGATGAGATATATTGCCCACCAGAAACTGCAGTTCTTTTGGCTTCCTATGCTGTCCAAGCCAAGTATGGAGATTATAATAAAGAGATTCATAAGCCAGGCTACCTGGCTAATGATAGACTCCTACCCCAGCGGTAAGTGAAACATGCGTTTACATTATATTGTCTGAAAATTATATTCCAGAAGTCTATAAATAAAATGTATTTCAGGTTTTTAAATTTATTTTTATTTTTATTTTTTATTTTGGAGACAGAGTCTGGCCCTGTCACTCATGCTGGAGTACAGTGGCGTGATCTCAGCCCACTGCAACCTCTGCCTCCTGGGTTCAAGCCATCCTCCCACCTCAGCCTCCTGAGTAACTGGGTCTATAGGCACATGCCATTGTGCCCTGCCAATTTTCTTTTTAAATGTATTTTTCATTGAGATGGGGTTTCATCATGTTGCCCAGGCTGGTCTCAAACTCTTGAGCTCAAGTGATCTGCCCGCCTCAGCCTCCCAAAGTGCTGGGATAACAGGCATGAGCCACCGCATTGGCCTTTTGTTTTTCAGATTTTAAGTTGCTAGCTGGATCACAAGGTATACTTCTAAAAATCATTACCTAGCACCTCTGTAGATTTATATGCTCTATAATTACCTAAGGTTGATCTATCTCTTCTTTCCTCATTCCCATAGGGTAAGCAATACATGGAGGCAGTGATAATTTGAACTTGAGGAAAGGATGTGACTGTTGCTGCTTGGTACAAATTCTAACACAGGCAGGTGCTTAATAAGTGAGAGTAAGTGGCAGGCTGTGTTTTCTTCATAGAATTCCCTGACTTTTTTTTTTTTTTGTCCCCTGAGATGGAGCCTCACTCTGTCACCCAGGCTGGAGTGCACTGGTACAATCTCAGCTCACTGAGATTGGGGTCCGCCTCTCAGGTTCAAGTGATTCTCCTGCCTCAGCCTCCCTAGTAGCTGGGATTACAGGCGTCTGCCGCCACACCCAGCTCATTTTTGTATTTTTAGTAGAGACAGGGTTTCACCGTGTTGGCCAGGCTGGTCTCGAACTCCTGACCTCAAGTGATCCACCCGCCTTGGCCTCTCAAAGTGCTGGGATTATAGGCGTGAGCCACCATGCCCTGCCAAAATTTAATTATTAAATGTTATAGTGTTCTGCCCTTTAATTTTCTAGCAATAGTAGTCACCTTGGAAGAGGATAGAATTATGTTAAGTTGTTCACAAAAAGAGTCAGGGATATGAGATATTTGATAATCTGTTTATATTCTTCTGGTTTTGAATGTTATTCTAACCTAACATCCTTTGTCTTAGATTTAAAGTACTGAATTGAATAATCAGACTATTATGGTGGAATTTCATTTCATATAAGGATTACCTTTTGCTTTATAATCAGAATTACTTTAAAAAAAAATTCCAGTGTTAAAGAATAAGAATGGTTTATCTAAACAAGTACAGTGTCAATCTTTCATTGTTAAGCCAGATTGTTGTTTGGTTGGACAGCAGATGAAGTAATTGGCTTACATTTCATAACTCATGTGATTAAAAAAATCTTTTAAACACTACAGTTACACTCAAGCACAGTTTATTTTAAATACATGTGTGCTCTAACCCACTCTGTTTAAAAAGAAGGAAAGTGGCTAAATGCTTTAGATAGGGTTGCTTGTGGTTGCTAGTGCAAATTCCCATTTCAAGATTCGTTCCTTAATTTTGTAGGTCAGTTGTTCTTTCAGAGTTGATATTCCATGAAGGACTAATTCAAGCCATCTAAATGAGACTTAGTCATAAAGTTAGAATACCATTTTTTTTTTTTTTTTCTGTTAAGAACAGAGAGAATATTTTCACAGTGATTGGTTTATTCCAGTATGGTATATATAGCACACTTTTTCTCAATATCTTAAAAGTACAACCTGGGGAGGAAATAAGTAATTAGGTTATTTGGTGATGACAAATCAAATAAAATAATTGAGTGATTCTGACACTTTCTGATTTCTTGTATTGAAAAACCCAAATGAACAATCTGTTCTTACTATAGAAAAGTTTAGCTCTCGTGGTATATAGATAATTAGCTCCACCAGACGGTATTGCTTCCCTTTGAAAAGAGCTAGATAGGGCCGGGCGCGGTGGCTCACGCCTGTCATCCCAGCACTTTGGGAGGCCGAGGCGGGCGGATCACCAGATTAGGAGATCGAGACCATCCTGGCTAACACGGTGAAACCCTGTCTCTGCTAAAAATACAAAAAATTAGCTGGGCATGATGGCGGGTGCCTGTAGTCCCAGCTACTCGGGAGGCTGAGGCAGGAGATGGCGTGAACCCGGCAGGCGGAGCTTGCAGTGAGCTGAGATTGCGCCACTGCACTCTAGCCTGGGCAACAGAGCGAGACTCCGTCTCAAGAAAAAAAAAAAAAAAAAGAGCTAGATATACATAAATTTTTACATACCAGGTTTCTGACCTGGGCAGCTGAATAGTTGGTAATACCTTTATCAAAATGAGAGGAAAAAAATACATTTGAGGGGGAAGATAAATTCAGTTTTGAACCTTTTGAGTTTTAAACATGTACAGTATAACCGAGAGAGATATCTAGTATTTGCATACGCGGGTCCAGACCTTTTAGAACAGTCTTGGACTGTAGATACAGTTTTGAGAATAATCAGTGTATAGATGGTAATTAACCCATGAGAATGAAAGAGATCAACCTGCAAGTACATGCAAAATGAGAAAAAGACCTAGAACAGACCTTATTGGACCTCAGCTTTTGTCTTTGGGTTCTGCATTCACAGAGTCAATCAACCACAGATTGAAAATATTTGAAAAAGTAAAATAACACCGCGATGAAAAAGTACAAAATTTTAAAAATACAGGATAACAATACATAGCATTTGTAGTATATTAGGTATTATTAGCCTAGAGATGATTGAAAGTATACAAGAGGATGTGCATAGGTTATATGCAAATATTACACCATTTTATATCAGGGACTTGAGCATCTACAGTTTTTGGTATCCACGGGGAGTCCTGGAACCAATCCTTTATGGATATGGAGAAACAACTGTACTGAGACAAAATGGCCAGAGATTCAAGAACCATACTAGAAGATGGCTGGGTGCAGTGGTGCATGCTTGTAATCCCAGCTGCTTGGGAATCTGAGACATGAGAATCACTGGAACTTGGGAGGCGGAGGTTGCAGTGAGCCAAGATGGCGCCACTGCACTCCATCCTGGGCAACAGAGCAAGACTCCGTCTCAGAAAACAAGAGTAATACCAGAAGAGTATTATGTCATGGAAGCCAAGGAAAAAGAATACTTTATGGAGAGAATGGTCAGCACTGCCAAATAGTACCAAGAGGTCAAGTATGAGGAGAACTAAAGTATCTGTTGGAATAAGGAGATTGGTAGTGACCTTAGAAAGAACAGTTGGCAGCTGGTGTGGTGGCTCACGCTTGTAATCTCAGCACTTTGGGAGGCCAAGGCAGGTGGATCACCTGAGGCTGGGAGTTCGAGACCAGTCTGACCAACATGGAGAAACCCCATCTCTACTGAAAATACAAAATTAGCTGGGCATGGTGGCACATGCTTGTAATCCCAGCTACTCGGGAGGTTGAGGCAGGAGAAGCGCTTGAACCCAGGAGATGGAGGTTGCGGTGAGCTGAGATCATGCCATTGTACTCCAGCCTAGGCAACAAGAGCGAAACTCTGTCTCGAAAAAAACAAAAAGCAGTTTCCATGGAGTATTGAGTGTTTGAGCCAGATAGTGGTAGATTAGGAGCAGTGGATGTCAGGTATGGAAACTGAGGTTAATGTGTAACGGACAGCGCATAAAGGAAAGTTGTCTCTGAAAAAGAAAAAAAACTAGGGATTGGGAAAAATTGATTATTTTAATTCATTTATTCACTCTACAAATTTTTGAGGCCCTCTTTAGTACTGGCATTGGGCATATAATTGTGGTAAGCAATCGACTGCACTGGGTTATGTCTGCAAGGCTGATTGCATGTCTCTCTGCGAGCCCAGAGGCCAGACAGCAAGAAAGATGAGAAACTAGAAACCTAAGCTCTCTAAGAAGGGAGATAAAACTCTTCTCCCCAAAAGCAAGAGCTTGGAAAAGATGCCTAGAGAAAGGAGCAGAGTATAATAAGAACATAACAGTATGTCTCAGACCCCATTAAGGAATGTACTCTAGTATGTAACTTGTCCAGGGGGAGATTTTATCTTTCCTTTATACTGCCAGGAAATCCCCAGATTTCATGCAAGATTTATAGTAAAACAGTAATATTTTAACACCAGAGCTTCTGGTGTCAGTAAAGTAGGATCTGGTAAATAAAGGTGAATAATTATCATATGAGCCAAAGGGAATAGAAACCATAATCTGTAGTGTGCATAGTAGGTAACTTATAAGCATGTTGACTTTGCTGATTTGGTGTTTAGTAGTAGTGGAATATAATGTTTGTATTTGGCTGGGCGTGGTGGCTCACACCCGTAATCCCAGCACTTTGGGAGGCTGAGGCAGGTGGATCACTTGAGGTCAGGAATTCAAAACCAACCTGGCCAACTTGGCGAAACCCTGTCTCTACTAAAAATACCAAAAAAGAGAAAAATTAGGCATCATGGCGCATACCTGTGATCCCACCTATGCGGGAGGCTGAGAGCATCGTGGCACACGCCTATAATCCCAGCTACTTGGGAAGCTGAGACAGGAGAATCACTTGAACCCAGGAAACAGGTTGCAGTGAGCTGAGATTGTGCCACTGTACTAGAGCCTGGGCAACAGAGTGAGACTCCATCTCAAGAAAAAAGAAAAAAAAGAATGTTTGTGTTTGCTCACATTTGAATTAAGAACGAACGCTGGAAGGATACAAAAACAAGTTATTTGGGGAGTATTGGACTGGAGTATGACTTTTTACTCTGCTTTTTAATTGAAAGTATTACCTACATAAAACAACAAAATTAGTAGCAAAAAAGTAAATACATAAAGGAAGAATTAGGGCCTAAGAATTCTGGTTTTCAGTCTGGTCTTTACTTTTTCTGTTAACAATGAGCCATTTTTTAATTTAATGTTTTATTCCTTTGAAATATTTGGATTCCTATAAGCTATCTTTATAATCACTTTTTGGAGCAAGTATTATTCCAGAGAATTTAAGGATCCTGGACACTTTTAACTTTGAGATAATTACTGATTATTCTGATGCAGTTTTAAAAAATAAGAGAGATTCCTGGTAACCTTCACCCAGCCTTCCCTGATGGTAACATCTTGTGTAACTACAGTACAATATTACAAACAAGATATTGACATTGATACAATCTAGCTGCTTTATTCAGATTGCATCAGTTTTACCTGCACTCATTTGTGTGTGTATGTAATTTAGTTCTATGCAATTTCATGTTTATTAATTTGTCTAACAACTACCACAGTCAAGTTACTGAAAGGATTCTCTACTTTTAAAGTGTATGCTTTTGAATCATAAAGTCATTATAATGGGTTATTTTTTTTGTCCTTTTAGTGTATTGGAACAACACAAACTAACAAAAGAACAGTGGGAAGAAAGAATACAGAACTGGCATGAAGAACATAGAGGAATGTTAAGGTATTTGGGTAGCTATTTTCTATGTTTTTTTTCCCCCCTCATATTAATTTCATGTCATTACAGTCATTATTATTACATTATTTGCAAAAGATTATTTGACTTTTGTAAAGTACTAATTTTTAATTCCAGGTATTTTTGCAACTTTAGTTTGATATGCTCCTACTTAAGTATATTACATTTAGTTTTATTTCACCAGGGAGGATTCTATGATGGAATACCTGAAGATTGCACAAGATCTAGAAATGTATGGAGTCAACTATTTTGAAATAAAAAATAAAAAGGGAACTGAATTGTGGCTAGGTGTTGATGCCTTGGGTCTGAATATTTATGAGCATGATGACAAGTAAGTAAAGTAGTTGCGTAGTGAACTAGTCATTATTAGTGGTCTAAATGACTTTAATCTTACGTCTTGTTTTTCAGAGTAGTTTCTTGTCTTGATTACCCTTACTACTGTTTGTAAACTAAAAGATTAGTTAATGCTACATAGACTTGTAGATATTTTATCTCCATTTTCTTATCACCTTGCAGTTTCAGGGTTTTACTTTTCAGTGTATTTATCAAATGAGATGATTTGCTTTTAATTGTATTGTGCTGCTTTAGCTCTTGTGAGTTATGTCTAGTAACTTAATTAAAATTTGCTCCCTTGATGGGTGAGAAATAATTCTGTAAAATGCTATTATGCTTGACAAATAGGTTGAAATTGAACATACATACGAAATCAGGAGCAATGAGAGAATGAATTCAATAAATATGTCTGTTACATCTTAGAGGATATTTTTTGAACATTTATATAGGAATTGTTTTGAATATGTTTGGACATTACTACAATAGAATATCCCTGTATTACGCATATTGAACAGTGTAATTATATCTTGAAATTGACCAAATATTTTTTATTATATGCATATAATTCATCAATATTTTATTATATATAATATATATATTTACATATACATATTATATATGTACTATATAAATACCTGGGTAAATACTATATAGAGACAGTATATTATACACATACACGTGCAATATAAAATACATCAGACTCTTTTCAGGATTAATAACTACAATTGTCTTAGACTTTAATTTATTTACCATACCACATAAGCATCCAAGTGTATGCCAGTAATTAATACCTTTTCCTGAGGCATTATTCTTTATTCTAGGTTGGCTCCAGAATTTTAGTTTTCATTATTACAGATATCTAATAAAATATTACTTTCAAAGCATGTGTTATTCCAAACAAGAGCATTTTACTATTTTTACCCTAATGTCTTCTCATGTTTTTATTACAAAGCAAGTTAGAATGTTATGTCATTCAGAAGAGAAATTTTTGAAAAGCAAAAATGACTTCAAGACTAATTTTTGTGAACTGAATCTTTATTTTTTGTTTTATAGAATGGGATCTTGCTGTGTTGCCCAGGCTGGTCTTGAACTCCTGGCCTCTAGCAATCCTCCCGCCTCTGCCTTTTCCAGTGCTGAGATTACAGGCACGAGCCACTGTGCCTGGCTTCTTCATTTTTTTGTTGTTCAGGCACATATTGGAGCAATTTTTTTAAATGTTAAAAAAGTGATTGTATTAGCTTCCAGGCTTACCTCACAAGATTGTTGTGAGAATTATATGAGGCAATTGCTTTAGAATTTTTCAAAGTAGCATATAAATGTAGTATAGTGTTATCTAAACTACTATGTTGCGTTCCTGCAGTCTTCGTTTTAAGTAACTTACTTTGACTTATATCAGGGGCCACGAGAGGGCAGTATAACACGTGCATATTGAGTAAAGAATGTTTTACGTAGTAAAGACTTTGCTGTGCTGCAATACCTATTCTGCTTGAGAACTAAAAGGAATATAAATAGGTAAAAACTCATGCCGTGTTGTCAGAAGCCTGGCTAAAAGATGTCTTCTGGCCAGTATAGGTGTCGAAATCATTTCTCAGTCTTAGTTATTAGGACAATAGGACAATAGTGATGCATTTGGTGGGTAGTCTGAAACAGTAAAATACATGAAAAGGCAGAAACAAAATCACTTATTACAATATGATTCCCTATGTCTCTGTGTGTAGGGTGGTAAAAAGGAGGCAGCTGCTATGTATAGTCTCAAGAATTTGAATGCCATCTCTACCATTTATGCAAATATTTATGTATGTGAGTGTTTAAAATTTTTAAGTTGAGATAAAATTTGTATACCATAAGATTGTTTCAAATATACTGAAAATTAAATATTTTTAGTATGTTCATGAATATCCAGACATTTTCAAATTAAACACAGGAAGGAAGTACTGTTTTGTTTTTTGTTTTTTGTTTTTTTTTTTTTTCGGTAACTTGCCCATAATTCACATGGGAAGTTATAAAGGCCTTTTTTTTTTTTTCTGCCTCCTTCTTACACATATTTAAACTGTAGTTGTAGCTTGAATCCAAACAAAATAAAAACCGAACAGCTAGTTCAGACCCCAAGAGTCTCAGTTCTACATTCAGGTCACCAGGTAGTTTTTAAAGATAATTTTAGGAAAATATACTGCTTTTAAGGTTCATGACACCTTTATGAAATCTTTGGACAGTTATTTGTTTTATGTGATTTATCAATTTTCCCCTTAAAAGATAAGGTCAACTGTAGTTATAAATTAGTTAATACATTTTGAAAATCTGGAACTAAGTCTTAAGATTGGTCATTCAGACAGTTTAGGTCCTAAACAGGAATTTTATTCATTGTTTCCTGCCTTTAATTAAGGAGATGCTCTCATTTTTTAAGGTTAACACCTAAAATTGGTTTTCCCTGGAGTGAAATCAGAAATATTTCATTTAATGACAAAAAATTTGTTATAAAGCCAATCGACAAAAAGGCACCCGTAAGTAATTTCTTTAATGTTTTGTGTATTAACTGTTTAGTATCTGCTCCTTTCCCGTAATATCACTTGAAGAATAACAGTGTTCATTTATTAAATTGCTTCTGAGGAACTCTCTCTTTCCATAGGTCGGCTTTCCCAGTGACGAAATAATATATGTTAATAAAAATTCAAAACTTTAATTTTTTAAAGTAAGATGTAAATATTAGAATTTTATTATATTTGAGATTCAGTTATAAATAGGCAATATTTATTAGGCTAATGAAAACAATCACCATTCCTAAGAAAAAGTTTTAAAGCATTTCTTCATTGGTGACTAGAATTTAGTAGAGGTAGCCCTGTTCTAAATTAACTTCATTTATACAGTTTTGCTTTATGAACTTTGTATTTTTGTATCTTGAAACCTTTAAGAAATCTTTTTATTTAAATAGATTTTTAAAGTTCCTCTAATGTCAAGTATACTGTAGTATCCTAACCCTGTTAGTTATTGAAAAGATAAAAGTAAGGAGAACAGGCTGGGTGCAAAGGTTCAGGCCCATAATCCCAGCACTTTGGGAGGCTTGAGAGTGGCAGATCACCTGAGGTGAGGAGTTCGAGACCAGCCTGGCCAACATGGTGAAACCTCATCTCTACTGAAAATACAAATGTTAGCCAGATGTGGTGGCGCATACCTGTAGTCCCAGCTACTCGGGAGGCTGAGGCATGAGAATTGCTTGAACGTGGGAGGCAGAGGTTGGAGTGCACTGAGATTGCACCACTGCACTCCAGCCTGGGTGAGAGTGAGATTCTGTCTCAAAGAAACAAACAAACAAAAAAACCAATTCTAGGTTAAAAAAAATTCTACAGCCATGAATTAAGAACCAATTTTGACATTAATGGCAAATGACGTATAAGGAACAGGTACTCATAGTTACTTTGGAGAACGAAAAGGAATAAATGACGTTTAATGTATTGCAAGGATAAGAATATTAGCCTCTTTACAAAACTGGTAGGATATGAAAAGGTGAGGAACCAGTTACGTGAAAGTATGTCATACTCACGGAAATTGTATGATTTCTTGATTTCTAAACTATATGTAATATGACATTAAAATTCAAACCTCATGTTAAAATTTAGTACAGATTGTTATGAGAGACAGTATCCTTCAGGAAGATTTTAAATTCAGAATACTTTATGTTTAGGATTTTGTTTTTTATGCACCTCGTCTGAGAATCAATAAGCGGATTTTGGCCTTATGTATGGGAAACCATGAACTATACATGCGAAGAAGGAAGCCTGATACTATTGAAGTTCAACAGATGAAGGCTCAGGCTAGGGAGGAGAAACATCAGAAGCAGTTGGAAAGGTATGGAGTTTTTGACCTTTCACTTTTAATTGATAGGAGTAAGCTATCTAAAATTTAAGACTACTCGGCTTTTTAAATGTACCTGAAATTTGTATTTTTTAGTATTTTCATTATATTAAAATTCAAAGACAGTACTATCACTCTATCCTTTAACACAAGTATGTATACTTTTCAAGTTAGAAATCTTTGACAGGTATCTCGGAGAAAATAGCGTTTTGTGACTAATTTCTTGCTTTTCACTGATAGACATTGTTTTAGATATAGTAGTTTGAAATTTTCAAAATTGTTTTACTTGTGACTTATATTTCTTAATTTTTTCAGGGTAAGAGTGTGCTGAATAGTTAACTTTGAAACAATGTCAGTGACATTGTAGAACACAATTGAAATATCACTGTGCCAAGTAGGGTAACATCAGTACTCCCTGCCAAAGACCCTAATCTTTTTAACTCTGTTTCTCTTAGACTTAAAAAAGAAACAGTTAAATATATTAAATTGATAATTTTTTAAATTGAATGATAGTGAATAAAATTCATATCAACCCTGGAATCAGATTACTGGGTCCAGTAACATTTATTCCCAAATCTGGTTTTAGATTAATTTCAACTTTGTGCTTTATTGAAAAAATTTAGGGGCCAAAATAAGTTAACCTGTATTGCATAAATCTTTATGGAACAACGTGATAGTTTTAGAAATAGAGTAGGTCCTTAAAAAAAATTGAAGAGCCCTAAACATACATATTTTAAATATTGGATATAAGGTACTTTGTATCTAGTAATTAAGGAAGCCATCTGCTAGATACCGTTTTGCTACTATATTTTTAGGTTTTATATTGAATGATTTTTTTTCTTATTCAACAACTGTTCTGTGTAATTAAGAGATGTTATTGATTTTTACCTATTTTGTAATATTAACTCAAATTATCTGCCTTAGAGAAGTTAACCACATAACAAAACATTTTTTATATGGGTATGAAGCTTGTCAGTAATTACTGATCCCACTATTAAAGATACTAAGTTGGTGAGCTGAGCGTGGTGGCATGTGCCTGTAGTCCCAGCTGCTTGGGAGGCTGAGGCAGGAGGATTGCTTGAGCACAGGATTTTGAAGACAATTGGGGCAACAGGCAACATAGTAAGATCCTTTGTCTTAAAAAAAAAAAAAAAAAGGTAATGAGTTGGGTTGTTAACTTTCACGGGCTCTGTCCTTTTTTATTGTGGTCATGTGCTTTAGCATTACATTGTGGTTCTAATCTTAAATGCTTTTTAAAAATACTGTTTATTGGGCTTTACTTTCTATACAGTACATTCTTATCCATCATAGCCTTGCATTTGCCTCTGTCAAAGAGAAGACTTCTTTTAGTTTCTACTTAATTTTTTTTTTTTTTTTTTAAGTAGAGACGAGGTTTCTCCATGTTGGTCAGACTGGTCTCGAACTCCTGACCTTGTGATCTGCCTGCCTCGACCTCCCAAAGTGCTGGGATTACAGGCGGGAGCCACCGCGTCCAGCCAGTTTCTACTTAATTTTTAAAAATCATCTTAAAGCTTTCACTGTCTCTTTAAGGTCTTCTAGCATGAGATAAATGAGGAATTACTTTTTGTACAGTTCCTGTATCTCATACTCATCACTCTATTATGCCTAACTGTTCTGCTCATTTGTAATGTTGATATATTATTTACATTCTCAACTTACTATATTTATATGTCCTCCGTTTCATGGCTTATAGAGGAGTACTATATGGCTTCTAGTACAGGTAGTGTGTTTACTTAGTATCATTTGGTAATGGTGCTATATTTTAGTTACTCTAAGGCTTAGATGGAAGTGGAAGACTTAAGTTTCTTTTTTGGCACAATAATCCATAGCCTGGATAAATGTTAGAGTTCTTCATTAGTAAGCATTTATTGGCTGCTTTATACTCAGTTGGAATTCAGTAACTTTTATTCAGTTTGAATGCCTAGGAGATACATTATTCTAATCACCTAGGAATTGGCAGTCTTTCAGAAATGATGCTGAGTCATTTATTCCCTGCTTTACAGGTCAGAGAGAAATGGCAACTGTATGTGTGGAAACAATTTTGATTAAGCCCACTGGCAAGGTAGCCAGCAGACATACCTGGGAGAATGCTCAGAGGTATGCTGCCTGTGCTGCTAGACTCTCTTGGGCAAGAACAGTAGTTGGGAAAGAGTAGCAAAGAGACCTCTTTCCCTACAATACTTTGGTATATTTGGCTGTATTTACTCCCTATAATTTTCATAACTTTGGGGTGTTTTTGGCAATGAAAATGACCTTATACACTATGGGTGGTTATTCCATGTAGTCTTTGCTCTTAAATTATTTGCATCCAAATTGAATTATGACTCATAATTTTTGCACGTTTTTGTATGGCTAAAATTGTTTCCACATGTAAAAACTGAAAGCCCCAAGTTTACAGTTTAGAGTTACATACCCAGGCACCAATTGTAGGTTAGCTGTGGGAGATTCTACATCAAGGCTGGCTAGTGTCATACAAAGAACACAGGCTTTGGAACTAGATAAATCTGAGTTTGACTACTCTTCTAACACTCATCAAACAGATAATTTTGAGCCTGTGTTTCCTTGCTCTTAATATGAAAATAATATTCTTACCTTCAAGGGTTTTCATAAGAAAGCATGACAGTGGTATACAGGCATTTAGCAAAATACCCGGTATTTAATAAAAAATAGACATTATAGTAGTTCCTAATATTATTAAAAACTAAGTTTGATATGTTTTTAATATTTATGGAAGAAAAATGTAATTGAACCTGTTTGATCTTTAAAAAGTAAGGTATTCTAAAGTAATTTTTTACATGTTAATACAAGGAATAATAGTTAATTAATGTTATTTATGTCCTTGAAATAGAACAACTGCGTTGAAATGAGTGTTTTCAAACCCAAACTCCAAATAAAAATATCGGCATCTATTATTAGAATAATCACAAAAGACTTCATGAGGAAAGTGGGACTAAGGTTTGAAGGTTAGAGAGAGGGAGAGATATGTTCAGAAGAAGAAGCCAATATAGATGAATATGTAGAGATAAAAATGTTTGTGGTGTGCCTCTGGGCCAGTGAGGTCCTTTCAAGTGAATAGCATCTGGGGGAGCCACAAGATCTTGTTGTTTCATAAAGGAGACAAGACAGGCCTACAAAAACTAGGTATCACTGAGTAATGTAAAGGGTTGAAGGCATTTGTATTATTTGAATGAAGTGTTGGCTGGAGATGGCCATAGTCAGGGTAGGATTCTTGTAAAATGTGAGATGCGAGCCTCACAAAGTACAGTAAACTACAACATGTTTTAAATATTATTATCAGGTTAAGTATCTGCTATATACTTACTGCATTTTTCAGTAGGAAGATCATTCCCCACCCCCTCCCAACTTGCATGTGGCCAGATTATCTCGATTCTCTTTTTGTGCTTCCATATCTCCTTCACCTCCATCCCTGAAGAACAAATGAAACATCAATAGGGAAAAGCTAAATAAAACCAACACATTCATCTCCAGAAAGGGCCATATATGCCAGAGCTGGATCTGAAAGGCTCTTAGTTGGTGGAATATGATGGTAGCCTTCTGGTTGAGATCTGGTTTGCAGTGTAAGTCCTTGAGAATTGTCTTGGGACTTTGGGAAAGGAGTAGGGGGAGATAGTTCGCTTGGGAACTGTGGGAGAACTGGATGTGATTGCATAGAGGCTGGGGAGTGGTTGGGTAGTCTAATCAACATCCTAGGGTGGCAGACAACCTGGCATGGAAAAGAATAGCTTTTGGCCATACTAGCAATTACTTGGAAAGTACTGTGCTTTTGCTTCTTTAGCTTTCATACAAAGCCTGATGTTTTAGCTGTCTGAAGAACACAGAAAGGTCAGCAGCCGCTGTAGGGGCCACCAGGCCTTTCTTTTGCCCGGAGAGATTGGGAAACACAAACTTTCCCTTAAATTCATGTCTTCGAGAAGTGTGGAAGCTTGTAACTCCTTAAATCTCTTTGCCTATATATGCTTTATAAATTGAAATAGGATGAAGAGAAAGAGGTGAATGTCCTGCAGAGTGAGCCCAAGTACTGGGGTTAGGTATAGTTATTGGCTCTTCCTCCTTGCTGTTGAGAAAGTACCTCATAGGCATAGGGAACTCCAGAACAGAGATGGAGCTTCCCTTGCGTGAATGACCACCAGGCCCTAGTTTTTTTGTTTTTTATTTGGCAGGGTCTTGCTTAGTTGCCTGCCAGGCTGGAGCACAGTGGTATGATCATAGCTCACTGCAACGTTGACCTTCTGGGCACAAGTGATCCTCCCACCTTAGCCTCCTGAGTAACCAGGACTATGGGTACACACCACCATGCCTGGCTAATTTTTTATTCTTATTTTTAGAAGAGATGAGGTCTCGCTATGTTGCCCTGGTCTTGAACTCCTAACCTTAAGCAGTCTTCCCGCCTTTGCCTCCCAGTGTGGTGGGATCTTAGGCATGAACCACCATACCCAGCCTCTCTAGATTCCTAAATGGTGGGAGGATTCATCAAACTAGCAGCGAGGTGTGGTGACCCTTCATGTTTTGACTTGGTGCACTAGGAGGTCACCATCAGTGTCTGACCTCTTGCTGACTTGTGACACCTCTACTTGTTTGCCCCAAAGGGGAGCTCTCTTTCTGTTTTAGGGGCAAATGGGTATCTAGGAGCTGCAGGAACTTTAAAATTTAGGTTTATAAATAAGGGAGAAATCTTTGATAGCAAAACTTTGCTGATAAGTTTATCAGAGACTGCAACTTGAGAAACTACAGGGTTTTGTGCTTGAAATTCAGAATTGACAGCAGCTGGCAATGCTGTCTTTTTGTGGAACATTAAAGCATACTCGGATAAGTTTCAGAGATGGAATCATAACTGATTTTTTAAGTTATTAAAGTAGTGATTTGAATATTGATTCAACTTAAGTAAACAATATTGTCTGATAAGAGTTTCCCCATGTGCCTTTTATTTCTGTTTATATTTTGGCCCCCAACATAGATTCTGACCCATGGTAGGCTCTCGGTAGATGTTTGGTGAATGAATTTGGCAGTGTTATTTAAAAGAAACACTCTCATCAGGCCCATGGCAGATGCAGCTAAGTGATCAAGGCATTTTTCCCACTGAGCTCTGATGATATTTTTTAAGATCATTAGCCACCTACTATCATTCTAATGGAGTTGTGAAAGGAGGTGAAATTGACTTGTCATCTTGTATCTAGGCATAAGTGGGTACTACCCAAGAAACTAACTTGGATTAATTCGTTTTTAATGATTGAAAATCGTTGCCCTCCCTGTTGTAAGATACATGCCTTTGTTTGCTCCCTTCAGTCCTTTATTATTTCCCCAGTGGAGGGCTCCTGTTAATCTAAAGATGGCATTTTTGGGGGGCATGGCAACTGTGTGGTTAACTCTTTTGGTGCTGACATTTAATTTGTTGTCAGAGTTCATCCCGTATGCAAATGGTAAATCTAATTTTTCCCCCACTGAAGTGTGCCATATAAGCATGTTCCATACACAGGGATATATTTGACAGTTATACTTTACTAGCAGTTTTGTAAACTCATCCTTTGAAGATGTTCCTAAATGTCTAAGTTTTTAATATTTTTAAAAAATAGTCTCAGTGTGGTCTTTATTGTGAACCCACAATAATTAATACATTGGAACCCAGAACATTATATACATACGTGAGTGTATGTATGTCATAGTCCTGTACTTTTAACTATATATACTATTTTGAACACAAGTGTAATACAATGAAAACTCTGTTAAAATATTTATGCTGTCGTTTCTTCTTAGTCGATTCAGTTCTTAGGGTTCACGTGAATAATATTTCCAATTATTACTATTTTATTTCAATAGTTTTTGGAGTATAGGTGGTTTTTGGTTACATGAATGGGTTCTATCATGGTGAATTCTGGGATTTTAGCACACCTGTCACTTGAGCAGTGTACACTATACCCAATATGTAGTCTTTTGTCCCTCACCCGACTCCCAACCATTCCCTCTCAAGTCCCCAAAGTTGATTATATTACTCTGTCTTTGCATCCTCATAGCTTTGCTTCCACTTTATAAGTGAGAACATACGGCACTTGTGTGTTCTGAGTTACTTCACTTAGAATCGTGGCCTCCACCTTCATCCAAGTTGCTGCAGAAGACATTATTTTGTTCCTTTTTATGGCAGAGTAGTATTCCGTCACATGAATAATATTTCTATTAATTTGTAACAGCAATTTCTATTCCTTTTAAGGGCACAATTAGAGAATGAAAAGAAGAAAAGAGAAATAGCAGAAAAGGAAAAGGAAAGAATAGAACGTGAAAAGGAAGAGCTAATGGAACGTCTGAAGCAAATTGAAGAACAGACAATTAAAGCCCAGAAAGGTAAAAGCTTCTTTTTGAGAATGGATTAAAAATTATTATTGCTCTGTTGTCAGAGAGTGGTATTTTTTTTTACTACTCTTATACCTTATTTGTTATATAGGACAATTGTGTATTTAATTGCCAAATTAATACTTAGTGGAATCACATCATAAACATGTTTCACTAAGACAGATTCATTTAATACAGTGCTGATGTTTCTCTTAAACACGCAAATATTTTTCTTAGTTTTTTATTTTAAACATGCAAGTATTTTTCATATGTATTCTTAAATAATTGTAAATGACTGTATATATGGGCTCTATAAACAGAAAAAACATATCCAATACATTATGGCATTTAAACAAAAATATGCAATGCTTTATGGCTGTATAAGTAAGGAATTTAAGTAATTTACAGTAATTTAAGCTATTCTGACTATATGAACTTTTTTGGAACTCAGGTCCTAAAAAGATTTTATTTTATTCTACTAGAAAATACACAGCACAGAGACGTGTTATGTTTTTTGTTTGTTTTTGGTAATATGTTTGGAAGAACTTACTTCTTAGGCAATATATAACCAAAGTGCTACTGTATATAGAAAGGATACACTGGATTTATAATATGTGGTTTATATTAAGTAACTTTAGGATATACTACTTTCACTCAGCAAATAGTGGAGAAAGCAAGAAAAAAAAGTATTGCATGAATAAAATGTTTTTCTCCTCTCTAAGCAGCAGGCTCTCAGAGGTAACATGAAGTCTACACTATTTATGAAAGCTCTATTTAATAACCTGGTTTCCTGCAATTGGTAAAACAAGCTATTCAGTTCTGTTGGAAATAGCCAACATGGGTTGAATATCCCTTGTTTAATGCTTGGGAACAGAAGTATTCCGATTTTGGGATGTTTGCATTGTCCTATTGAGCATTTCAAATCTGAAAATCCAAAATCTGAGCTTTTTTTTTTTGCTTTTTTTTTTCTTTTTTTTTTTTTTTTTTTTTTTTTTTGAGAGACACAATCTTGCTCTGTCATCCGTGCTGGAGTACAGTGGCGTGATCTCGGCTCGCTGCAACCCTGCCTTCCGGGTTCAAGCTGTTCTCCTGCCTGAGTCTCCCAAGTAGCTGGTATTACAGGCATACTCCACCAGGCCCAGCTAATTTTTGTATTTTTAGTAGAGAGAGGGTTTCACCATGTTGGCCAGACTGGTCTTGACCTCCTAACTTCAAGTGATCCACCCACCTTGGCCTCCTAAAGTATTGGGATTACAGGTGTGAGCCACCATGCTTGACCCTGGGCATTTTCTTTGAATGTCATGTTGGTGCTTAAAATGTTTTAGATTTTGGAGCATTTCAGATTTCAGATTTTTTGGATTAGGGATACTCAGTCTTTAGTCTTATTTAAGATATATTTTGATTTCTAACACCAGCCTGCTGTGTTGGAGACATACTCTTGAGCAATGAGTAGAATAATTGTGAGGGAGAGTAGCTAGAGGGGAAAGCCAAAAACATTGCTATAAATGCACAAGCTGATTGATCATTTCAATTCCAAGAGGATTAGAAAAATACTTCTAGGAGAATAGATAGTAATAACCTAGGTTTTATTCTCACTCTTTGGAAGACTCACTTCTCAGAGCCATGAAAGCCCTAGAAACTAATTCAGCTCAATGCCCAAGGGTAGTAAAGCATTTGTTTTCAGACCACAACTCAGGGGCAGAACTCGTTTCCTGAATTGCACTTGATGCTGTTTCTGCCACCCTAGGTACCTTTTTTAAAAAAATCGATCAGAAAAGACATTTATGAAGTGTTCCTACTTTCTGCTGCATTCTAGGAATACAAAGATCTAGCATAGATGGGAGTAAAGCCTGTAACTGACAGAAATACATACATAAAAATATTAATAAAGTGAGATAATGTGTGCTAAGTGCCACGTGAATAGTATAGGCAATGTTCCTAGAGGAAGAATGCTGTAAAAAATGTGGATTGTACTGAAGTATGTTAAAGTTTAAAAACATTACTGATCTGATTTTAAAGAAAATATTAAATCATGGCACTTTATCATTGATATGTTTTCTGGAGAAAATAGGTATTTACTAAATCTTTCAATCTCATTTAGGGTATATAATAAAAATGTTAATGATTTACAAGTTAAGAAGCACTAGAGAATATAAAGAAGAAAGAGTAGAAGAAAGAATATAGAGCATTCCTACCAAGATAATTTCAAATCAGTCATCTTAAGGCAAAGGACATCCAATTTTTAAAAAATTTCTTCTAATAAAGCTTGCCCAGGCTGTCCTAAAGTCTGCACGATTGTCTTATAATTTATGCTAATTCTCATACAAATTCAGTAACTTTGGCCATATCTAAGTCATGATTTAATAGACCAATTTGTAATTTTTTATTTAAGAAGAAACTTTTTTATACTTTAATTTTATTTAAATTTTTAAATTTGAAGTCATTATTTTAAGTGAATCATTAATTAATGATTAATCAGAGTCTCATAATTAATCAGGGTCTTATTCTGTTGCACGGGGTGGAGTGCGGTGGTGTGATCAAGGCTTACTGTAGCCTCAAACTCCTGGACTCAAGTGATTCTCCCGCATTGACGTCCCAAAGTGCTGGGATTATAGGCATGAGCCATTGCACCCAGCCTTATAGTTGTATTTTTTAAAAAACAAAAATTTGGCCAGGTGTGGTGTCTCATGCCTGTAATCCCAGCACTGTAGGAGACTGAGGCAGGCAGATCACTTGAAGTCAGGAGTTCAAGACCAGCCTGGCCAACATGGTGAAACCCCATCTCTACTAAAAATACAAAATTAGTGGGTGCCTGTAATCCCAGCTACTAGGGAAGCTGAGGCAGGAGAATCACTTGAACCCAGGAGGCAGAGTTGGCAGTGAGCCAAGACTGCACTACTGCACTTCTGCCTGGATGACAGAGCAAGACTGTCTCCAAAAAAAAAAAAAAAATCATTGAAGTAGACATAGAGTAATATACATATTTCTCAAGTATGAGGCTCAATTTTTACAAAGTGAATTTACTCCTATAAGTGCCCTGAACATGATAGAGAAATTATCTGCCCTCAGTGTCTCCTTTTCTCTTTTTCTTTTAACCTCAAATGTGATTTCTGTCATTCTGACTTATACCATCATATAGAGCTTAGTTTTATCGTTTTCTAATAGCTTTGTTGAGATATAGCTTATAATTTACATACCATGTAATTACCCATTTGAAGTATGCAGTTTAAGGATTTTAAGGGTTTTTAGTGTATTCACAAAGTTGTACAGCTATCACTATAATCAATTTTAGAACATTTTCATTATTCCAAAAAGAAATCCCATACCCATTAGCAGTCTCTCCCATTTCTTCTCAGTACCCCTTCCCTTTGCTCTAGACAACCACTAATCTTTCTCTAAAGATTTGTCTGTTCTAGACAATCATATGAATGGAATCATGCAAAATGTGGTCTTTTGTGACTGGCTTCTTTTGTTTAATATAACATTTTAAAGGTTCGTTCATATTGTGGCATTTATCAGCACTCCACTCTATTTTTTTTTTTTTTTTTGAGACGGAGTCTTGCTCTGTTGCCCCAGGTTAGAGTGCAAAATGGCGTGATCTCGGCTCACTGCAACCTCCACCTCCCAGGTTCAAGCAGTTCTTCCGCCTCAGCCTCCTGAGTAGCTGGGATTACAGGCACCCGCCACCACACCCAGCTAATTTTTGTATATTTAGTAGAGACGGGGTTTCACCATGTTGGTCAGGCTAGTCTCGAACTCATTTTATGGATATGGTATATTTTATTTATTTGTTTGAAAGCTGATGTTTTTGATTGTTTCCAGTATTTGACTAAGGTGACTAATGCTGTTGTGAACATTTGTTGTGTAGGTTTTTGGTTTTTGTATGTCTTCATTTCTTTCGGGTGTATACCAAAGGAGGGGAATTGCTGGGTCGTGTGGTAACTGTGTTTAACTTTTTGAGGACTGCCACGTTGGTTTCTAAAGTGACTGTACCATATTACATTCCCACCAGCAAGTTTGATTTCTCCACATTTCACCAATACTTGTTAATGTTTGTCTTCTGGAGTATAGTAATCTTAATGGGTATGAAGTGGCATCTTAGTTTTTTTGCATATCTCTAATACCTGGTGACGCTGAGTGTGTTTCCATGTGCTTTTTGGACATGCATATTGCATGTGTCCCTTGTGTTTTGTTTTTTTCTAAGACAGTGTCTTGCTCTGTCACGCAGGCTGGAGTGCAGTGGCATGATCCTGGTTCACTGCAGCCTCAGTCTACGAGGTTCAAGCAATTCTCATGCCTCAGCCTCCCAAGTAGCTGGGATTACAGGTGTGCACCACCATGCTTGGCTAATTTTTATATTTTTAGTAGAGACAGGGTTATACCTTGTTGGCCAGGCTGGTCTCCAACTCCTGGCCTTAAGCAATCTGCCTGCCTTGGCCTCCGAAATTGCTGGATTACAGGCCTGAGCCACTGCACCCAGCCATGAATCAGTTTTTATTCCTGTTACTAATGATTGAAAGTACATTTGCTCTATGCCCTTACCAATTGTTCCACTAGTTTATTGTTAGGGTTTGGTTTTGTTAGCCATTCTGGTGCATATATAGTGAATATACAGGTTAAGCATCCCTCATTCAAAATTCCAAAATCTGCAACGCTGTCAGTAAGCATTCCCTTTGAGTGTCCTGTAAACGCTCAAAAAATTTAGGATTTTGGAGTAATTTGGAGTTCAGATTTTTGGATTAGGATACTCTGTCTGTAGTTTATTTCTTGATTACCAGTGATGATAAATATTTCATGCTTTTCAGACCACATGGTCTGTGTCCCTTCACCTCTGCTATTGCAGTGTGAAAGCAACCGTGTACTATAATACCTAAACAAATGAGGGTGGCTATGTTCCAGTAAAACCAAAAAAAAAAGCATTAGATTGGGTTTACTCCATGAGCCATAGTTTGCTAACTCCTGTATTAACTCAGTTAATTGGAGAGGAAATAGCAGAAACCATTTATGGGATATATGACTGTTAAAAACCTTCCTTTTTTAGAAGAGACTGGAGTAGACCTGATGTTTTCAGAGTTCGTTTTAAAAGTTTTTTAAAACTTACACTTTTATATAATTCTCAGTATACCACAAAATAGCTATGCCTTATCTGTCATTTTTCAAATTGACCTTTATTACAAAAAGCTGATAAAAATGAATATTGGGGAATGTTTCAAAATTTAACTTTGTAATTCAGACTTACTTCTCTTTTGCATAGTACAGAAACAATTTTTATTATGAGAGAAAATAAAGCATTGAGGTTTTTGGCTTTTTAAAAATTTTTTTTATTTTTATTTTTTATTTTTTGAGACAGAGTCTTTTTCTTGTCCCCCAGGCTGGAGTGTGATGGTGCAATCTTGAGTCACTGCAACCTCCGCCTCCCGGGTTCAAGCGATTCTCCTACCTCAGCCTCCCGAGTAGCTGGGATTACAGGTGCCTGCCACCACGTCTGGCTAATTTTTGTATATTTAGTATAGAGACGGGGTTTCACCATGTTGGCCAGGCTGTTCTCAAACTCCTGACCTCATGTGATCCGCCCGCCTCGGCTTCCCAAAGTGCTGGGATTACAGGCGTAAGCCACCATGCCCGGCCAGTTTTTTGCCTTTTTAAGTAATGTAGTTCGTTGATACAAAATATATTGGGAATGTTGTGCAGCCATCACCACTATCCAGCTCCATAATTCTTTTCATCTTGTAAAACTAAAACTCTGCACCCATTAAACAATCCCCATTTCCCCCCTCCCCACAACCCCTGGCAACCACCATTCTACTTTTTGTCTTTATGATTTTGAGTATTCTGCCTGTATAAGTGGTATCATACAGTATTTGTCTTTTTGTGACTGGCTTATTTCAATTAACATAATGTCCTCAAGGTTCATCCATGTTGTAGCATATGTCGGAATTTCCTTCCTTTAAGGCTGAATGATATTCTATTTGTCTACCACATTTTGCTTACCTGTGTATCTGTTGATGGGCCCTCAGGTTGCTTCTGTGTTTTAGTTATTGTGAATAATGCTGTTATGAACATGGATGTTCAGATACTGCTTTGAGACCCTGCTTTCAATTATTTAGTTATTTGTTTGCTTGTTTAGACAGAAGATAAAACCATGAGCTTTGTGGGTGTTGTTTTATATATCAGTCAATCAGATGAAAAGAATTAATCATAAGAAAAGTTTGAGGCTGGGTGCAGTGGCTCACACCTGTAATCCCAGCACTTGGGGAGGCCAAGGCAGGTGGATCACCTGAGGTCAGGAGTTTGAGACCAGCCCGGCAAACATAGTGAAACCCCGTCTCTGCTAAAAATACAAAAATTAGCTGGGTGTGGTGATGCACGTCTGTAATCCCAGCTCAGGAGACTGAGGCAGGAGAATTGCTTGAACTTGGGAGGCGGAGGTTGCAGTGAGCTGAGATCGTGCCACTGTACTCCTGCCTGGGCAACACAGTGAGACTCCATCTCAAAAAAAGAGAAAAGTTTGATGGGCCAGCTTGATTGTCTAAATTTTATTTATTTATTTTTTATTTTTTTATTTTATTTTATTTTTTTTTTGAGAGGGAGTCTCGCTCTGTCGCCCAGGCTGGGATGCAGTGGCCGGATCTCAGCTCACTGCAAGCTCCGCCTCCCGGGTTTACGCCATTCTCCTGCCTCAGCCTCCCGAGTAGCTGGGACTACAGGC